>NC_135801.1:180488277-180811615 GCF_964213995.1 Mustelus asterias | reverse complement strand
TTAAAAGCAGAACTTTTAATCGGGAATGAAGTCCTGGGATATGTTCTGAAGAGTGTTCCTTGCTGCAGGATCTTCAAGTACTACTGCGGCAGCACTGGGGGAGGGGTCAACATGGTGGCAGAGTGGTTCGCACTGTTGCCTCACAGCGCCTCTCACTGCTGCCTCACAGCGCCAGGAACGCAGATTCAATTCCGGCCTTGGGTGACTGTGTGGAGTTTGCACGTTCTCCCCGTGTCTGCGTGGATTTCCTTCGCGTGCTCCGGTTTTCTCCCACAGTCTAAAGATGTGCAGGTTAGGTGGATTGGCCTTGCTATGATTGCCCCTTCATGTCCCAAGTTATAGTTATAGTTAAGAAAGCCCACCAACGCTTCCACTTTCTCAGAAGACTAAGGAAATTTGGCATGTCAGCTACGACTCTCACCAACTTTTACAGATGCACCATAGAAAGCATTCTTTCTGGTTGTATCACAACTTGGTATCACAGGCTCCTGCTCTGCCCAAGACCGCAAGGAACTACAAAAGGTCGTGAATGTAGCCCAATCCATCACGCAAACCAGCCTCCCATCCATTGACTCTATCTACACTTTCCGCTGCCTCGGCAAAGCAGCCAGCATAATTAAGGACCCCACGCACCCTGAACATTCTCTCTTCCACCTTCTTCCTTCGGGAAAAAGATACAAAAGTCTGAGGTCACGTACCAACCGACTCAAGAACAGCTTCTTCCCTGCTGCCATCAGACTTTTGAATGGACTTACCTTGCATTAAGTTGATCTTTCTCTACACCCTAGCTATGACTTAGAGCTTAGAGCCTTAATGCTTGCGCGGAACTTGGATGTGGTTGCAGTGATGGAGACTTGGTTAAAAGAAGGACAGGACTGGCAGCTGAATATTCTGGGGTATAAGTGTTTTAGGCGAGACAGAGGAGGGGCGGGGAAAGGTGGGGAGTAGCAATGCTGGTTAGGGAGCATCTTACAGTGGTACCGAGGGTGGACAATATGGAAGGGTCAGG
This sequence comes from Mustelus asterias, assembly GCF_964213995.1. NCBI lineage: Eukaryota > Metazoa > Chordata > Chondrichthyes > Carcharhiniformes > Triakidae > Mustelus > Mustelus asterias. The sequence continues at coordinate 180,810,606 of NC_135801.1, read as the reverse complement.
TAACAAGTCACTGTGGGTGGAGCTCAGAAACAGGAAGGGCGCAGTCACTGCTGGGGGTATACTACAGGCCTCCCAACAGCCCATGGGAAGTTGAGGAACGGATATGTAAGGAGATTCTGGACAGGTGCAGAAAAAAAAATAGGGTTGTTGTAGTGGGAGATTTTAATTTCCCTCACATAGAGTGGAAATTGCTTAGGGCTGGGGGCCTGGACGGGGAAGAATTTATAAAATGCGTACAGGAAGGTTCTTTGGAACAATATGTTGACAGTCCAACTAGAGAGGGGGCTATACTGGACCTAATACTGGGGAAGAAGCCCGGTCAGGTCATCAAAGTTGCAGTAGGGGAACATGTGGCAAATAGTGACCACAATTCTGTAAACTTTAGGGTAGTAATGGAAAAAGATGAGTGTTGTCCTATGGGTAAGGTACTGAATTAGGGGAAGGCTAACTACAGCCAGATTAGGCAGGATTTGGTGGCTGTTGATTGGGAGAGGCTGTTCGAGGGTAAATCCACATCTGGCATGTGGGGCGGCACGGTAGCACAGTGGTTAGCACTGCTGCTTCACAGCTCCAGGGTCCCGGGTTCGATGCTCGGGTCACTGTCTGTGTGGAGTTTGCACATTCTCCTCGTGTCTGCGTGGGTTTCCTCCGGGTGCTCCGGTTTCCTCCCACAGTCCAAAGATGTGCGGGTTAGGTTGATTGGCCAGGTTAAAAATTGTCCCTTAGAGTCCTGGGATGCGTAGGTTAGAGGAATTAGCGGGTAAAATATGTGGGGGGAGGGCCTGGGTGGGATTGTGGTCGGTGCAGACTCGATGGGCCGAATGGCCTCCTTCTGCACTGTAGGGTTTCTATGTTTCTATGTTTTTCTATGTTTCTATGAGTCTTTTAAGGAGCAGTTGATAGGACTGCAGAACAGGCATGTGCCTGTAAAGAGGAAGGATAGGAAAGGTAGGATTCGGGAGCCATGGATAACCAGTGAAATTGTGGGTCTAATCAAAAAGAAAAAAGAGGCATACATGAGGTCCAGGCAGCTAAAAACAGATGGAGCACTGGAGGAATACAGAGAAAGTAGAAAATAACTCAAACAGGGACTTAGAAGGGCAAAAAGGGGTCACGAAATGTCCTTGGCAGACAGGATTAAGGAGAATCCTAAGGCGTTTTATACATACGTTAGGAACAAGAGGGTTGTTAGGGAAAGAATCGGACCTCTCAGGGACAAAGGAGGGGAATTATGCTTAGAACCAAAGGAAGTAGGTGAGATACTAAACGCATACTTTGCATCAGTATTCACAAAGGAGAGGGACATGTTGACTGGTATTGTCTCAGAGAGATGTGTTGACCCGTTAGAAAAAATCTCAATTACAAGGGAGGAAGTGTTAGGTTTGTTAGGAAACATTAAGACAGACAAATCCCCAGGGCCGGATGGCATCTATCCTAGACTCCTCAGGGAGGCGAGAGATGCAACTGCTGGGCCTCTAACAGAAATCTTTGTCTCTTCACTGGACACAGGTGAGGTCCCAGAGGATTGGAGGATAGCAAATGTGGTCCCATTATTTAAGAAGGGTAGCAAGGATAACCCGGGTAATTATAGGCCGGTGAACTTGACGTCCATGGTAGGGACGTTGTTGGAGAAGATTCTTAGAGATAGGATATATACGCATTTAGAACTGAATAATCTCATTAGCGATAGACAGCATGGTTTTGTACGAGGGAGGTCATGCCTCACAAATTTGGTTGAGTTTTTTGAGGAGGTGACAAAAACGATTGACGAGGGAAGGGCCGTGGATGTCGTCTATATGGATTTTAGTAAAGCGTTTGACAAGGTCCCTCATGGCAGGCTGGTGCAAAAGGTTAAATCTCACGGGATAAAAGGTGAGCTAGCTAGATGGGTGGAGAACTGGCTTAGCCATAGAAGACAGAGGGTAGCAGTGGAGGGGTATTTTTCCGGTTGGAGGTCTGTGACTAGTGGTGTTCCGCAGTGCTCTGTACTGGGACCTCTGCTGTTTGTGATATATATATATATATATAAATGATTTGGAGGAAGATTTGGAGCAACAGATATTCTTTGTGGCATCAGGTCACTCCTCATGCGAGCTGTCAAATTAATTTATGAAGGAGGTCATTACTGATGATTGGTCTCATTTTTAGTTGACATTGCATGTCCACCTTTGCAGCACTTCAGGTTAGAGATAGGATATATACCCATTTAGAACTGAATAATCTCATTAGCGATAGACAGCATGATTTTGTACGAGGGAGGTCATGCCTCACAAATTTGAGTTTTTTGAGGAGGTGACAAAAATGATTGACGAGGGAAGGGCCGTTTCTGTTTGAGGCCCAGCAATTGGTGTGATCAGTAAATTTGCAGACGACACAAAGATTGCTGGAGTTGCGGACAGTGGTGAACATTGTCAGAGAATACGGCAGGATATAGATAGGTTGGAACATTAGGCGGAGAAATGGCAGATGGAATTTAATCCAGATAAATGCGAAGTGATGCATTACAGTAGATCTAATGTAAGGGGGAGCTATACAATAAATGGCAGAACCATCAGGAGTATAGACACACAGAGGGACCTGGGTGTACAAGTCCAGAGATCCTTAAAGGTGGCAGCACAGGTGGAGAGGGTGGTGAAAAAGGCATATGGCATGCTTGCCTTTATTGGACGGGGCATAGAATATAAAAGTTGGCATATGATGTTGCAGTTGTATAGAACGCTGGTTAGGCCACATTTGGAATACTGCGTCCCGTTCTGGTCGGCACACTACCAGAAGGATGTGGAGGCTTTGGAGAGAGTACAGAGAAGGTTTACCAGGATGTTGCCTGGTATGGAGGGTCTTAGCTATGAGGAGAGATTGGGTAAACTGGGGTTGTTCTCCCTGGAAAGACAGAGGATGAGGGGCGACCTAATAGAGGTGTATAAAATTATGAAGGGCATAGATAGGGTGAACAGTGGGAAGCATTTTCCCAGGTCGGAGGTGACGAACACAAGGGGTCACGGGTTCAAGGTGAGGGGGGCAAGGTTCAACACAGATGTCAGGGGGACGTATTTTACACAGAGGGTGGTGGGGGCCTGGAATGCACTGCCAAGCAAGGCAGGCACGCTGGGATCGTTTAAGACTTATCTAGATAGCCACATGAACAGACTGGGAATAGAGGGATACAAAAGAATGGTCTAGTGGACACATGAGCGGGGCAGGCTTGGAGGGCCGAAGGGCCTGTTCCTGTGCTGTATTGTTCTTTGTTCTTTGACTGTAACACTACATTCTGCACTCTCTCGTTTCCTTCTGTGAACAATATGTTTTGTCTGTGTAGCGCGCAAGAAACAATACGTTTCACTGTAGGTTAATACATGTGACAATAAGAAATCAAATCAAGTCAAATCAAGATGAGTAGATTCGATGGATTGAACTAAAATACCAACTCACAAAGAAAGATCACAACAGGACGCTATTCAGCCCATCATGTGTGTCCCATCCCTTCATTTACCCTGCACTTTTTAATACTTCTTGTAATGGAGTTTCAATTGAATCTTTCAACATTTCAGACTGTTATTTGAAAAGGAAGAGTTCGCAAGATTATGGAGAGAAGATGGGAGGATAGAACTGAGTGAAGTGGAAGTTCAGAGAGCTGGTGCAGACAGGCTGGGCTGAATGGCCTCCTGATGTACTCTATCAATTCAGTGATTCTGTGAAATGATTATTATTTCACTCTTAAATGCTGTGATCACAATTTAAAAGCTGTATGCGGTAATGGAATCCTTATCCTAATAACACTGCGTGAAAAGAATTGTAATATCCTCCTTTCTGGTTTTAGTTTTTAAATTTATGTCTCCTTGATGGTGATTTGCTGAGGATTGGAAATAAAGTTCTCCATTTCCATCTCAGATCCTATCAACATTTTAACACTTCTGTTTGATCCCACTTAGCCTTCAGTGCTCCATTGAATGGAGCTTACATTTTCAAGACTCTCATCATAATTATATCTGTCAGCCTTGGCATCATTCTAGTGTATCTAATGCCATAGTTTTTTTTAATGGTTCCAGTATCCTTTCGATAATGGGGTGCTGAGAATTGCACATCGTACTCCGGCTGCAACCAAGACAAATCCAGGCCTCGTTCAGCAAAGGAGTATAAGAAGCACTGACAGGCAGGGAGATCTGGGTGTACATGTCCACCGATCACTGAAAGTGGAAACACAGGTGGATAAGGTAGTCAAGAAGACATACGGCATGCTTGCCTTCATCGGTCAGGGCACTGAGTATAAATATTCGCAGGTCATGCTACAGGACTTTACTTAGGCCTCATTTACAGTATTGTGTACAATTCTGGTCGCCATACTACCAGAAGGATGCGAATGCTTTGGAGAGGGTACAGAAGAGGTTTATCAGGATGTTGCCTAGTCTGGAGGGTATTAGCTATGAGGAGAGGTCGGAGAAACTCGGTTTGTTCTCACTGGAATGACGGAGGTTGAGGGGGTGACCTGATAGAGGTCTACAAGATGATGAGTGGCATGGACAGAGTGGATAGTCAGATGGTCTTTCCTAGGGTAGAAAAGTCAAGTACTCGGGGACATAGGTTTGATGTGCGTGGGGAAATGTTTAGAGGAGATGTGCGAGGCAAGTTTTTTTACACAGAGGGTGGTGAATGTCTGGAATGCGCTGCCCGGGGAGGTGGTGGGAGCAGGTACGATAGCGGCATTTAAGGGGCAACTAGACGAATACATGGATAGGATGGGAATGGAAGGATACGGACTCCGTAAGTGCGTACGGTTTTAGTTTCAGCAGACACCATCATTGGCACATGCTTGGAGGGCCGAAGGGCCTGTTCATGTGCTGTACTTTTCTTTTTCTTTTTCTTTGTAACTCGGGGGAGAAAAAAACCTTTCTCATAACAAAAAGTCTCCTTCCAGAAGCAAGCCCCCCTCACAACGGGCTGAATGTCTCTGGAGTTCCGGCTAGTTCCATCAAAGTAGCAGTGGTGAAAATGCGAAGCAAATTCAGAGCCCGTGTTAACATTCAGAACTCGACTGAATAAAAGAGAAAGAGTTGGAGGGATAAGCAAACAAGATTTGGACAACTGCTCGTGAGGAGGGGGCACAGATCTCCAACACAGATTCATTGAATACAATCACAGAAGCGTTAGGGCTAGGTAAGAGGCTACTTGGCCGTGCCAGCGAGAAATCAGCCACCCAGATTAATCCTACTTGAGTTTGGTTTGTGGGCCTGCGGGTTACGGCACTTCAGGTGCATATCCAGATATCTTTTTCAATGAGTTGAGGGTTTCAGGCAATGAGTTCCAGACCCCACAACGCGAAAATAATTTTTCCCACCTCCCCTCTTATCCTTCTACCAACACTTTAAATCTATGCCCCCTAGTCATTGACCTCTCTGCTAAAGTAAATAGGCTCTTCCCACCCACTCGATCCAGGTTCCTCACAATTTTTTACATGTCATTCAGCATCCTCTGTTTCAAGGAAGACAACCAACCTCAGCCTATCCATTTTTTCCTGGCAATATCCTAGTCAATCTCCGCCAGACCCTCTCTGCTGCATGGCATTCTTTCTGTATTGGGTGGACCAGATTGGCTGGTCCGAGTGGCTTACTCCCATGTTAAAACTTCTGGGTATTTCAATGATGTATATAAGAACAAAGAACAAAGTACAGCAGAAGGGAAGACGGAAGAAGAGTTCAGCATCATATCAAGCCCAAAATTTGTGAAGGTGAGGATGCAACGCTATGAAGTCGAATCCTTTGCTGAGTGCAGCACGCACAGCCTCAGAGAGGGGATGGTCAGAGGATATGCTGAATAAGTGGTAAGGGCTGGAAAAGTATAGCACAGGAAGAGGCCCTTCGGCCCTCCAAGCCTGTGTCGATCATGATGCCCTAGCTAAACTAAAATAAAATGATTTGCTAATTGATATTTAAAATTGATATTCTTTGCTTGCACCAATAATATATAGACAAAAATATAGGATACAGTCTTGGTTGGAATCATTAAAGTTTATTTATTAGTATCACAAGTAGGCTTACATTAACAAAGCAATGAAGTTACTGTGAAAATCCCCTAGTCGCCACACTCCGACGCCTGTTCGGGAACACTGAGGGAGAAGTTAGCGTGGCCAATGCATCTAACCAGCACATCTTTCACACTGTGAGAGGAAACCGGAGCACCCGGAGAAAACCCACGCAGACACGGGGAGAATGTGCAGACTCCACACAGACAGTGACCCAAGCTGGGAATCGAACCCGGGTCCCCGGCGCTGTGAGGCAGCAGTGTTAACCACTGTGCCAACATGCTGCCTTACTGCCTGCGGGATATCAGCTAAGCAACTGTCATTTTAGCTCCAGAATGGTGCCCAGGGCATGCATACACAATTCTGGTATAAACTGCACCAGGTGCCATTTTGGTATGGACCTTTATGCAAGCACAGTTGAAAGATCTTGACGGCATGCTGAGCTTACACCAGCGTTGCCATCTTGGAGATCAAAGCTCCAGCTCTCTTCACCTCAAAACAGAGGAACACGTCTTCAGTAGCAGGAAAGATCTCCACCATCCATTTTTTTAAAGGGATCATCGACTAGTTTCAGGAAAGCTGCTGACTGATATCCAGCTGCTAGCTCTTGCTCCAATTGTAGATTATGTTTGGTGGTTTGTAGACTTCCCAACGTCAACAAGGAGTGATATAGCATGTGCTGAAGGGCTTTGTCATAGAATCATAGAATCCCTACAGTACAGAAGGAGGCCATTTGGCCCATTGAGTTTGCACTGACCACAATCCCATCCTGGTCCTATCCTCGTAACCGCATGTATTTACCCTGCAAATCTCCCTGACACCAAGGGGCAATTCAACACGGCCAATCCACCTAACCTGCACATCATTGGACTGTGGGAGGAAACCCACGCAGACATGGGGAGAATGTGCAGACTCCACACAGACAGTTACCCAAGGTCGGAATTGAACCCGGGTCCCTGGCGCTGTGAGGCAGCAGTGCTAACCACTGTGCCACCGTGCTGTCCTTCGAGGAAACTATTCAAACAACTTGCTCCTATTGCATCACAATAGGGAGAATGTGCAGAGGAGACACAAAACAGGGCAAGGTGCTTGAAGAGGGAGGAGGCAATTGGGGAGAAGGCCATATCCACCTACAGTGCTCGGAAACAGTTCTCCTTCCTTAATCTCAAAGAGGAACAGTATGTCAAATGTCTTCAGTTCACCAAGGAGTTCCTCAATGAAATCTGCCAACTGTCGCAGCCACAGAGCAGATCAAAGATGGCATTGCCAGTGGCTGTGAAGATGGAGCATCCGACATTTTCAACACCTTCCAGTCTGTCATCCACTGCCGCACAAGGCAAAAAGAGACGTTGCATTTTCCCATCACCCTTATCCTTCACTTTGGTGAAAGTGGAGTCACAGGTGGATAGAGTGGTGAAGAAGGCATTCAGTATGCTTGATTTCATTGGTCAGAACATTGAATACAGGAGTTGGGACATCTTGTTGAAGTTGCACAAGACATTAGTAAGGCCACATTTGGAATACTGTGTGCAGTTCTAGTCACCCTATTATAGAAAGGATATTTATTATTAAACTAGAAAGAGTGCAGAAAAGATTTACTAGGATGCTACCGGGACTTGATGGTCTGAATTATAAGGAAAGCCTGGATATACTGGCACTCTTTTCCCTGGAGCATAGGAGACCTAGGGGTGATCTTATAGAGGTCTATAAAATAATGAGGGGTATAGATCAGCTAGATAGTCAATATCTTTTCCCAAAAGTAGGGGAGTCTAAAACTAGAGGGCATAGGTTTAAGGTGAGATGGGAGAGATACAAAAGGGTCCAGAGGGGCAGTTTTTTCACACAGAGGGTGATGAGTGTCTGGAATGAGCTGCCAGAGGCAGTAGTAGAGGCGGGTACATGGGTAAGATGGGTATAGAGGGATATGGGCCAAATGCAGGCAATTGGGGCTAGCTTCATGGTTAAAAAAAAGGGTGGCATGGACAAGTTTGGCCGAAGAGCCTGTTCTCCTGCTGTAAACCTCTATGACGATCAACTCAATTACCGTACCAAAAACAGGAGTAACCATAGTTTCAAATTACGTTTCTTTTTCCTAATACTCAACTCAGCCCAACACCCATGGGTTAGAAAAACAGTTTCCAAGCCAAAACCTTTGAATAAGAAACTTTTCAATGGCATTTGAAATGGCTGCAATTACACACAATGTAGAAGATTTTTCTTCAGTCTGATGACAAGGGGGAGCTGCGGGTCACCGACTGCAGTGAGACTCGTTGCATTTTCAGCCTAGTTTCTGTATCACTCACGTCACACATAACAACAGGCTATTAATATTCGGCCCAGAGTGCACTCTGAATACACATGAGAGGGGCGAATCTTAACTTTCTGCAAAATGGGTGCAAGCAGGTTGGCATCCTGATAAGATAGAACATAGAACAGTACAGTAAGAAGTCTCACAAAACCAGGTTACAGGGCAACAGGTTTACTTGGAATCACGAGCTTTCGGAGCGCCGCTCCTTCATCAGGTGAATGGAGAGGTACCTACCTGTCCACTCACCTGATGAAAGAGCAGCTGTCCGAAAGCCCATGATTCCAAATAAACCTGTTGGACTTTAACCTGGTATTGTGAGACTTCTTACTGTGCCCATCCCAGTCCAACACCGGCAACTCCACATCATGGAACAGTACAGCACAGGAACAGGCCCTTCGGCCCACAATGCTGTGCCAAACATGATGCCAAATTAAACTAATACCTTCTGCCTGCCCTTGGTCCATATCCCTCTATTCCTTGCATATTCATGTGCTTGTCTAAAAGCCCTTAAATGCCCCTATCGTATCTGTCTGCACCTCCATCCCTGGCAGCGTGTTCCAGACACCTACCACTCCCTGTGTGAAAAACTTGCCCCTCACAACCCCTTTGAACTTTCCCCCCTCACCTTAAGTGGATTCCCCCCTCGTATCTCTCCCGATTTTTGTTCGCAACCAAGTCGATCGGGAGAGATGAAAAATGAATTGTCAACTCGCTCTCGCCCATTCTACACCACCGCACAAAGTCAAAGTCTACCTCAGAAATTTTCACCAGAGGTTGCCAAGAAATGCTGGAACACCTTTTAAATATTGGACGGCCAATATTTAAGATAAATATTCCTTTTAAGGTAATTGGCAAAAGAACCCATTGGAAGTAAAGGTTCTTGTTTTTATGCAGCGAGTGTAATCTGGGATGCCATGCCTGAAAGGGTGGTGGCAACAGGTTTCGTAAAAAGGAATTAGAAGAGACATGGATAAAACCAGGAGGGGATGGATTTGCAGGGTCAAAGGGCATAGGACAGTGGGGGAGTGGGGGGCTGGCCAAGTTGGAGAACTCTTTCAAAGAGGTCCCCACGGGTACAATGGGCTGAATGGCTTCCTGCGCTGTAGCAGAAGGCGCGCACCAGCTGCTCATTTCGAGGGCTGCACCTCCTGGAAGTTATGACGCTAACTTAATTGGCACTCCACAAGGGCGATGCAGGCTACTGGATCCAGGCCACACGGAATGTTGCGGGTGAGGGACAGGAGGTATCGCAACCCTTGACTCACAATATTCCTGCAGCCTTGAATAATCTCCACAAAAATAATTTTCGGACTTATCTTTTCCGGCCCCTTCATAAGTTCTACCAGCGTTTACTCGGTGAAGCACCCACACTTCCATTCGGCATTAAGCTTGCACCAGGTTCCTCTGTGCATCACAGGAGCACAATTTGTTTTTATTCATTTGTGGGGCATGGGCGTCACTGGCGGGACAGCATTTATCGCCCATCCCTAGTTGCCCTTGTTCAAAGGGCAGTTGAGAGTCAAACACATTGCTGTAGCTCTGGAGTCACATGTCGGCCGGACCAGGTAAGGACGGCAGATTTCCTTCCCTAAAGAACATCAGTGAACCAGATGGGTTTTTCCAACAATCAGCAATGGTTGTCTGGTCGTCAGTTGGTTCTGAATTCCAGATTTTTTTTTGTTGAATTCAAATTTCACCATCTGCCATAGCGGGATTTGAACCCGGGTCCTCAAAAAGTTAGCTGAGTTTCTGGATTAATAGTCGAGCAATTGTACCATGAGGCAATTGCCTCCCCTGTTTCCATCGATTAATGAGACTCCTACCAGAATCAAGCAGGCAGAAGGACCTGGGTGTGGGTATGTGGGAAATGCAATGCTTCCACTGAACTCTGCATGTTTCCACCATGTCTCTGTTGGGCAGAGCAATTAAATTCTCCCCCACAATGCTTACAATGTATAAATCAACACACATTTAACAATTAACAAGCGTTTTGTGTTTGAGTGCAGGCAACAGTCTGTTTTGCAAAGCTGCCCAGAAGGAAAAATAAAATAAAAACAGGGAAATGAGAACATTGGTTCGAACTGTTTTTTTTCCTCTGGGCTGTAGCTTTTCAGCGATGCTTAACCCACACTTTATATTCAAGATTCTCTCCTGCCGGCCCCGATTCAATTTGTTTAGACTCAAGGGACTTCTTTCACCAGAATGGGTTTTCCTTAAAGCAAATGTACAGTCTCGGGATCGGACCTACGTTGTGTGGATTATTTCACCACACATCATTTGAAAGTTCTAGATATTGACCTACTTCTGTGAATTGTCTCAGCTCCATAGACAACCGTCATCGGGCTCACAGCGGCTGCAGGATATTCTGAAGGGGAGGGGGTGGAGGGTGAACAGCCAGCGGCCATAGTACACGTTGGTACAAACAACACAGGTCCTAAAAGCAGAATACAGGGAGCGAGGAAGCAGGTTGAAAAGTAGGACATCAAAGGACATCTCAGGATTACTACCAGTGCCATGTGGTAGTCAGAGTAGAAACAGCAGGATATATAGGATGAATATGTGGCCTACAAATGGTGTGAGGGGAATGGTTTCAGATTCCTGGGGCTTTGGGAACAGTTCTGGGGGAGGTGGGACCTGTACAAACTGGATGGGCAGGATCGGGATTGATGTCCTTGGGGGGAGTACTTGCTAGGATGGTTGGGGAGGGTTTAAACTAACCTGGCAGGGGGAGGGGAATGGATGTCAGGATTCACAGCAGGGGGAACTAAGAACAAGAGGAAATGACAGCAAGGAGAATAAGAAAAGTGATAGGCAGGGAAATCAGGGGCCAGAGTCAGATAAGGAGACAGTAAAAAATAGTAGGAGTGGGACAAGGAATGTTAAAAGGACTAGCCTTAAGGGGTGATTCTCCCAGCAGGCTGTGCTGCTGTAACAGTGCAATGGGCTGGGAGACGTCAGCGGAGGCCGTTTAGCAGCTTCCCCGCTGGGCGTCATGGCCTCCATGCATCTCGGGGGCTAAGGTTTTTTTTGAGTAATCAGCTCCACACTGGAAATCAGCATGGAGCTGATTTAAATATTTCTATCTTATTAGTGGACCCGGGACTAAAGTCAGGAGTAGTTCACTCCAGTGGGGTCTACAACTGCTCTCCACTAACGGGGAGCAGGCAGTCTGACCCCACTGGAGTGAAGAGAGGCCACTGAGGCCCCCCAAGGAGGTCGGAGTTAAGGAGGGGGAAATGCCCCTGGGCAGTGCGAGCCTGACAGTGCCATTCTGGCCCCCGACAATGCCCAAGGGGCACATTGGCATTGCCCACCGGACATCCTGCATCGGGGGCAGGAGGTCAGGACTGCTGGGGGTGGGCTGTGGGGGGCAGGACTGCCATGGGATGGGGTGGAGGGGGGGATTAGAAAGATTGGGGCTGGCCAGGGTGAGTGGACATTGGGGCTTGCCTGGAGAGGTCCGAGAGGCCAGCGATCAGGGGGTGGGGGTTGGTCAGAGCGATGCGGGGTCACCAGTGATCGGGCTGTACAGCAATCAAGAGGCCAGCAATGCAGGGCCAATGCCCTTGCGCCGATCGCAGCGCTGACAGATCGGCGCACATGCAGTGGCCTACTCAGCGCTATGCTGCTGGCCCCTCGGATGGGAATAGGCCCCGCCCATTCTTTTTCAGAGTGAATCACGCAAGGGCACTCAGTCATGCTCAGAGTGTGGGAGATTTAATCTGAAAATCACACTAAAATGCCAGTGGGAGTTACTCCAGTTTTCACATGAATTCAGCACTTAGAATCTTTTTGGGAGAATCGCCCCCAAGGCTTTGTACTTGAACGCTCAGTGCATTCAAAATAAAATGGATGAATTAGTTGCACAGATAGGTATTAAAGGCTATGATATAGTTGGCATTACGGAGACATGACTCCAAAGTGATCAAGGATGGGAACTAAACATTGAGGGCTATTCAGTGTTTAGCAAGGTCAGACAAAAAGGAAAAGGTGGTGGAGTTGCATTGTTGATTAAAGAAGGTATTGATACAATATGGAGGAAAGACAATATGGAATCTGTAGGGGTCGAGTTAAGAAACATCAAGGGCAAAAACATTTGTAGGGGTGGTATAGACCACCAAACTGCCGTGGTAATGTTGGGAATAACATTCAGCAGGAAATCAGAGATGCATGTGATAAAGGAACATCTGTGATTATGGGTAACTTTAATCTGCATACAGATTGGGTGAGTCAAATTAGTCACAGTACAATAGAGGAGGAATTTCTGGAGTGTATACAGGATGGTGTTCTGGAGAAATACATTGAGGAAACAACAAGGAGAATGGCTATCCTGGATTGGGTATTGTTCAATGAGGAAGGGTTAGTTCGCAATCTGGTTGTGAGAGAATCCTTAGGGATGACTGACCATAACATGGTAAAATTCTTTGTCAAGGTCGATAGTAATGTTGTTGATTCTGAGACCAGGGGCTTGTATCCCAATAAAGGTAACTATGATGGTATGAGGCATGAATTGGCCATGATGGACTGGGAAACATTACTGGAAGGAAAGACAATGGACAGGCAATGGCAGGCATTTAAAGAACAAATAGGTGAACTCCAAAAGTTGCTTATTCCTATTTGGTGCTAGAGTGGAAAAGGAACTGTGGCCAGACCATGGCTTACAAGGAAATTAGAATTGGTATTAGATTTAAAAAAGTAGCATATAAATTGGCAAGAAAGAGCAACAGACCTGAGAATTAGGAGCAGTTTAAAAGGGGCGGCACGGTAGCACAGTGGTTAGCACTGCTGCTTCACAGCTCCAGGGTCCCGGGTTCGATTCCCGGCTCGGGTCACTGTCTGTGTGGAGTTTGCACATTCTCCTCGTGTCTGCGTGGGTTTCCTCCGGGTGCTCCGGTTTCCTCCCACAGTCCAAAGATGTGCAGGTTAGGTTGATTGGCTAGGTTAAAAATTGCCCCTTAGAGTTCTGAGATGCGTAGGTTAGCGGGATTAGCGGGTAAATATGTGGGGGTAGGGCCTGGGTGGGATTGTGGTCGGTGCAGACTCGATGGGCCGAATGGCCTCCTTCTGCACTGTAGGGTTTCTATGATTTCTATGATTTCTATGAAAATTCAGCAAATGTGGACCAAGGGATTGGTTAAGAAGTGGAAAGTAGAGTATGTAAGTAAGCTAGTGGGAAACACACAAACTATCTGTAAAAGTTTGTACAGTTATGTAAAGACAAAAAGATTGACAAAAATGAATGTAGACCCCTTCCAATCAGAAACAGAGGAATTCATCATGGGGAACAAAGAAATAGCTGAGGAACTAAATTCGTACTTTGCTTCAGTCTTCAGAAAGGAAGGCATGAATAATGTACCGGATGTTCTGAGAAACATAAGTTTTAGTGAGGAGCTGAATGAAATCAGCATTAGTAGAGAAATGGTTTTGGGGAAATTAATGGGATTGAAGGTGGATAAATCTCCAGGGCCTGATAATCTTCATCCCAGAGTACTTAAGGAAGTGGCCCTGGAAATAGTGGATCCATTGGTAGTCATTATCCAAAATTGGTGAATTTCAAAATGTACTGTCCATCTCTAATTGTCCTTCAGGGGGGATAGTGAGCCATAATGGTTTAGGGGAAAAGGAGTGGTGGGGGTTACGATGTTAAGGCCAGGTGAAGTAAGGCAGGTGGAAGCCTGTGTGGATAGCTCCCAAATGCCAATTTCATAAACACATCACAACCCGACTGGAAATGACCTCATTGGCTGCAAAGTGCTTTGGTTTGTCACAATGTTGTGAAAGGCATGAGTGAAATGCACTTTTTTTCTTGCTTTGTTTGAGGAGATTAAACATGAGCATCGATCTGTTTGGCGGAACGGTCTGTTTTCTGTACTGCGAATGCGATCGAATGTTTAAGGTGTTTCAGAAAGGTCAAGTGTTGGAATTGATACTGAACAAACTGAATGCCGCAAAGAGCAGCACCAACATTCAAAAAGGGCGGTGACCCCCCCACCACCCCTCAGCATAACCTTCAGACTGTTTATTTTCCCACACTTGGAGATGTGGCGTTAAACAAGACCCTGATGCGTTAGTGTAAGGCAAACCGCATTCCATTTGGACTGATCTGTTTGCTTGGACATTGCGTGGTTGATGGATGATGGGTAGGGACTAGGTGGGTGGGGGTGGGCGGGGGTGGGGGTGGTTGTTGGTTAAGTAGCGGTAAAGTGGGCCAAATACACATGACTTGAAATTCCTCTGACAGAGAGCATTGTGCTCTTTCAAAGATATTGAAGTTGAAGAGTTGACTTGACGGAACGTCCTTCTTGCTTTTGCACAATTAATACAGCTATCAAATCTCATGACATCCAGCACCGTATGCTGCCTTTCGAGAAGAGTAACCTCAATTAAATGAAATAACATTTTCACTTCTGCTTTATGTTCTAAAACCGCTTTCCGTTAAATGGCAAAAGGGCAATTCTCTTGTTAACCTTTTCTGGGCCTGAGGTAGCATTTCAGTATCCAAAAATAGCAGGAAAGATTATTTCTGAGAGTATGTTCATTGTGGCAATAACTGCTCCCAGGTGAAGCAATATTTCTGTTGTCACTAACAGTTTGGCTCTAAAGGGGGTTATCGAGATGGGGCATGGAGTCATCAGCTGGAATTTTGTGCTCCCTCCTCCTCCAGGAGCAGACTCTGAGTGGGGAGCGGGGAATGAAATTGGGCATTTTATCAGCGGCAGGGAAAATGGTGAGTTGCCTACCGGCCCTTCGGCTAACTTAGGCCCTTTATTGGACTGGTGTCAGGCAAGGAAGAGAATTCTACCTTCAGGGTCCCTTGTGCCCATCAGAGACAACCACCCTCTCCCGCTCCCCCCCCCCACCAACCACCTGCCCCCCTCCCCAAGATCACACTTCTCCTTTATCCTTCCCTCTGACCTCTCTAACCTGCCCCACCCACCCCCCACCATCCCACACCGCACCCCCCTCACCTGCTCGTCAGGCCCTGCCAACCTATCTCTGACGGAATCCCCTCACCTACTTTGGCGTATGGCTCCAGCAACGATCTCCATTGGGGACTAGCCTTAGCCCCAGCAGTGTCTAACACTCCTGCCTGGCACCACTGGAACCTCAGAGCTGTCTGCCATCCAATTGGCTGGCTGCTGTCTGAGGCAGGACCTCCTGTCCCTGAGGGGTGGAAGTCCCACTTCCATTCGATCACTGGCCAATAGATTGTTAAATGAAAGCAGGATTAGGCTATTGAGTTGGACAATCAGCCATGATCGTGATGAGTGGTGGAGCAAGCTCAAAGGGTCAAACGGCCTCCTCTTACTCCTGTCTTCTATGTTTCTATGTAAAGCAGCCATCGGAGGGCTCTCCATTCACTTTTTTTAGCCAGGGGGCTGGAGACCATGGTACCCCATAAAATCGAACATATTGTCATTATGTAGCAGAAGAGACCATTCAGCCCATTGAATTCAAGCTTGTTCTCAACGGAGCAATCCTGTCAGCCCCACTGACCTGCTCTAACCCTGGAGCCCTACAGGGTTATTTCCCTCAGCTGCCCATCCAATTTCCTCTTGAAATCAGGCATTGCCTGTGTTCACCTCAATCTGTGTCCCCTGGCTGTTTTACCCTCAGCAAATGGAAATGCCTTTCCTTTGTCTACCCTCGCTAAACCCGCCATGATTGCGAGATCCACTGTGATCCAGAAAAGTGGCAGAATAAAGCGTGGGCTTCAACAGGGTTTTGGGCCGGGTGCAGGAGGGTGGGGTTAGAAAGGGCACATGGGTGCCCTCAGGCTGGTATTGACAAGATAGGCTGAATGGCCTCCTTTTGTGCAGTAACATTTCTATGGTTCTACGTGCTGCTGCAACAGGGCAAAGATTTCCGGGATTCATTTATGGTCTTGCATTCAGGAGTTTACCACTATAGGTAGAACATTATACCTCAGCATGTGGCAACCTAAAGAACTATGAAGCATCTATAACTGTGTTTATGCAGCTGCCTCCACTTATAAACTGAAAAAATAAAGGTTAAATTGTTGAAACAAATCACAGAGAGTTCACAGGCTGTTAGTAATCTGCAAATCAGCCCACAGTTCAGGAGAAAAAGAGACATCAGGGCCTGAATTTTACTTTCCCGCCCGCCACGGGAATCGGAACGGGCGAGGGACAGACCATGGAAAGGTCCATTGACCTCGGGCAGGATTTTACAGTTTTCGGATGAGCCATAAAATCCCGTCCCATAAGTTAGGGGGTGGCACGGTAGCACTGCGGTTAGCACTGCTGCCTCACAGCGCCAGGAACCCGGGTTCGATTCCCGGCTTGGGTCACTGTCTGTGAGGAGTCTGCGCGTTCTCCCCGTGTCTGCATGGGTTTCCTCCGGGTGCTCTGGTTTCCTCCCACAGTCCGAAAGACGTGCTGGTTAGGTGCATTGCCCGTGCTAAATTCTCTCTCAGGTGCCGGAGTGTGGGGATTTTCACAGTAACTTCATTACAGTGTTACTGTAAGCCTACTTGTGACACTAATAAATAAACTAAAACTTTAAGAATCACCATATGCTCCTGATCAATTTTCATCCCTCTGCCTTTTGCGATATACAAATTAGAACATCTCTGCCTTAGCCTCTCCGTTATTTTTAAGAACTTGCTGGATCTGCACATTGAACTCAAATTAAATTCACTGCAGTAAGTTAGGCCTGATGCTTTTGTAACTGAATTAGTTCAACTGCTTAATTTTTTTGGATCATTGTCTGCAGCAATTAATGCAAACTGAACTGTAACGGGGCATTATTTCAAAGTTTGCAGATATCACAATGCTTAGAAATGTGGTAGCAGCGAGGAGGATAGCAACAGACTGCAGTAGGACATGGGCAGACTGGTGGAATGAGCAGGCACAGGGCGGCACGGTGGCACAGTGGTTAGCACTGCTACCTCACAGCATCCGGAAACTGGGTTCAATTCCCGGCTTGGGTGACTGTGCGAAATCTGCACATTCTCCCCGTGTCTGCATGGGTTTCTTCTGCATGCTCCGATTTCCTCCCACGTCCAAAAGACATGCTGGTTAGGTGCACTGGCCATGTTAAATTGCCCCTTAGTGTACCCTTACTTGAGAAAGAATATACTGGCACTGGAGGGGGTGCAGAGGAGATTCACTAAGTTGATTCCGGAGTTGAGAGGGTTGGCTTATGAGGAAAGACTGAGTAGACTGGAGCTATACTTATTGGAATTCAGAAGAATGAGGGGAGATATAATAGAAACATATAAGATTATGAAGGGAATAGATAAGATAGAAGCAGGGAAGTTGTTTCTACTGGTGGGTGAAACTAGAACTAGGGGGCATAGCCTCAAAATAAGGGGAAGCAGATTTAGCTCTGAATTGAGGAGGAACTTCTTCGCACAAAGGGTTGTGAATCTGTGGAATTCCCTGCCCAGTGAAGCAGTTGAGGCTACCTCATTGAATGTTTTTAAGACAAGGATAGATAAATTTTTGAACAGTAAAGAAATTAAGGGTTATGGTGAGCGGGCGGGTAAGTGGAGCTGAGTCCACAAAAAGATCAGTCATGATCTTATTGAATGGCAGAGCAGGCTCAAGAGGCCAGATGGCCTACTCCTGCTCCTAGTTCTTATGTTCTTATGTTTTTATACTCATTGGAAATCCGAAGAATGAGGGGAGATCTTATAGAAACATAAGATTATGAAGGGAATAGATAAGATAGAAGCAGGGAAGTTGTTTCCACTGGCAGATGAAATTAGAACTCGGGGGCATGGTCTCAAAATAAGGGGAAGCAGATTTAAGACTGAGTTGAGGAGGAACTTCTTCACACAAAGGGTTATGAAACTGTGGAATTCTCTGCCCAGTGAAGCAGTTGAGGCTACCTCACTGAATGATTTTAAGGGAAGGATAGATAAATTTTTGAACAGTAAAGGTCTGATGTTGCAGATGTATAGAACGTTGGTTCGGCCGCATTTGGAATACTGCGTCCAGTTCTGGTCGCCACACTACCAGAAGGACGTGGAGGCTTTGGAGAGAGTACAGAGGAGGTTTACCAGGATGTTGCCTGGTATGGAGGGGCTTAGTTATGAGGAGAGATTGGGTAAACTGGGGTTGTTCTCCCTGGAAAGACGGAGGATGAGGGGAGACTTAATAGAGGTGTATAAAATTATGAAAGGCATAGATAGGGTGAACGGTGGGAAGCTTTTCCCCAGGTCGGTGGTGACGTTCACGAGGGGTCATAGGTTCAAGGTGAAGGGGGGGAGGTTTAACACAGATATCAGAAGGACATATTTTACACAGAGGGTGGTGGGGGCCTGGAATGCGCTGCCAGGCAAGGTGGTGGAGGCGGACACACTGGGAACGTTTAAGACTTATCTAGATAGCCATATGAACGGAGTGGGAATGGAGGGATACAAAAGAATGGTCTAGTTTGGACCAGGGAGCGGCACGGGCTTGGAGGGCCGAAGGGACTGTTCCTGTGCTGTATTGTTCTTTGTTCTTTGAATTAAGGGTTATGGTGAGCGGGCGGGTAAGTGGAGCTGAGTCCACGAAAAGATCAGCCAATATCTTATGAATGGCGGAGCAGGCTCGAGGGGCCAGATGGTCTACTCGTGCTCCTCGTTCTTATGTTCTTATGTACCCGAACAGGCTCCAAAGTGGGCGACTAGGGAATTTTCACAGTAACTTCACTGCAGTGTTAATTTAAGCCTACCTGTGACATTAATAAATAAACTTTAAACTTAGAAGATGAAATTTAACGCACAGAAGTATTGAACTATGCGCTTTGGAAAGATAAAATAAGCAGAGGCAATATTAATTAAATGGTACAGTTTTAAACAAGGGTGCAAAAATTGAGACCAAATGCTTTGGAGGAGGCACAAATGGATAAGTTTGCTAGAAATCAGACAAGATCCGAGGCTTATAAATAGAGGCAAAGATTACAAAAGCAAGGTGTCATTATCGATCTATGTAAATCACTAGTTAGGCTCCAGCCAGAGCATTGCACCCAATTCGGCGTTACAATTTGGAAGGCCTTGTAGTGGATGCATTGAACATTTACTCGACTGGTACCCAATATAAAGGAATTCAGTTATGTGGAGAAACTGGAGAATGGGATTATTTTAATTATAACAGAGAAGGTTAAAGAGAGATTTCACATGGGTGTTCAAAGTTATGAGAGATTTTGACAGGTTAGATTGGTAAAATTTATTTCCACTGGTAGAAACGGCACGGTAGCACAGTGGTTAGCACTGCTGCTTCACAGCTCCAGGGTCCCGGGTTCGATTCCCGGCTCGGGTCACTGTCTGTGTGGAGTTTGCACATTCTCCTCGTGTCTGCGTGGGTTTCCTCCGGGTGCTCCGGTTTCCTCCCACAGTCCAAAGATGTGCGGGTTAGGTTGATTGGCCAGGTTAAAAATTGCCCCTTAGAGTCCTGGGATGCGTAGGTTAGCGGGATTAGCGGGTAAATATTGTGGGGGTAGGGGTAGGGCCTGGGTGGGATTGTGGTCGGTGCAGACTCGATGGGCCGAATGGCCTCCTTCTGCACTGTAGGGTTTCTATGATTTCTAAACGTCAGTAACAAGAAGACACAAATTTAAGCCATTTGACCCAAAAATCTGGAAGGGAAATTAGGATACATAGTGAGTTGTTACGATCTGGAATGCGCTTTTCGAAAGTTTGGTGGATGCAGCTCAATAGCAATTGCAAAGGAAATTGTTTATATCCTTAAAAAGGATAAATTTTCAAGGCCTTGGGGAAAAGAGCCAGGAAGTAAGACTAATTGATGGCATTGCTGAGAAAAGAGACATGCCGTCAAAGCCTTTTGTCTTGGTACTCATCAGGACAGATGCAAGAGTGCCAAATGTCAAAGAGAACAACAATTGATACTGCAAAATTGCTCCCTTTGAAATTTGACATTGTTGCATCTGTCCTGATGAGTACAAGGCAAAAGCTTTGACAGCATGTATCTTTCTTCCACAGCATGTATCTTTCTTCCACAATACTCAAGTTCTGTACTAACAAGAGACTAATTAATTGATAGCACTTTTAAGAGGGAGCAATGATGGACAGTTTTTTTTTTAACTGGTCGGTGCAACATCGTGGGCCGAAGGGCCTGTTCTGCGCTGTAATGTTCTATGTTCTATGTTCTATGACTGAATCGCCTTCTTTTGTGCGACATGATTCCATGAAGTGTGCTTTGAATTTCTGAGCCAATTTACACTTTAGCCCCGTGCTTCACCTGCATTGCTGTAAAATTGGATTTAAAAATACAATCTCCACATGTCAGTCCTGCAGCTCATTTACCCAGCGATGCAATTTAAACTAAGGCCGCGTCAACAATGGATTACTAAAATGAGCAAAGGAGCAAGAGGGTTAATAACAGAGAGAGAGAGAGAGATCAAACTACTCTTTTCAGCTATGTATGACACTTTAATCTTCTTTAAAAGCTTCACATGCAGAAATTTATCAAATGCCCTTGGAAATTACATCCACAGATAGCCCTTGTCCACTAATTGAGTTAGGTCTTCGCAGAATTCCAGCAGATTCATTAAGCATGATTGATTGCTTCTAAAAACCATGCTGACTAATTCTTATGGCCTCTGTTGTCTCTGGCCAAACACTGTTAGCGTCTGTGAAAAGCTCTGAAGAAGTTCCTCCCTCTACAGATGTTATACTAACTAGTCTATAATTCCCTGATTCAGACCTCTCTCCTGAATATCAACAAAACATTCACTAGCAGCGCTGAGCTGCAGAATTTATGTAGCTCTTGAAAATATATACCAATCTCGGTTATTTTCTTGCCTATCCCAAGGTGCGTTCCATCTGCTCTTAATATGCTGTGGAAATTTAATGTTTTGAGCTTACACTTCATACAAACTTTCCTGATCTCTTCCACACATTTTATAGGCTATGCAACTAAACTGATTTAAGTCTGGATTTGTTCTTAGAATTAATGCATAAAATTCCCCATGCCATAAGAAACTCAAAACTAATCAAAATACAAAAACCTGCACTGGGTAAGACTCTCAGAGGAACATGCAGAAAAAAGTCTGTTTAATATCTTCAACAACTCCAGAAAAATGAAGGCTTTTTTTGTTGAAGAAAGGAAAGAAAGACTTGCTTCTGTTAAAATGCCTTTCACAACCTTAGGACAGCCCAAGATCATAAGATCGTAAGACATAGGAGCAGAAGTAGAAGATTCGGCACATCAAATCTGCTTCGTCATTCAGTGAGATCACGACTGTTCTGATATAATCCTCAACGCCACTTTCCCACCTTATCCCCATAACCCTTAATTTCCTTACTGATTAAAAATCTGTCCATCTCAGCTTTCAACATGTTTAATGACCCAGCCTCTACAGCCCCTGTGGTAAAAAAAAATCCACAGATTCACTCCCCTCTTAGAGAAGAAGTTCTCCTCACTTAAATAGTGAAATATTCAATAATGTTGATTCTCAGCACCAGAGACCCAGGTTCGATCCCCGGCTTGGGTCACTGTCAGTGCGGAGTCTGCATGTTCTCCACGTGTCTGCATGGGTTTCCTCCAGGTGCTCCAATTTCTGTCCAGTCTGAAAGACGTGCTGGTTAGATGTATTGGCCATGCTAAATTCTCCCTCAGTGTACCCGAACAGCCGCCGGAGTGTGGCGACTAGGGGATTTTCACAGTAATTTCATTGCAGTGTTAATGTAAACCAACTTTTGACAATAATAAGTAAAGGGGGCGGCACGGTGGCACATTGGTTAGCACTGCTGCCTCACAGCAGGAACCTGGGTTCAATTCCTGGCTTGGGTCACTACCTGTGGGGAGTTTGCACATTCTCCCTGTGTCTGCATGGGTTTCCTCCGGGTGCTCCGGTTTCCCCCCACAGTCCAGGAGGAAAGAGGCTTTAAGGAAAGAATTAGGTTAGAGTAATTCAGTGCTGGAAATTCAAGGGGGAGAAAGAGTATAAAGGATGACATATTTGAAGATTGGATGGAATAGCCAAAGTAGCTCTGAATGCAGTTTGGAGGAGAAGGGAACATCCAGCACTGAGAATGAGTTCCTATTAGAAGACAATACTCTTCATATCTCATATAGTTGTGGGAGAGATAGTGGAAAAAGCTTGCTATGGAAGTATTGGATGGACCTGGATTTCATAGTTGAGTTGCCGAGGGGAAAATGTGTGCATAAGAGATAAGCCAAACATTTTGAAGATAACATTATTGATAAGTCAAATGCCACAATTTTATTTAAAGTCACAGCACCCATGGTTAGGAGGCATGGTAGCAGAGCTATTATGTCACTGGACTGGTAATCCTGAGGCTAATGCGCTGGAGAAACAGGTTCAAATCCCACTGCGGCAACTGCTGGAATTTAAATTCACCTACTAAAATCTGGACAATAAAGCTAGTCTCAGTGATCTTAGAATCTTAGAAGAATCTTAGAAACCCTACAGCACAGAAAGAGGCCATTCGGCCCATCGAGTCTGCACCGACCACAATCCCACCCAGGCCCCACCCCCATATCCACCCATTAATCCCTCTAACCTCTGCATCCCAGGACACTAAGGGCAATTCCTTTTAGCATAGCCAATCAACCTAACCCGCACATCTTTGGACTGTGGGAGGAAACCGGAGCACCCGGAGGAAACCCACGCAGACACGTGGAGAATGTGAAAATTCCACACAGACAGTGACCCAAGCCGGGAATCGAACCCAGGTCCCTGGAGCTGTGAAGCAGCAGTGCTAACCACTGTGCTACCATGCCGCCCTGATGGTGACCATGCCAACAATCATTGATTGTTGTAAAAACTCATCTGGTTCATTAATGTCCTTTAGGGAGGGAAATCTGTTGTCCTTATCTGGTCTTGCCTACATGTGACTCCAGACTCATGTCAATGGGGTTACTTCTTAACTGTGCTCTGAAATGTCCGAAAAAGCCTCTCAGTTCAAGGGCAATTAGGGATGGGCAACAAATGCTGGCCTTGTCAGTGACGCTCTCATCCCATAAAATAATCATAGAATCATAGAATCCCTACAGTACTGAAGGAGGCCATTCAGCCCATCGAGCCTGCACCGACAACAATCCCACCCAGGGTCTATCCCCATAACTCCATCTTGCTGAACCCCCTGACACGAAGGGTCAACTTAGCATAGCCCAATCAACTAACCCGCACATCTTTGAACTGTGGGAGGAAACTGGAGCACCAGGAGGAAACTCACGCCATCCACCAGTGCCTGGGACCATCCTGAGGACCCCCAGTGTGAGGAAGACAGGGAGAATGTGCAAAGTCCACACAGTGACCCGAGGTTAGAATTGAACCCGGGTCCCTGGCACTGTGAGGCAGCAGTGCTAACCACTGTGCCACTATGCCACCCATAGAATTAATATATTTTTAAATGATCTTTTTTTTAAAAATTTGAAACGAAAGGAGACAGTGAGGGCAACAATATTCAGAGGTGCAGGAGAACGTAGGGTGGACCGATTAACATTAAGCAATGATGTGTGCAATACATGGGTAGCTGAAAGAATTGGGATTACTATTACTTCAGAGAAGAGCTGCTGTTACGGGGTGTGTGGGAGGGAGAGGGGGATGTTGATGGGCGATGGCAGAGTTGGGAATTCTTCAAGATGTAGTCATTCATCCATTGCACAATGTGAGGAATAGAGTTTGTAAGAATTGAGGGCTTACAGGGGACAGTTTAAGCAAGGAGCCGGAAGAAATCTGAACAAATTATTGATATAATTCCATGAGCCAAAACACAAATATAATGGCATTCAAGCTGTAAATATTCAGTAATACCAACACACTGTTGTAACAGGTTCATCCATCTTATTTTACATGTACAAAAATCACTGAAGCAAATAGTTCAGCATTGCCCTCACAAAAATAATTTTAGAATTGAACGCAAAAAACATTTTTACCTATTGTACCTGTGGAAACGAGCCTCTTCCTGTTCGGCAGGCGGGCTTTGAATTCACTTATTTAATCACTTTCCCTGAAATTGGACTAATACCAACCATTTTACTCCGAGTGAATATTTAAGATAGAATCAAGGATGTAAGCACTTCATTATCATGAAAAATTACTCCTTTCACTTCAGTCTGCATGACTTTGTAGAATTGACTCCATGGGATCTGGGGGAGATGGTGACATCGCAGTAATTACACTGGACGAGTAATCCAGAGACCCAAGCTAATGTTCTGGTGCAGATAGCACCACATAGATTATCTCCATTGTCTCGTCTGTCTGCCCAGCACGCACAGTGAATAAGTGATGACTGAATGTTTGCAGCTGCGCCATCCACCAGTGCCTGGGACCATCCTGAGGACCCCCAGTGTGAGGAAGACACCCCACCTACAGAAGCATCATACCTTATTGCAGAACCAGGCACCACCGCAGATACTTACACGTTGGTGGGCATTAGATTGTCACCTCCGCAGGTAGTGCACAACGGTGAGGGCACATCATACTTGTGTGTGGAGGTGGCAGAGACAGAGTGGTTCCAGAGCACTGACAGTGCGAGTACTGCTGGAGACCAGGACCATGCTGAGCAAGCAAATAACCTACGGAGATGCCCATCAAGTGGCAGATGCTGGATATCCAGTGGGAGGCGGGGGGAGATCTGGCAGAGATGAGTGTCTGCGTGCCATGGCTGCCGTCACTGTCCATGTGGAACATGTACACTGTGTTTACGCTGAACACCAAGTGCACAGACTCCTCCGTGGAGAATAGTGCCTCTCGTGGAGAAGCAGTTTTAGGGCCACCCTCAGGGGTCACACCTGGATCTGCAAGCCAGCACACCACCGTGAAGTCTGGATGTCACTACCAGTGTGAGAGACGGATGAGGCACCTAGTCTCACTGACAGGTGCCCGTTCATCAATGGTGAGCAGGGAGGTGCAAACAAACCTAATGTTGATGGGACAAGCTGTCTGGCATCACTGTGGGCTCCTCCCAGGGTGCTCTGGACGAGGGCAGCAGATCTTTCATCCCTCTGTCAGGGTTGCTGAGGAGTCCCTAGCCATGGGTTTGGATGTTCCTTCCCACCTGGAGCCAACTCAGGCACCAGTGGCCATGGGCACACTAAGAAGTCCCACAACACCAGGTTAAAGTCCACCAGGTTTATTTGGAATCACGAACTTTCAAAACACTGCTCCTTCACCAGGTGAGTCACAAGTTTAAGGAACCTTAAGCACAACACAGGCACATCACAGGTGGCATTACTTGTGTTCATTACTGTGAGGTTTCTGTTAGGTTTGGAATATTTGTATGCTGTTCTTATGCTTAAACATGTTCCTCAATTCAATGGACTGAGTTGACGGCATGCTCTTTGTACACTGGCCAGATGTTGCACCGGCTTGGGGGCTTTGTGCGATGCAGGATTTCTGGGTTGGGGTCTGAAGAAAAGTTTTATTGCGAATGAGACACCGCCATTGGGTTGAGTTGGCCTCCATGCCTTGGGCACCTAACTGAAGGTTCTCTGAATCAGTGCATCCCTCACGTTCCTGCCCCCCGAATGGTCATATCATCCACTTCAAAGTCCTCTTCCTGTGCGTTCTCAGGCTTATCCTCCAACCCCTCACTGGAGTCATCCTCCCTGCCCTGTGCTCCTGCCTCGCTCTCCTCAGCCTCCACCGAGTCCCCTCTTGTCAGAGCTAGATTGTGCAGGGTGCAGCACATGACAATGATGAGGGAGACATGCACTGATGGATATTGTAATGATCTCCTGGATTGGTCAAGACATTGAAAGTGCATCTTGAACAGCCCAATGGTCCTCTCCAGCATCACACTTGTGGATTCATGGCTCTGGTTATATCTGTCCTCAGCCTCCGTTCCTGGATGACGGAGTGGGGTCATCAGACACCTCTTCAGGGGAAAGCTAGCCCTTGTCACTCAGGGGCCAAGAAGAGTCCTGGTACCTGGGAACGCTGCAAGATGCATGAATCGCATAAGCTCCCTGGATAATGGGCACATACTTGCAGAGTCAGAGTCCTGTGGTCACAGACATTCTGCACATTGATTGAGCGGTACCTCTTCCTGTTGATGAAAGCTCCCTGCCCTCCTGGTGGTGCCCAGATGGCCACATGTGTGCAGTCTATAGTACTCTGGATGCAGGAGAACCCGGTCATCACCATGAACACTCGTGCTCTCTCTGGCTGGCTGCCCTCACTGTCCAGTAGTTGGGGAATGTCTGGGCATGTCTGAAAATGGCATCGGTCACTAGCTTGACACTGTGTTCTGCTGATTATGTACCCAAATGGGTGCCGGAGTGTGGCAACTGGGGGATTTTCACAGTAACTTCACTGCAGTATTAATGTGAACACTGGTGTTCATCGTAAACACAGTGTTCATGTTAATGCTACTTGCGGTACCGTGGCGCAGTGGTTAGCACTGCTGCCTCATAGCACCAGGGACCGGGTTCAATTCCGGCCTCGGGTCACTGTGTGGAGTCTGCACATTCTCCCCGTGTCTGCGTGGGTTTCCTCCAGGTGCTTCGGTTTCCTCCCACAGACCAAAGATGTGCGGATTAGGTTGATTGGCCATGCTAAATTGACCCTAGTGTCAGGGGGATTAGCAAGGTAAATATATGGGGTTATGGGGATAGGGCCTGGGTGGGATTGTGGTCAGTGCAGACTTGATGGGCCGAATGGCCTCCTTTTGTAGATTCTATAATGAATAAACTTTAATGGCTTTAACTGGCCCTTTAATTGTCAGTGTGCTTGCATCCGATTTGCCCAAGTGTTCACCAATCTCAAAGTCGCACACATGCCCGATAACATTGGGAAATGCTCCTGACATCTTCCCATGACCCTTTACGCACTTCCGGGTGCGGCGCACGCCCAGGTCAGATGTGTAAAATTGTGGCCATTTTCTCTTCCCCGCAACTCTATCCTGAACATCGGAAATATTTTCATTCTAATACTACATTGGCACTCCCTGTAGAGTGAGTGGGGCTCTGGCCTCGGGCAATTATGAGTAATTTCAAGCTAAACCCATGGAATTGAAGACTCTTCCCGAATTTCACATCCCAAATTTCCACATTGATTTCAGAGGAGAGCAAGGCTGGACCGAGCGCGAAACAGATGTTGTGCCTGACTATGTTTCCCAGTGGGTGCCATGATGTGGAGATGCCAGCGTTTGACTGGGGTTGGCAGAGAAGTCTCACAACACCAGGCCGAAGTCCAACAGGTTTATTTGGAATCACGAGCTTTCGGAGCGCTGCCCCTTTATCAGGCCCACTGACCTGATGAAGGAGCAGTGCTCCGAAAGCTCGTGATACCAAATCAACCTGTTGGACTTTAACCTGGTATTGTGAGACTTCTGACTGTCCCAATGGTTCAGTTCAAACTGCCTCCAATCAGATGACCAATGTCTTCTGCTTGTGCAAGTGTTCAGAAATAAGGAAACTGTAAGGAAAAAGAGTAGGCCCATTATTCTGTCACTGATCCCTCACCATCACATGTGACCACTCGATCTCCCGTTAATGTTACATAAGCAAATGCACTACCTGGTCAGCCACAGCTCGAGCTAGTTTATCCATCCTGGACCCTGCTTCCGCGATCTTCTTTGCTGCGTTGATGACATCGGATGTATTTTTTAGCGGACCCTTGCCCCTACAAGATATTGGAAAACAAAATGAAGAAATAAGTGAATCTTCTAGTTTAGGATAAAAATTGACAGCCAAATTATATTTTGACGTAAAATTTAGAATTTTGTCATTATTGGACTGGGATTCTTTACACACAATTTCTGGGAACATTGAACCAACAAGCCATCTCTCGGCACGTGTAAGGAGGAAGAGAATTCTAGACCAAGATAAAAGCAAATTACTGCGGATGCTGGCATCTGAAACCAAAAGAGAATATGCTGGAAAATCTCAGCAGGTCTGGCAGCATCTGTAAGAAGAGAAAAGAGCTGACGTTTCAAGTCCAGCTGATCCCTTGTCAATGCTTTGACAAAGGGTCATCTGGACTCGAAACGTCAGCTCTTTTCCCTCCTTACAGATGCTGCCAGACCTGCTGAGATTTTCCAGCGTTTTCTCTTTTGAATTCGAGACCAACCCTGCATAACGATGAAGCCGAGGTGACAATAAGAATAGAATCTGCAGCAGCATCTGAAAAGGAAAGTCCAGGCCAGTTAGTATTTCATCAGAAGTATCAAATTTAAGAAAGTGAGGGCGAAGGGTTGGCCAAAGCAAATTGAGCAGTGGGAGGAGAACAGGATGAGGTGGGGTGGGAGAATAATCAAGATTTTTAAAAACGTCTTTGTTTTCAAAATCCCGCTATGGCCTTACCCTTTCCCTATTTCTGTCATCTCCTCCAGCCCCACAAGCTCCTAGGTATCCAACTTCTTTCAAATCTGTCCTATTGGGCAACGCCAATTTTAATCGCTCCACCATTGGCATGTCTATCCCCAACTGCCAAGGCTCTAAGCTTTGGAAAATTATCCCTAAACCCCTCTGCCTCTATGCATCTCTTTCCCCCTTTCAGGTGATCTTTAAAGCTTACCACTTCGACTTCACTTTCGGACATTTTGCCTTGTTTTTATTTATACGGCTTGGTGTCAAATTTTGTGCCAGAATGCTCCTGTGAAGTGCCAGAGGATGCTTGGTTATGTTACAAGTGCTATAGAAATGCGTTGTGGTTAGCACAGTGGCACAGTGGTTAGCACTGCTGCCTCATGGCACCAGGGACCCAGATTCAATTCCTGGCTTGGGTCACTGTTTGTGTGGAGTTCGGAGGTTTTCTACGTGGGTTTCCTCCGGGTGCTCTGGTTTCCTCCCACAGTCCAAAGATGTGCGGATTAGGTTGACTGGCCATGCTAAAATTGCCCCTAGTGTCAGGGGATTAGCAGGGTAAATGTGTGGGGTTATGGGAGTAGGGCCTGGGTGGGATTGCAGTCAGTGCAGGCTCGATGGGCTGAATGGCCTCCTTCTGCACTGTAGGGATTCTATGGTTCTATGAATCGAACACTGCAAACAACAATTACAAACGAATGGGCATTCCTAATGGGTTTAAGTAGCCCTGAAGCCGACAAGAGGTGAAAAGTGTGAGATAACATACACAGCTATCTCAGTCAGTCTTCCTTGTTCAATTGTGATGAAGAGTTTCTACTCAAAGAACAAAGAACAAAGAACAGTACAGCACAGGAAACAGGCCCTTCGGCCCTCCAAGCCTGTGCCGCTCCTTGGTCCAACTAGACCAATCGTTTGTATCCCTCCATTCCCAGGCTGCTCATGTGACTATCCAGGTAAGTCTTAAACGATGTCAGCGTGCCTGCCTCCACCACCCTACTTGGCAGCGCATTCCAGGCCCCCACCACCCTCTGTGTAAAAAACGTCCCTCTGATGTCTGAGTTATACTTCGCCCCTCTCAGCTTGAGCCCGTGACCCCTCGTGATCGTCACCTCCGACCTGGGAAAAAGCTTCCCACTGTTCACCCTATCTATACCCTTCATAATCTTGTACACCTCTATTAGATCTCCCCTCATTCTCCGTCTTTCCAAGGAGAACAACCCCAGTTTACCCAATCTCTCCTCATAGCTAAGACCCTCCATTCCAGGCAACATCCTGGTAAACCTTCTCTGCACTCTCTCTAATGCCTCCACGTCCTTCTGGTAGTGCGGCGACCAGAACTGGATGCAGTACTCCAAATGTGGCCTAACCAGCGTTCTATACAGCTGCATCATCAGACTCCAGCTTTTATACTCTATACCCCGTCCTATAAAGGCAAGCATACCATATGCCTTCTTCACCACCTTCTCCACCTGTGTTGCCACCTTCAAGGATTTGTGGACTTGCACACCTAGGTCCCTCTGTGTTTCTATACTCCTGATGACTCTGCCATTTATTGTATAACTCCTCCCGACATTATTTCTTCCAAAATGCATCACTTCGCATTTATCCGGATTAAACTCCATCTGCCACCTCTCCGCCCAATTTTCCAGCCTATCTATATCCTGCTGTATTGCCCGACAATGCTCTTCGCTATCCGCAATTCCAGCCATCTTCGTGTCATCCGCAAACTTGCTGATTACACCAGTTACACCTTCTTCCAAATCATTTATATATATCACAAATAGCAGAGGCCCCAGTACAGAGCCCTGCGGAACACCTCTGGTCACAGACCTCCAGCCGGAAAAAGACCCTTCGACCACTACCCTCTGTCTCCTATACTCAAAATGTTCTCAAGGGCCTAAATTCTGCGATCGTCGAGCACATGGGAAGGGTGGGTCTGTCTGGAAGCGGGCGCGAAAGGCGCTTCCTGCTGCGATCAGCCCCCCAACGGTGTGATTTCACACTGGTGGGCAATTGGCAGTCATCCAGAAAGACTCAGCACTGTCAGGGGTTGGGGAGAGGGGCATGGGAATGGGCAGGGGTTGTGGGAAGAGTGCGGGTGCAGGGAAAAGTGAGGGTGTGGGTGGGTGCTCCGAAAGAGCTCCCTGAAGGTGGACAGCTGCTGTGGAGCTGCCTCACAGGGCCTGAGACCTCAACAAATTAAATGAGATGAAAAAAATGCAACAAACTGTATTTTTTCAGCACATTTAAGCACCTGACGGCAGAGCTCCAAAAAAACACCAGTCCCCCAGACATTTTCTTACTATATTTAACTTTGGACATTTCACCCCGCGCTGGACCGAGCTTGTAGCATAATTGTGCAGGCTGTCTGGCTGGCTGGCCCCTCCTGCCAAAAGTTAAAGGGGATGGGCATGTAAAATTGCTTTGATTTGGCTCCTTAATGGGCTAAATTGCACGCGCTTAATTGTTAATTGGGGTGGCGCGGTGGCACAGTGGTTAGCACTACTGCCTCACAGTGCCAGGGGCTCATGTTCGATTCCGGCCTCGGGCCATTGTCTGTGCGAAGTCTGCACGTTCCCCCCATGTCGACTTGGGCTTCTTCCGGGTGCTCCGGTTTCCTCCCACAGTCCAAAGATGTGCGGGTTAGGTTGGTTGGCCATGCTAAATTAACCCTAGTGTCAGGGGCATTAGCAGGATAAAATATGAGGGGTTACGGGAATAGGGGCTGGGTGGGATTGTGGTCACTGCAGACTCGATGGACTGAATGGCCTCCTTCCGCACTGTAGGGATTCTATGATTCTATAATTCTATTCTAATTGTTGGCAGGCTTGCTTTCGACTCGTGCGTGTGGCCGCTGCGCGCAATACCGCACGAGTGCACGATTATGTTCGGACATGCATCCGTTGTCTCCACTTGTGAATTCACATCTGTCAGGTCAGACGCATACCTACTCAAACAATGTCAAATTCTGGCCAAGGTGTTGAAAGAGCCTTTAATCTCCGTGTCTCTGAGCCTTGGTTTACTATTCCATTGGAAGGATGGGGCCTCTGATGATGCAGCATTCCTTGGGTACTGTATGGAATTGTCAGCCTCCTTCCATGTGTCCTGGAGTGGACCTACCCTTTCCCGAGCTACTCTCAAACTGCTAGGGACCTGGGTCCCATTCCTGGCTTGGGTCACTGTCTGTGTGGTGTTTGCACGTTCTCTCCATGTCTGCGTGGGTTTCCTCCGGGTGCTCCGGTTTCCTCCCACAGTCCAAAGATGTGCGGGTTAGGTGGATTGGCCATGCTAAATGGTCCCTTAATGTCAGGGGCACTAGCTAGGGTAAATGCATGGGATTATGGGGATAGGGCCTGGGTGGAATTGTGGTCGGTGCAGACCTGATGGGTCGAATGGTCTTCTTCTGCACTGTTGGATTCTATGATTCTTTTGGTCCTTATATACTTGTAAAACGTCTTCTTAACCCAGTTTGCCAAGGACATTTCACGGCCCCTTGTAGCCCTCGTAACTCCTTTTTTAAGTTCTTTCCTGCTTCCCTTATACTCTTCGAGGGCTCTGTCTGTCTTTAGCTTCCTAAAACTTATGTATGCCTCCTTTTTTCTTTTGACTTCTCTGAAATAGTGCCATGGGATTCCTTTACTTCCGCCTGAGGCCAGACAGAGCCTCACTGTAATGTTTTATCTGTAAGACATCACATCCAGCTGCGTAGTACTCAGTGGTTGTGTGTTACTGGTGGTGTTTACATTCTGGTGTTGCCTGGCTGAAGTATACTTGGATATCTGAAACACATGCTTTCCTTCCAATAATGCCAGCTTTAACCTGCATGTCTCTGAGCCATTGGAAGGATGGTGCCTCTGATGCTGCAGCATTCCTTGGGTACTGTATGGAAGGATGAGGGGGGATCTAATTGAAACTTACAGAATTCTGAGAGGCCTAGATAGAGTGGACGTGGAGAGGATGTTTCCACTAGTGGGAGAGACTAGAACTCGAGGGCATAACCTCAGAGTGAAGGGACACTCCTTTAAAACTGAGATGAGGAGGAATTTCTTCAGCCAGAGGGTGATGAATCTGTGGAACTCATTGCCACAGAGGTCTGTGGAGGCCAGGTCATTGAGTGTCTTTAAGACAGAGATAGGTAGGTTTTTGATCAATAAGGGGATCAAGGGTTATGGGGAGAAGGCAGGAGAATGGGGGTGAGAATCATATCAGTCATGATAGTGGGGTTATAGAAATAGGGCCTGGGTGGGATTATTGTCGGTGCAAACTCGATGGGCCAAATGGCCTCTGTCTGCACTATAGGGATTCTATGATTCTAATCTATGATTCTATGATTGATTCTATGATGTGGAAGCGCTGGAAAGAGTGCAGAGGAGATTTACCAGGATGCTGCCTGGTTTGGAGGGTAGGTCTTATGAGGAAAGGTTGAGGGAGCTAGGGCTGTTCTCTCTGGAGCGGAGGAGGCTGAGGGGAGACTTAATAGAGGTTTATAAAATGATGAAGGGGATAGATAGAGTGAACGTTCAAAGACTATTTCCTCGGGTGGATGGAGCTATTACAAGGGGGCATAACTATAGGGTTCATGGTGGGAGATAGAGGAAGGATATCAGAGGTAGGTTCTTTACGCAGAGAGTGGTTGGGGTGTGGAATGGACTGCCTGCAGTGATAGTGGAGTCAGACACTTTAGGAACATTTAAGCGGTTATTGGATAGGCACATGGAGCACATCAGGATGATAGGGAGTGGGATAGCTTGATCTTGGTTTCAGATAAAGCTCGGCACAACATCATGGGCCAAAGGGCCTGTTCTGTGCTGTACTGTTCTATGTTCTATGTTCTATGAATGGTGGAGCAGACTCGATGGGCCGAATGGCCTAATTCTGCTCCTATATCTTATGGTCTTACGGAATTGTCAGCCTCC
Source organism: Mustelus asterias (assembly GCF_964213995.1). Classification (NCBI taxonomy): domain Eukaryota; kingdom Metazoa; phylum Chordata; class Chondrichthyes; order Carcharhiniformes; family Triakidae; genus Mustelus; species Mustelus asterias. The sequence goes on along the minus strand of NC_135801.1, from coordinate 180,777,114 downwards.
TTCCATGTGTCCTGGAGTGGAACTTGACTCACTCCCTTACAACTCAGAGGTGAGAGCACTACCAACTGGGCCAAGCTGACTCAAACTCACAAACTGTTCCTGTTGAATTGCAGAATGGCAGCTTTGTGGGGAATGTAAGTGCATCATTTCCTCCGGAATGAAGCAGATCGAATATTAAACACCAGCCACCTGTTTGTTTCAATTCAAGACTGCAAATTAAGCCTTGAAGTGAATGCTGCAATTTAAAACAGAATTTTATCAAATTCTTTGGTCTACATTTCTCAGGGAGTTTTCAACGCACTTTGGGGGCAAGTGCAGATTGAAGATTGCGTTCCTAGATCTCAAAACCTCCAGGTCGCGCTCGCATTTTCAAAGCAAGTGTGGGACAGAGGGAGTCAGGAACCAGCCTGTAAAGCTCCTTGTGGAACTTGTTTGTGTCCCAGAGAGTGAATGCAATTTTCAATTTGTAGATCAGTGAGTCCAGGTTGGCCGATGCACAGTGGTGCACAGCTGTTGGGTTCAATGTGGGCACAAGTTGAAGCTTTTTTCTTAACACGGTGAAAAATCTCGGCACCTTGGGGATTGTGTGTTGGATTGAGGGTGAAGCCTTTCATTTGGCCGTGTGGCCACTTGCATGCACAGTGAGGCTGCAGGCCCTCTGAAGTGCTGCTGTTTCCTCTCCTCTGCAAGGCAGTGGCATGGCTGCCATCTGCCTTTGCCCCCCCCACTAGTCGTCTATATGGACTTTAGTAAAGCGTTTGACAAAGTCCCTCATGGTAGGCTGGTGAAAAAGGTTGGATCTCATGGGATAAAGGGGGAGGTGGTTAGATGGCTGGAGAACTGGCTTGGTCACAGAAGACAGAGGGTGGTAGTGGAAGGATCTTTTTCCGGCTGGAGGCCTGTGACTAGTGGTGTCCCGCAGGGCTCTGTATTGGGACCTCTGCTGTTTGTGATTTATATAAACGATCTGGAAGAAGGTGTAACTGGGGTGATCAGTAAGTTTGCGGACAACACAAAATTGGCAGGACTTGCAGATAGTGAGGAGCATTGTCAGAAGCTACAGAAGGATATAGATAGGCTGGGAATTTTGGCAAAGAAATGGCAGATGGAGTTCAATCCTGATGAATGCGAAGTGATGCATTTTGGTAGAAATAATGTAGGGAGGAGCTATACGATAAATGGCAGAACCATAAAGGGTGTAGATACGCAGAGGGACCTGGGTATGCAAGTCCACAGATCCTTGAAGGTTACGTCACAGGTGGAGAAGGTGGTGAAGAAGGCATATGGCATGCTTGCCTTTATAGGACGGGGCATAGAGTATAAAACTTGGGGTCTGATGTTGCAGATGTATAGAACGTTGGTTCGGCCGCATTTGGAATACTGCATCCAGTTCTGGTCGCCACACTACCAGAAGGACGTAGAGGCTTTGGAGAGAGTACAGAGGAGGTTTACCAGGATGTTGTCTGGTATGGAGGGGCTTAGTTATGAGGAGAGATTGGGTAAACTGGGGTTGTTCTTCCTGGAAAGACGGAGGATGAGGGGAGACTTAATAGAGGTGTATAAAATTATGAAAGGCATAGATAGGGTGAACAGTGGGAAGCTTTTCCCCAGGTCGGTGGTGACGTTCACGAGGGGTCATAGGTTCAAGGTGAAGGGGGGGGAGGTTTAACACAGATATCAGAAGGACATATTTTACACAGAGGGTGGTGGGGGCCTGGAATGCGCTGCCAGGCAAGGTGGTGCAGGCGGACACACTGGGAACGTTTAAGACTTATCTAGATAGCCATATGAACGGAGTGGGAATGGAGGGATACAAAAGAATGGTCTAGTTTGGACCAGGGAGTGGCACGGGCTTGGAGGGCCGAATGGCCTGTTCCTGTGCTGTATTGTTCTTTGTTCTTTGTTCACTCTGCCAGCAGCTGCTGCCTCCTGGTAATAATGCTGGGCACCGCTAACTGGGCACCTCTTCCACACAACACAGGAAATGGAAGCAGGAGTGGGCCACCAGCTCCTTCAACGGCACGGTGGCACAATGCTCCGGTTTCCTCCCACAGTCCAAAGATATGCGGGTTAGGCTGATTGGCCATGCTAAATTGCCCCTTAATGTCATGGGAATAGCAAAAGTAAATGTATGCGGTTATGGGGATAGAGTCTGGATGGGATTGTGGTCGGTGCTGACTCGATGGGCCAAATGGCCTCCTTCAGCATTGTAGGGATTCTATGATTCAAGCCTGCCTCACCATTCAATACATTCATGGCTGATCTATGCTGGTCTCAACTCCTTTTCTGTGCCATTTCCCCATAGCCCCTCTATTCCTTGATGTATCAAATATCTATCCACCTCCACTTTGAATACTTCTAATGATCCAACCTGCACTCCCCTTTGGGGCAGAGAATTCCAGAGATTCACCACCCTCTGCGAGAGGAAATTTCTCAGTTTTAAATGACCGACCTCTGACCCAATTAGGGCATTTACATTTAAAGATCGCATTGTGCGAGTGACACAGATAAAGCACATTCTTTGTTTCTTGTCTGCCAACCAGTTTTCTATCCATCTCAATACAATACCCCAATCCCATGTGCTTCCATTTTACATGCAAATCTCTTATGTGGGACTTTGTCAAAAGCCTTCTGCAAGTCCAAAAGGACCACATCCACTGGCTCCCCCTCATTAACACTACTTGTTGCATCCTCACAGAATTCCAGTAGATTTGTCAAGTCACCAATTTAAGACAGAGATAGGAGGAATTTCTTCTCTCGAAGAGTAGTAAATCTGTGGAATTCTTTACCACAGAGGGCTGTAGAGGCTGGGTTATTAAGTGTGTTAAAGGTTCAGATAGACAGATTTTTAATCAGTAAGGCAATCAAGGGTTATCATAGAATCACAGAATTCTACAGTGCAGAAGGAGGCTATTTGGCCCATCGAGTCTGCACTGACCACAGTCCCACCTGGCCCTATCCCCATAACCCCATGCATGTACCCTAGCCAGTCCCCTGACACGAAGGGGCAATTTAGCATGGCCAATCCATGTGACCCGCACATCTTTGGACTGTGGGAGGAAACTGGAGCACCCGGAGGAAACCCACACAGAAATGGGGAGAACATGCGAACTCCACACAGACAGTGACCCAAGCCGGGAATCGAACCCGGGTCCCTGGCGCTGTGCGGCAACAGTGCTAACCACTGTGCCACCGTGCCGCTCCATTGTTATGGAGATAAGGCAGGGAAAATGGAGTTGCGGATTATCATATCAGATCAGTCATGATCTCATTGAATGGCAGAGCATATGGGCTGAATGGCCTACTTTTGCTCTTATGTCTTATGGTCTGTTGCTAGGGGGCAGCTTCCCCACCCAAACTGAAAACCAAGCCCATTAAATCAATTAGAATAGATTAGATTCACTCACTCTTTAATTTTCTTTAATTCCGAGGCTGAGATTTATAACCAGTTTAAATTTCACTCTTGTGGTTTCCATTGTCTTCAGAAGTCTCGTTAGTTAACAAGCGTCTTATAACTCACTCAAGTGCTCATCATTCTGCAGATACCCAGCCAAATCTTTCAAACAATGCCGAAAAGAGTTAAAGGGCAACTCATAAAAATAGTGAAGAGTTTTAAAGCACCATCTGCGCTTGTAATGATTATCATTTGAGTTAGATTTATTTTATGTATTACATTTTAATTAAGTTGTTCCCTGTGTTGTGCCATTAATAGGATCTAAAGTGATAATGAGTAGAATACTCGATATCCCACATGTGAGGGAGAACTTCACAACTCCTGGCTCCCTTTGTTACTATGAGAAATTAAGGATTCACTGGATTTTACTTGACCCACTTATGTATTCTCTGTTTATTTCAAGAACAGGATAACACGGTGGCACAGTGATTAGCGCTGCTGCCTCAAAACGCCAGGGACTCAGGTTCGATTCCCAGCTCAGGTCACTGTCTGTGTGGAGTTTGCACGTTCTCCCCGTGTCTGCGTGGGTTTCCTCCGGGTGCTCCGGTTTCCTCCCACACTCCAAAGATGTGCGGGTTAGGTGGATTGGCCATGCTGAATTGACCCTCAGTGTCAGGGGGGCTAGCTAGGGTAAATGCATGGGGCTATGGGGATAGGGTCTGGGGGGGGGGATTGTGGTCGGTGCTGACTCGATGGACCGAAAGGTCTCCTTCTGCACTGTAGGATTTTATGATTCTATGAACAGGCCAAGCATGTTGTAAGTTCAGTGCTGCAGCTCTAGAATTCCAATTAGGAAAGATAAAGGCTCTACACTGAAAGTCCATCACCTCCCCACCCTCTCTCCATCCCATCCCCACTCCTAGCCCCCATCCCCTGAAGGTCAGACTTATACTGAGAATGTGGAAAATTACACAGCTATGACCTCTAAACAAGAGTAAGAAGTCTCACAACACCAGGTTAAAGTCCAACAGGTTTATTTGGTAGCAAACAGGACAAATAAACAAGAAACAGGACAAATCCAACCTGCCCAATTACCTCCATCTGCCTCCCACCCCATCAATCTACTCCTGATCAGCAATAAAGTGATGGAAAGGGTCATCAAATGTGCTATGAAGCAGCATTTGCTTCACAAAAACCTGTTCACTGACGTTCAGTTTGGGTTCCACCAGGGTAATTCAGCTCCTGACCTCATGACAGCCTTAGTTCAAAGGTGGACAAAAGAGCTGAACTCCAGAGGTGAGGTGAGAGTCACTGTCCTTGACATTTAGGCAGCATTTAACTGAGAATGGCATCAAGAATCCCGAGCAAAAGACCATAAAACGTAAGAGCAGAAGTCGGCCATTCGGCCCATCTTCCCTGCTGTTCAATGAGATCATGACTGAACTGATATGAGAATCCTCAACTCTATTTTCCCCGCCTTATCCCCATAATCCTTGATTCCCTTACTGATTAAAAATCTGTCTATCTGAACCTTTAACATACTTAATGACCCAGTCTCTACAGCCCTCTGTGGTAAAGAATTCCACAGATTCACTACCCTCTGAGAGAAGAAATTCCTCCTATCTCTGTCTTAAATTGGTGACTTGACAAATCCACTGGAATTCTTTGAGGATGCAACAAGTAGTGTTAATGAGGGGGAGCCAGTGGATGTGGTCCTTTTGGACTTGCAGAAGGCTTTTGACAAAGTCCCACATAAGAGATTGGCATGTAAAATGGAAGCACATGGGATTGGGGATATTGTATTGATATGGATAGAAAACTGGCTTTCAGACAGGAAACAAAACCTGGCAGGCACTGACTAGTGGGGAATCACAGGAATCAGTGCTGGGAATGTTCACATTCCATATTAATGATTTAGATGAAGGAACTAAAGGAATGTGCAGATTAATGTGCAACTAGAAAGAGTGCAGAAGAGATTTACTAGGATGCTACCAGGACTTGATGGTTTGAGTTATAAGGAGAGGCTGGATAGACTGGGACTTTTTTCTCTGGAGCGTAGGAGGCTGAGGGGTGATCTTATAGAGGTCTATAAAATAATGAGGGGCATAGTTCAGCTAGATAGTCAATATCTTTTCCCAAAGGTAGGGGAGGCTAAAACTAGAGGGCATAGGTTTAAGGTGAGCGGGGAGAGATACAAAAGTGTCCAGAGGGCAATTTTTTCACATAGAGGGTGGTGAGTGTCTGGAACAAGCTGCCAGAGGTAGTAGTAGAGGCAGGTACAATTTTGTCTTTTAAAAAGCATTTAGACAGTTACATGGGTAAGATGGGTATAGAGGGGTATGGGCCAAACATGGGCAATTGGGACTAGCTTAGGGGTTGAAAAAAAGGGGCAGCATGGACAAGTTGGGCTGAAAAGCTTTTTCCATGCCGTAAACCTCTATGACTATATGACACAAATCTAGGTGGAAGGGTGAGCTATGAGGAGGATGCAGAGATCCTTGATCAATAAGGGGATCAAGGGTTACAGGGAGAAGGCAGGAGAATGGGGATGATAATCATATCAGCCATGATTGAATGGCGGAGCAGACTCGATGGGCCGAATGGCCTAATTCTGCTCCTATATCTTATGGTCTTATGGAATTGTCAGCCTCCTTCCATGTGTCCTGGCATGGAATTTGACTCACTCCCTTACAACTCAGAGGTGAGAGCACTACCAACTGGGCTAAGCTGACTCAAACTCACAAACAGTTCCTGTTGAATTGCAGAGTGGCAGCTTTGTGAGGAACATAAGTGTATCATTTCCTCAGGGTGGAAACACAGGAATGAAGCAGATCGAATATTAAACACCAGCCACCTGTTTGTTTCAATTCAAAACTGCAAATTAAGCCTTGAAATGAATACTGCAATTTATAACAAATGGCTACACAGTACACTGGGAGATATCCTGTCACACTTTCCCCCCTTCTCCACCCACCACTCCGTACATCGCCCGACCCTCCCAGCCAATCCGTGCCATAGACATCGCCCCCCACCTCCTGATCAGCACCCCATCCAATTGCCCTCTACCCCCTGATTGCTGCCCTTGCCGCTCTCCCCCCCTTCTGATTGCCACCCCAGCCGAACGGTCTCACCCTCCCATGCTTGGTTCCCACCTTCCCTCCACCCCTACGGAGCTGCTCACCCTCCTCCTCCCCCCCACCGCCTCTACCCCAATCAAGGCCCTGCCGCCCTCAGGCTTCCGCATCAGGTCCTGCCCCATCAGGCCCCTCTTAGCACTGTCAGGGTGCCAGGCTGGCACTGCCCAGCCGTGCCCCCAACCACCCGGGGGGGGGACTTCAATGGCCTCTGATCACACCGACGAGCCCATCAAGTCTGGTCCTCATCGATGGGGATCATATGTGTGATCCTTGCCGGTGCGGACCACAACCAAGTAAGGGCAAGTGAGCCTGGACAATCGCGTCCCGGGCTCACTAATTACAGTTAAATTAGGTTTTGAACATTGAAATCGGCTTCGCGCCTGGATTTTGCCGGCAGAACGGTGCTGGTAACATCCTCGCCTGATCTTTCCGCCTCGCCTTGCCAAGCTCTCCCCAATATGTCTCAATAAGGTGGCCTCTCATTCCTCTAAACTGCAATGAGTACAGGCCCAACCAACTCAACCTCTCCTCATAAAAGAATCTCTCCATATCCGGGATCAACCTTGTGAACCTTCTCTGGGCTGCCTAGCAAAAGTGCAGTCAATGGAAATCATATATTTTCCTCGCGGTTGTCTTTTCCAAATCCAAATGTACTTTTATTATCCATGCAGTGAACCATAATCAAACAAGGTTTCCTTAGTCAAAGAAAGAGCAAGTTTATTAGCCACTAAACCCAAAGAAAGTAAAACGCTTGGGTGCTTTTCTCACCTTCACCTTGGAAGGTGGTCTCGCGTTTTAAAGCAGTTTGTTCCGTCTCATTCCAAATTGCAGAATTTTCAGTCAGTTGAAGGTCTTATAAATCATTTTTCAAAAATAAAGAGCGATAACCTCATAACGACCTTCACACTCCAATTTTGTCCTTATCCAAGCTTCACCTCTATAGTGTCCTCAAAAGGGTCACTCACCTCTTGCAGCTGTAATTGCCCCCACTGCAGGCCAAGGACCAATATTTTGCTTTCATTATGTAGATTTTAACCTACATATTGATTGGTCGACTCAAATTGGACGTGGAGGGCTTGAGGAAGAGTTCTTGGAATGCTGTCGGGATTGTTTCATTGAACAGTTTACCATTTACATAGATGATCTGGAGGAGGGGACTGAATCTAGGGTATTCAAGTTTGCTGATGACACGAAGGTGAGTGGGAAAGCGAATTGCGTGGAGGACGCGGAAAGTCTGCAGAGAGATTTGGATAGGCTGAGCGAGTGGGCGAGGATCTGGCAGGTGGAATATAACGTTAGCAAATGTGAGGTTATCCACTTTGGAAGAAATAATAGTAAATTGGAATATTATTTAAATGGAGAAAAATTACATCGTGCGACTGTGCAGAGGGACCTGGGGGGCCCTTGTGCACGAATCGCAAAAACTCAGTCTGCAGGTGCAGCAGGTGATCAAGAAGGCGAATGGAATGTTGGCCTTTATCGCGAGGGGGATAGAATATAAAAGCAGGGAGGTCTTGCTGCAACTGTACAAGGCACTGGTGAGGCCGCAACTGGAGTACTGTGTGCAGTTTTGGTCCCCTTATTTGCGAAAGGATATATTGGCCTTGGAGGGAGTGCAGAGAAGGTTCACCAGGTTGATACCGGAGATGAGGGGTGTAGCTTATGAGGAGAGATTAAACAGATTGGGTCTGTACTCGTTGGAGTTTAGAAGGATGAGGGGTGATCTTATAGAGACATATAAGATAATGAAGGGGCTGGATAGGGTAGAGGTGGAGAGATTCTTTCCACTTAGAAGGGAAACCAGAACTAGAGGGCACAGCCTCAAAATAAGGGGGGGCCGGTTCAGAACAGAGTTGAGGGGGAACTTCTTCTCTCAGAGGGTAGTGAATCTCTGGAATTCTCTGCCCATTGAAGTGGTGGAGGCTTCCTCGTTGAATATGTTTAAATCACGGGTAGATAGTTTTCTGATCGATAAGGGAATTAGAGGATATGGGGAGCAGGCGGGTAAGTGGAACTGATTCGCTTCAGATCAGCCATGATCTTGTTGAATGGCGGGGCAGGCTCGAAGGGCCAGATGGCCTACTCCTGCTCCTATTTCTTATGTTCTTATGACCACCTTGAGTAGTGGGCTAACTTGTGTGTTGTGGGGATGGTGGCCCCCAAGTGTTCTGATATGGCTTTACAGAGCTCAAGGGTAGATTTCAAAGGTATAATTTGGGAAGCCACAAATGGTTTTGCTCAAAATCACTTTTGTAACTGGGGATTTATACAAGCTTTAGGCTGAATGCAGTTTCTTAAGGCAACACTGAGAGGTGGTGATTAGCTATTTTGTTCTTTCTCAACTTCTTACAATGTCTGCAAATTCACAATGTAAGCCCACCTTGTAGTCTGTGGGCTGTGCCTAAACAGTTCCCCTCTATACTTCAGATCTTCCAAGGGGAGGCAATGGCCTGGCGATATTATCATTAATCCAGAGATTCAGCTAATGATCTGGGGACCCGGGTTCAAATCCTGCCATGGCAGGTGGTGGAATTTGAAATCAATAAAAAATATCTGGAACTAAGAATCTACTGATGACCATGAAACGATTGTTGGAAAAACTCATCTGGTTCACTAATGCCCCTTTAGGGGGAAGGAATTCTGCCGTCCTTACCTGGTCTGGCCTACATGTGACTCCAGAGCCACAGCAATGTGGTTGACTTTCAACTGCCCTCTGGACAACTAGGGATGGTCAGTAAATGCTGGCCCAGCCAGTGATGCCATGCCCATGAATTAATAAAAAAAACACATCATTGAAAAGTTTTGCCTGACATCTGTTTGAGATTCAGACCCAAGATGTGATTTGATTTGATGTATTATTGTCACATGTATTAGTATGCAGTGAAAAGTATTGTTTCATGTGCGCTATGCAGAGTGTGAGATGGATGTGTGGAATAAAGAAGAAAAATCAGAAGGGAAGGTGCGCTCATGGCTGATAAGTCTCTTTACCAAATGGCTCCCACCCCAGGAGGGCCAGGATTGTGCAGCTGATGACAAATTAAATTTGTGCATGTCACTGATATGAAAACCTGGAATATTTGTTCGTGGGACATGTGTGTCACTGGCTGGCCAGCATTTATTGCCCATTCCTAGATAACCTTGAGGGGCCATTTAATAGTCAACTAGATTGCTGAGAGTCTGGAGTCACAGGTAGGCCAGACCAGGTAAGGATGGCAGATTTTCTTCCCTAAAGGGCATTAGTGAACCAGATGGGTTTTTACAACGATCGACTGTGGTTTCATGGTCATCAGTAGATTCGTAATTCCAGATTTTTACTGAATTCAAATTTCATTGTCAGCTGTGGTGGGATTCCCAGAGCATTACCCTGGGCCTCTGGATTACCAGTCTAGTGACAATACCACTACACCACTGCCTCCTCACTGCCACATCACAGACATAGAACCTTCCAGCTTCAATGCTGAAAATGGATGCCTATTATACAGCAGATGAATGTACTCCTGGGCTCAGGAGAAAGTGGTGTCCGGAGGGTTCACTAAAGGTGAATGTGGACGGCATGTGCATCCAAACCAAGTGCTTAATCCCAACAGAGAGTGGCAGCCATGGGTCAATGATGGCTCTCTTGCTTCAGAGTCAGCACATTGGGGGTCCCACTACAGGGCTTGAGCACAGCACAACGGTTGACCCTCCAGTGGCATACCGATGGAATGAGCGTGTAAATCGAGGCACCAAATTTGCTCTTGGCTGATCTAAGATCCATGGCACAACTCAAAGCAAGACAGGGGTTCTCCCAGAGTCCTGGTTTACCACACATTTCAGACATCCATCAGACTGCTCAGAACTATTAGCTACTGAGTCATTCGAAGTAAGCTGGAGACTTGGATCAACATCCATTTGTGCCAGTTTTGGATTTGAATAGTATGACAAGTTTACTAACTGTTTCTGAGCTATTTAGAAAGACGAGAGAAAAAATCAATAGCTTTCTGAAAAAGAGACACGTAGATACATTTAGACGAATGGAGCCAATTGGCCCATCAAACCTATCGTTCCTCAGAAATCCATGTCAACCTATTGCAGCATCTACATGAAAGATCCCAGAGATTTTTTTTCCATTATTTAGAATTGAGGTCCATGGGGTTAATGGCAGTATGGATACAAAATTGGCTCGGACAGAAAGCAGAGAATAACAGAGAATGATTGTATCCGTATTATAACTATTGCTCTTCTTTACATATATTAATAACTTCCACTTGAGTTCTCTTGGCAGCCTTCCATCTCATGAGATGATGTTTTGCGTCGTGATTGAATATTGTTTTGTGTGGCTCGGGGCCCCGCTCTGGCGTGCCACTCTTTGCCTCATTTGCTGAGAAGCTGCATTCACTGCCCGTTGATTTCTCTGGGTTTCCCTTCTCAGCCAGCTGACCTTTTTCATTCTCAGCATCTCTTCTAAAGGTCCATCAGAACAGTTAGAGCTTGCAAGGCACAAGACTCAGAAAGGTACATCTCGATAGGTAAATCTAATACAGCCCTCATCCTACACACTTGATAGTGAAAAGAACTCCCATTCAAAGCTTTTAAGTCTCCTCAGGAGAATAACCTCTTACAAAACCAAACAAATCTCTATTCAGAACCCACATGAAAGACAGCTAATTCTTTCATAGCCTCTTTATTGGGCTAAAGCACTGAGTTCAAATGGCCCTGCTGAGTTCTTACTTAGAATCATAGAATCCCGACAGTGCAAAAGAAGACCATTCAGCCCATCGAGTCTGCACTAACTCTTTGACAACAATCTCACCCAGGACCTATCCCCATAACCCCACATATTTACCCCACTAATCCCACTAATTTACACAGCTTTGGACACTAAGGGGCAATTTAGCATGGCCAATCCATCTAAGCTACACATCTTTGGACCGTGGGAGGAAACCGGAGCCCCCGGAGGAAACCCACACAAACACAGGGAGAACGTGCAATCTCCACACAAACAGTGACCAAGGCCAGAATCAAACCCGGATCACTGGCGCTGTGAGGCAGCAGTGCTAACCATCGTGCCACCGTGTTTCCTGTCTGTCTGATGGCACATTGGAGAAAACTGGATATACAGTAAACGGGAGCGAGACTTGCAGACCTGGATCCCACCTACCACAAATTTGGAAAGATTTTACAAAAACTCTGGCCCTTTTACCCCTCGTTCTAAACCATACTGGCAGAGGAGATGGCTTCTTAGCATTTTTGAATAGTGCCGTGGGATCTTTTACATCTGCTCAAGAGGACAGATGGGGTGTAATCCAAAAGAAAATTTGAAGTAACTCGAAGGCTGTAGGCGTTCTTAAATTCTCAGAAAGTTACACAACAGGCTGCCAGAATTCCTTTCCAAAGAATAGGGTGAAAAACAAAACAATTAATTTGAAAGGGACTATGTACAGTATCAGCAGTTTTCTTTCTCCCTCACACACATACACACATGCATTATTTATAACGGTAGCCTCGCGGCAGTTAAGCTTACAGTTGTACTGAGGGCTGAAATTCCTCTCTGATGATCAGTGACAGGGCTGCTTGACCTGTAACTTAGTCAGCTCCCTGCTGGCCATTTCCATAATCTCATCCACTTGTGCTTCAAGTTTCTCTAGGAGATGGAATTGTTTTTTTGTTCCCAGTAGGATGTTAGCCCATGTAGTAGGTTTACTGCTCTCCGCCCCTTGCAACACAAGAATCAATTGAACACAAAATTCACTGCAATGTGCTCATTTTAAATTTTTGATTTGATAGGCAGCACCCTCTTTGTGTCATTGCTAACTGCTGCAGGTTGAAGTTCTCACTGGGCATAATGCCTACTTTCAGCCTTTGTATGTATTTATATTGTTAACTCAGTTTCACCGCGACCTTCCCCTTTTTTTAACATTCCCTGGTTCATTACTTGGCATGGAATCCGATGTTACAAGATTGGCTGCACCTCTAATGCCAGGTCGAGTGTAGGAGAGGGCAAGGGACAAGACCCAACAAGGTTTCAAATTGACATGGAGGTGCTGACAGCACCTGCAATCACCAGGCTTGAGAAACAGATTGGGAATTTTGGCCCTTCCAGCATCCCTTGTCAAGTTAAGCTGCACTGGGGATGGCCCAGCTCTGTTGCTGAGCTCGTTTCAGTTTATCTCTCACTCAGAAACATAGAAAATAGGAGCAGGAATAGATCATTTGCCTCTTCGAGCATGCTCCACCATTCATTAAGATCATGACAGGCCTTTGACAAGGTCCCTCATGGCAGACTGGTGCAGAAAGTGAAATCGCATGGGATCAGAGGTGAGCTGGCAAGGTGGATACAAAACTGGCTCGGTCAAAGAAGACAGAGGGTAGCAGTGGAAGGGTGCGTTTCTGAATGGAGGGCTGTGACAAGTGGCGTTCCTCAGGGATCAGTGCTGGGATCTTTGCTGCCTTTTATATAAATGATTTAGAGGAAAATGTAACTGGTTTGATTAGTTAGCTTGCGGACAACACAAAGGTGGTGGATTTGCGGATACTGATGGGGACCATCAGAGGATACAGCAGGATATAGATCGGTTGGAGACTTGGGCGGAGAGATGGCAGATGGAGTTTAATCCGGACAAATGTGAGGTAATGCATTTTGGAAGGTCTAATGCAGATAGGAAATATACAGTAAATGGCAGAGGGATCTGGGTGTACAGGCTCACATGTTGCTGAAAGTGGCAACGCAGGTGGAGAAGGTAGTCAAGAAGGCATATGGCATGCTTGCCTTCATCGGCCAGGGCACTGAGTTTAAAAGTTGGCAAGTCATGTTGTAGCTTTATAGAACCTTAGTTAGGCCGCACTTGGAATATAGTGTTCAATTCTGGTCACCACACCACCAGAAGGATGTGGAGGCTTTGGAGAGGGTACAGAAAAGATTTACCAGGATGTTGCCTGGTATGGAGGGCATTAGCCATGAGGAGAGGTTGGAGGAACTAGTTTTGTTCTCACTAGAACGGCGGAGGTTGAGGGGCGACCTGATAGAAGTCTACAAGATTATGAGGGGCATGGACAGAGTGGACAGTCAGAAGCTTTTTCCCACGGTGGAAGAGTCAATTACTTGGGGACATAGGTTTAAGGTGTGAGAGGCAAGGTTTAAAGAAGATATACAAGGCAAGTTTTTTTACACAGAGGGTGGTGGGTGCCTGGAACTCTGCCAGAGGAGGTAGTGGAAGCAGATACGATAGTGACTTTTAAAGGGCTTCTTGACAAACACTTGAATAGGATGGGAATAGAGTGATACAGTCCCCGGAAGGGTAGGGGGTTTTAGTTCTGTCGGGCCGCATGGTCGGTGCAGGCTTAGAGGGCCGAAGGGCCTGTTCCTGTGCTGTAATTTTCTTTGTTCTTTGTTGTTTGTTCATGCAACTCAGTAACCTGTTCTTGTTTTTCCCAATATCAATTGAGCCCTTTAGTCCCAAGAGCTATGTCGAACCGCTTTTTGAAAACATACAATGTTTTGACCTCACCTGCTTTCTGTGATAGTGAATTCCATTGGCTCACCACTTTCTGGGTGAAGAAAATTATTCTCATCACAGTCCGAAGTGGTTTACCGGATGGTTAGACTATGACCCTTGATTCTGGACTCCCTCACCATTGCATCCGTATTTACTGAGGAAACGGGCATGGAGTCTACGGAAATAGGGCAAACAGGTAGGGAGGTCATGGAACCTTTACAGATTAAAGGGGAAGAGGTGCTCGCTGTCTTGAGGCAAATCAGAGTGGATAAATCCCCAGGACCGGACAGGGTATTCCCACGGACCTTGAGGGAAGCTAGTGTTGAACTTGCAGGGGCCCTGGCAGACATATTTAAAATGTCAGTATTCACGGGGGAGGTGCCGGATGATTGGAGGGTGGCTCATGTTGTTCCGTTGTTTAAAAAAGGTTCCAAATCCGGGAAATTATAGGCCAGTAAGTTTGACGTCGGTGGTGGGCAAGTTATTGGAAGGTGTGATAAGGGATAGGATCTACAAATATTTGGATAGACAGGGACTTATTAGGGAGAGTCAACATGGCTTTGTGCGTGGTAGGTCATGTTTGACCAATCTATTAGAGTTTTTCGAGGAGGTTACCAGGAAAGTGGATGAAGGGAAGGCAGTGGATGTTGTCTACCTGGATTTCAGCAAGGCCTTTGACAATGTCCCTCATGGGAGGTTAGTTAGGAAGGTTCAGTCGCTAGGTATACATAGGGAGGTAGTAAATTGGAATAGTCACTGGCTCAATGGAAGAACGTGGGTGGCTTTTGCTACCAAATAAACCTGTTGGACTTTAACCTGGTGTTGTTAAACTTCTTTCAATGGAAGAAGCCAGAGAGTGGTTGTGGAGGATTGCTTCTCTGAGTGGAGGCCTGTGACTAGTGGTGTGCCGCAGGGATCGGTGTTGGGTCCATTGTTGTTTGTCATCTATATCAATGATCTGGATGATAATGTGGTAAATTGGATCAGCAAGTTTGCTGATGATACAAAGATTGGAGGTGTAGTGGACAGTGAGGAAGGTTTTCAAAGCTTGCAGAGGGATTTGGACCAACTAGAAAAATGGGCTGAAAAATGGCAAATGGAATTTAACGCAGACAAGTGTGAGATATTGCACATTGGAAGGACAAACCAAAGTAGAACGTACAGGGTAAATGGTAGGACTCTGAAGAGTGCAGTTGAACAGAGGGATCTGGGAATACAGGTACAGAATTCCCTAAAAGTGACGTCACAGGTGGATAAGGTCGTAAAGAGTGCCTTTGGTACATTGGCCTTTATAAATCGGAGTATCGAGTATAAAAGTTGGAGTGTTATGGTAAGGTTATATAAGGCATTGGTGAGGCCGAATTTAGAGTATTGTGTACAGTTTTGGTCACCTAGTTACAGGAAGGATGTAAATAAGGTTGAAAGAGTGCAGAGAACATAGAACATAGAACATAGAAAGCCACAGCACAAACAGGCCCTTCGGCCCACAAGTTGCGCCGATCACATCCCCACCTCTAGGCCTATCTATAGCCCTCAATCCCATTAAATCCCATGTACTCATCCAGAAGTCTCTTAAAAGACCCCAACGAGTTTGCCTCCACCACCACCGACGTCAGCCGATTCCACTCACCCACCACCCTCTGAGTGAAAAACTTACCCCTGACATCTCCTCTGTACCTACCCCCCAGCACCTTAAACCTGTGTCCTCTCGTAGCAACCATTTCAGCCCTTGGAAATAGCCTCTGAGAGTCTACCCTATCCAGACCTCTCAACATCTTGTAAACCTCTATCAGGTCACCTCTCATCCTTCGTCTCTCCAGGGAGAAGAGACCAAGCTCCCTCAACCTATCCTCATAAGGCATGCCCCCCAATCCAGGCAACATCCTTGTAAATCTCCTCTGCACCCTTTCAATGGCTTCAACATCTTTCCTGTAATGAGGTGACCAGAACTGCGCGCAGTACTCCAAGTGGGGTCTAACCAGGGTCCTATAAAGCTGCAGCATTATCTCCCGACTCCTAAACTCAATCCCTCGATTAATGAAGGCCAGTACGCCGTACGCCTTCTTGACCGCATCCTCCACCTGCGAGGCCGATTTAAGAGTCCTATGGACCCGGACCCCAAGGTCCTTCTGATCCTCTACACTGCTAAGAATGGTACCCTTCATATTATACTGCTGCTTCATCCCATTGGATCTGAAGGTTCACAAGGATGTTGCCGGGACTTAAGAAGCTGAGTTACAGAGAGAGATTGAATGGGTTGGGACTTTATTCCCTGGAGCGTAGAAGATTGAGGGGAGATTTGATAGAGGTGTATAAGATTTTGATGGGTATAGACAGAGTGAATGCAAGCAGGCTTTTTCCGCTGAGGCTAGGGGAGAAAAAAACCAGAGGGCATGGGTTAAGGGTGAAAGGAGAAAAGTTTAAAGGG
Source organism: Mustelus asterias (assembly GCF_964213995.1). NCBI lineage: Eukaryota > Metazoa > Chordata > Chondrichthyes > Carcharhiniformes > Triakidae > Mustelus > Mustelus asterias. The sequence continues at coordinate 180,760,680 of NC_135801.1, read as the reverse complement.
AATATTAGGGGGGGCTTCTTCACGCAGAGAGTGGTGGGAGTGTGGAATGAGCTGCCGGATAAAGTGGTAAATGCGGGGTCACTTTTAACATTTAAGAAAAACTTGGACGGGTTCATGGATGAGAGGGGTGTGGAGGGATATGGTCCAAGTGCAGGTCAGTGGGACTAGGCAAAAAATGGTTCGGCACAGACAAGAAGGGCCAAAAGGCCTGTTTCTGAGCTGTAATTTTCTATGGTTCTATGGAACATCCTTCCTTCATCTACTCTGTTGTAATAAGTCTTCGGGGGCAGAAGTCCCTTCACCAAAATCCCTTCATTTACAATTCCAACAGCAGTCCACAGAGTGCTATCAGTCAGCAGTCTCCCTTCAGGGATGCCAGAAGAACTGGCACTCCCAGTTAAATACAAGGAAAAGACTCCCTGGTTGGCTCATCAATTGACTCCTTAATCAGGGTGTTCATACTCCAATAGGCTTACCTCAATGGCCTGATTGAAGTCATTACACCTGTCTAATCCTGTTAGAATTTTACAGGTTTCTATAAGATCCCCCTTCATTCTTCTAAAATCCGATGAATATAATCCAAACCGATTACTTAATTAATTAATTAATTCAATTACTCAATTGATTGATTCACTAATGAACAGATGCTCCTTTTCTCAATCCTTCGACAGCACCTTCCAAACTTGCAGCTTCCACCATCTAGAAGGGCAAAGCAGCAGCTAACGGAACACCCCCAACTGTAAACTCCTTCACCTCACCCCTCCACAAGACACTGACCATCCTGACTTGGAACTTTATTGCCCTTCCTTCACTGTTGCTGGGTCACAAACCTGGAATTGCCTTCCGAACAGCATCAGGGGTGCACCTATGGACTGCAGCGACTCAAGGCAGCTCATCACCACCTTCTCAAGGGTAGTTAAGGATTGGCAATAAAAACAGACCAGCCAATGATGCCAAAATCCCATGGAAAGAGTAAATAAAAAACAAAAATCTTTTCCATGTAATACAATGGTAATACATTGGCCTATCAACTCATCATTCAAATCCCATCATTGCCAAGTTCAGGAATTAAATTCCATAAATTTAATAAGCTGAATGACCTGATAGCAGGAAAAAAGACCATTAAAGCTGCTGGATTGCCATTAAGAAAAAAATGAACTTGGAAATATTTAGCACAAGGTGAAGTTGATAGAGAGATCATGACAGGAACATTGGAACAGGGGTAGGCCTTCCAACCTCTCAATGGGAACATGATTGACCTGCAACCTACTTACAGATGCCACCTTAGCCCACATTCCTTGCTTTGATTTAATTTATTATTGTCACATGTATTAGTGTACAGTGAAAACTTTGTTTCTTGCACGCTATACAGGCAAAACATACTGTTCATTGAGTAAATAGGGGAGAAGGAACAGACAGGGTGCAGAATATAGTGTTTCAGTCACAGAGAAGGTGCAGAGAAAGATCAACTGAATTCCTGGTAGGTCCATTCAAAAGTTTGATGGCAGCAGGGAGGAAGCTGTTCTTGAGTCCATTGGTTGGTGATCTCAGACTTTGTATGATATTTCCAACAGCGGTAGGTGGAAGGGAGTATGTCCGGCGTGCGTGGGATCCTTGATTATGCCGGTTGCTTTTGCGAGGCAGCGGGAAGTATCGACAAAGTCAATGGATGGGAGGCTGGTTTGTGTGATGGATTGGGCTACGTTCACAATCCTTTGTAGTTTTTTGCAGTCTTGGTCAGAGCAGGAGCCATACCAGCTGTGATACATCTGGAAAGGATGCTTTCTATGGTGTATCTGTAAAAATTGATGAGAGTTGTAGCGGACATGCCAAATTTCCTTAGCTTCCTGAGACACTAGAGGCGTTGGTGGGCTTTTTTAACTACAGCATCAGAATGAAGGGACCAGGACAGGTTACTGGTGATCTGGACACCTAGAAACTTGAAGCTCTTGACCATTTCCATTTCATCCAGTTGATATAGACAGGGGCATGTCCTTCACTACGCTTCCTTAAGTTGATGACATTCTCCTTCATTTTGCTGACATTGAGGGAGGGATTAGTGTCGTTGCACCAGTTCATCAGATTCTCTCTCTCATTCCTGTACTCTGTCTCGTCATTGTTTGAGATCCGACCCACTACGATGGTGTCGTCAGCAAACTTGAAATGGAGTTGGAGCGGAATTTGCCTACATAGAATTGTATAAGGAGTATAGTAAGGGGTTGAGGACACAGACTTGTAGAGCACTGGTGTTGAGGATAATTGTGGGAGAAGGTGTCATGGCCTATCCTTACTGATTGTGGTCTGTGGGTTAGGAAGTCTAGGATCCACTCACAGAGGGAGGAGCTGAGCCTCAGGCTACGGAATTTGGAGATGAGTTTTCTTGATAATGGGACTGAAGGCTGAGCTGTACTCAATAAATAGGAGTCTGACACAAGTGCCCTTGTTATCCCTTAATAGAGAAACCATTGACACTCTGGGTCAAATGATCTCCTTCCTTGCTCTATGATTTTAATATTCATCCCTTTTCATTGGAGCCATTTTTCATGAATGATCCATTTTTAAAAGATTTTCATTTATGAACTTGCTGACCAGAATTCAAACTTGTCCAAATGCTAAACTCATTTCCTGCAAAAGCCTGCACTGAGAATATAGGATTATAGTCTTTTTGTTGTGGTTTGAGCAGTGCTGCCTCACAGGAGTAAAGACGACAGAATTGCCCCTTAAACGTGATAGCTCTGTATCTCACCCTAGTTCCATTAAATGAAGCCTGGCACTTGCCAGCAGAGATGGGCAATCGTAGGATACTACCCTAGCTGATTTTCAGCACCCAAGTCCAGGAACAATCAGGTCAATTGTAGCACCCCAGCCACTTGGCACTCCCAGACCCGATCCACTAACACAAAACTTTTCATTTAATTTATCTATTTATAGTGTCAAGTAGGCTTACATTAACACTACAATGAAGTTGCTGTGAAAATCCCACATTTGGCCACGCTCCGGCGCCTGTTCGGGTACGCTGAGGAAGAATTTAGCATGGCCAATGCATCTAACCAGCACGTCTTTCAGACTGTGGGAAGAAACCGGAGCACCCAGAGACAACTGATGCAGACATGAGGAGAATGTGCAAACTCCACACAGACAGTGACCAAAGCTGGAATTGAACCTGGGTCCCTGGCACTGTGAGGCAGCAGTGTTAACCATTGTGCCACCAAAACCTGGCTTCAAAGCTGCATTGTCTAATAGAATCCTACAGTGCAAAATGAAGCCATTTGGCCCATTGAGTCCGCACCGACCACAATCCCACCCAGGCCCTACTCCCGTAACCTCACACATTTACCCTGCTAATCCCCCTGACACTAAGGTCAATTTAGCACGGCCAATCCACCTAAGCCACACATCTTTGGACTGTCTGGCCTTCATTACTTAGCACTATGCAAGGCAGTGCCTTTACCTCCCAAGCCATTGCCTCTATTTTAAATAACAACTGACACAAGGACAGTTTTAAACAAAACCATTCCATTGGACACACCGTGCACACATTCTCACATGTCTCACAAATTTAATTGAGTTTTTTGAAGGGGTAACCAAGAAAGTAGATGAGGGCAGTACAGTTGATGTTGTCTACATGGACTTTAGCAAGGCCTTTGACAAGGTACCACATGGTAGTTTGTTGCATAAAGTAAAATCTCACGGGATCCAGGGTGAGGTATCTAAATGGATACAAAATTGGCTTCTTGACAGAAGCCAGAGGGTGGTCGTAGAGAATTGTTTTTCAAACTGGAGGCCTGTGACCAGTGGTGTGCCTCAAGGATCAGTGCTGGGTCCACTGTCATTTGTCATTTATATTAATGATTTGGATGAGAATATAGGGGGCATGGTTAGTAAGTTTGCAGATGACACCAAGATTGGTGGCATAGTGGACAGTGAAGAAAGTTATCTCCAATTGCAACGGGATCTTGATCAATTGGGCCAGTGGGCAGACTGGCAGATGGAGTTTAATTTAGACAAATGCGATGTGATGCATTTTGGTAAATTGAACCAGGGCAGGACTTACTCAGTTAATGGTAGGGCGTTGGGGAGAGTTACTGAACAAAGAGACCTAGGGGTACATGTTCAAAGCTCTTTGAAAGTGGAGTCACAGGTGGACAGAGTGGTGAAGAAGGCATTCAGCATGCTTGGTTTCATCGGTCAGAACACTGAATATAGGAGTTGGGACGCCTTGTTGAAGTTGTACAAGACATTGGTAAGGCCACACTTGGAATACTGTTGTGCAATTCTGGTCACCCTGTTATAGAAAGGATATTATTAAACTAGAAAGAGTGCAGAAAAGATTTACTAGGATGCTACCTGGACTTGATGGATTAAGTTATAAGAAGAGGCTGAATCGACTGGGACTTTTTTCACTGGAGCGTAGGAGGCTGAGGGGTGACCTTATGGAGGTCTATAAAATAATGAGGGGCATAGACAAGGTAGATAGTCAATATCTTTTCCCAAAGGTAGGGGAGTCTAAAACTAGAGGGCATAGGTTTAAGGTGAGAGGGGAGAGACACAAAAGTGTCCAGGGGGCAATTTTTTCACACAGAGGGTGGTGAGTGTCTGGAACAAGCTGCCAGAGGTAATAGTAGAGGTGGGTACAATTTTATCTTTTAAAAAGCATTTAGATAGTTACATGGGTACGTTGGGTATAGAGGGATATGGGCCAAATGCGGGCAATTGGGATTAGCTTAGGCGTTTAAAAAAAAAAGGGCGGCATGACAAGTTGGGCCGAAGGGCCTGTTTTCACTCTATGACTCTATCCATGAGCTGTACACAAGGCATCAGCACTTTACACTGCGTTCAAATATGCATGATGTGGAGTTGCCAGCATTGGACTGGGGTAGGCATAGTAAGTAGTCTCACAACACCTGATGAAGGGCAACGCTCCGAAAGCTTGTGCTTCCAAATAAACCTGTTGGACTTTAACCTGGTGTTGTGAGACTTCTTACTGTTCAAAGATGCATTTATCTCTCTTTGCTGCTGGCAGTGCCTGAATTTCACCGACATATTCCTTTGTTTAAGAAGGATAGCAAGAATAAGCCAGGCGGCACGGTAGCACAGTGGTTAGCACTGCTGCTTCACAGCTCCAGGGTCCCGGGTTCGATTCCCGGCTTGGGTCACTGTCTGTGTGGAGTTTGCACATTCTCCTCGTGTCTGCGTGGGTTTCCTCCGGGTGCTCCGGTTTCCTCCCACAGTCCAAAGATGTGCGGGCTAGGTTGATTGGCCAGGTTAAAAACTGTCCCTTAGAGTCCTGGGATGCGTCGGTTAGAGGGATTAGCGGGTAAAATAAGTGGGGGTAGGGCCTGGGTGGGATTGTGAACGGTGCAGACTCGATGGGCCGAATGGCCTCCTTCTGCACTGTAGGGTTTCTATGTTTCTATGTAATTACAGGCCAGTGAGCCTGACGTCAGTAGTAGGGAAATTATTGGAGAGGATTCTTCGAGACAGGATTTACACCCACTTGGAAATAAGTAGACGTATTAGCGAGAGGCAATATGGTTTTGTGAAGGGGAGGTCGTGTCTCACTAACTTGATCGAGTTTATTGAGGAAGTGACGAAGATAATTGATGAGGGTAGGGGAGTGGATGTTGTCTACATGGGCTTCAGTAAGGCCTTTGACAAGGTTCCTCGTGGCAGACTGGTGCAGAAGGTGAAGTCACTTGGGATCAGAGGTGAGCTGGCAAGGTGGATACAGAACTGGCCTGGTCATAGAAGAAGTCTCACAACACCAGGTTAAAGTCCAACAGGTTTATTTGGTAGCAAATACCATAAGCTTTCGGAGCACTGCTCCTTCGTCAGATGGAGTGGAAATGTGCTCTCAAACAGTGCAAACAGACACAAAATCAAGTTGCAGAATACTGATTAGAATGCGAATCCCTACAGCCAGCCAGGTCTTAAAGGTACAGACAATGTGGGTGGAGGGAACATTAAACACAGGTTAAAGAGATGTGTATTGTCTCCAGACAGAACAGCTAGTGAGATTCTGCAAGCCCAGGAGGCAAGCTGTGGGGGTTACTGATAATGTGACATAAATCCAACATCCCGGTTTAGGCCGTCCTCATGTGTGCGGAACTTGGCTATCAGTTTCTGCTCAGCGACTCTGCGCTGTCGTGTGTCGTGAAGGGAGCAGTGCTCTGAAAGCTTATGGTATTTGCTACCAAATAAACCTGATGGACTTTAACCTGGTGTTGTGAGACTTCTTACTGTGTTCACCCCAGTCCAACGCCGGCATCTCCACATCATGCCGGCCATAGAAGACAGAGGGTGGCAGTGGAAGGGTGCGTTTCTGAATGGGGGTCTCTGAAAAGTGACGTTCCTCAGGGATCAGTGCTGGGATTTTTGCTGCCTTTAATATATATAAATGATATGGAGGAAAATGTAACTGGTTTGATTAGTAAGTTTGCGGATGACACAAAGGTTGGTGGAATTGCGGATAGTGATCAGGAACATCAGAGGATACAGCAGGGTATAGATTGGTTGCAGACTTGGGCGGGGAGATGGCAGATGGAGTTTAATCCAGACAAATGTGAGGTAATGCATTTTGGAAGGTCTATTACAGATAGGAAATATACAGTCAATGTCACTTAAGAGTATTGATAGGCAGAGGGATCTGGGTGTCACTGAAAGTGGCAATGCAGGTGGAGAAGGTAGTCAAGAAGGCATACGGTATGCTTGCCTTCATCAGTCGGGGCATTGAGTTTAAAAATTGGCAAGTCATGTTGCAGCTTTATAGAACCTTAGTTAGGCCACACTTGGAATATAGTGTTCAATTCTGGTCGCCACACCACCAGAAGGATGTGAAGGCTTTGGAGAGGGGACAGAAAAGATTTACCAGGATGTTGCCTGGTATGGAGGGCATTAGCTATGAGGAGAGGTTGGAGAAACTTGGTTTGTTCTCACTGGAACAACGAGGTTGTGGGGCGACCTGATAGAAATCTACAAGACTATGAGGGGCATGGACAGAGTGGACAGTCAGAAGCTTTTTCCCAGGGCGGAAGAGTCAATTACTAGCGGGCATAGGTTTAAGGTGCAAGGGGCAAGGTTTAAAGGAGATGTACGAGGCAAGTGTTTTTACACAGAGGGTGGTGGGTGCCTGGAACTCGCTGCTGGGGGAGTTGTGGAAGCGGATATGAGAGTGACTTTTAAGGGGCGTCTGGACAAATGCATGAATGGGATGGGAATAGAGGGATATGGTCCCCGGAAGGGTAGGGGGTTTTAGTTCAGTCGGGCAGCATGGTCAGTGCAGGCTTAGAGGGCTGAAGGGCCTGTTCCTGTGCTGTAATTTTCTTTGTTCTTTGTTCTTATATTGGTTGCAGCAGAAAGAAAACGCTGCCTCAGGATAAAATGTGAGATATCAGCAAGGATTCAAACCAAGGTGATGTCGCCATTTAGCAGAGTCGGTCAGGTTTAATGGTAACAAAGATTACACGAGCTCCAGAAAGTGCAACTCACTGAAGCAATTAACACCGGCAGATCTCTCAATAAGGAGAAAGAGCAAGAGGCTGACTACCTATCCTCTACCTCCCCACGCTCCGCCCCATAACTCGAAACATCAACTTCTACCAGTGGCACTCTGCACTTGCAAGAGGATCACGTCAGTGCGACACATCGGAACTTACAGGGAGAATCTGTCAGGCTGATTGGTTATGGTGCCAGGGAGGCGTGCGACAGAAGGGTCATGAACTGTGATTGTGAAGCATGAGAAGGAGGCCCCTAATTGACAAGCTGTTCATTTACCGACGTAAATTTAGCGCTTCTTTCACAAGCCCAGCTGAAGCGTAATCCATCACCGGGATCAAGGTTGCACAGTGGTGACTGCGCTCCTCCCTGTCGCTGCCTGGGAAAAGGGCACTGGACTCGGGGCAGACAGCAAAGCCTGAATGATCCCCTTTACTTGTTCAGTCAGTCAAGGATCAATTGGCTCACCCTAAATGCTCACCACACCCGACTGCTCTGCAGCAACAGTGAGGGAGGACGGCTGTTATAAATCACTGCACACAGTTTGCATGGTTAAATTCAACAGGCAGCGGCACTGACCCAGCCGGTTCCCCAACAACGTGGCATCTGTCCTTCGAGGGACAACATTTCAACGGGGGGAATCAAGTGTAAACATTGACACATGTCAAACGTTGACATGAAAGAAGGGTTGCTACTGCTGAACAAGTCACCCTGCCCAATGGTGCTGACAGTGTGGGTTGCACCAGATGAGATAATACTGCAGCAAGAGTTGATATATGAAGCCGACAGGACGATCATGCCAGATGAGTAAAGAGTGCACCGGGGATTGAGCAGGCATTCCACTAATACTCTTATACATGAAATTCCATCGCACAAAATGAGTCACTGCACTCTACTGCAGAGTATGCACTCCAGCACAGAGAGCAGGGAGAGTAACTATATTCATCTGTGCTTCCAGAAAATGAGTTTGCATTGCCAGCTGTGACTTTTGGCACGATACAAATGAACTAAAATATCAGCCCAAGGCATGCTCTGAGCATCATCTCCACAAGCTACATCAAACCCGTATCAGACACAAGTCCATATCAGACACAAGTAAATGATGGAACTCCTTGGATATTCTGTGTGGCGAATGGGACATTTTGGTGCCAGACTGGCGAGGGTTTTTCCAACGATGGGGTGTTGTTGTGATGTCTTCCAAGTTAGCGCGATTGATTTGATTTGGTTTATGATTGTCACTTGTATGAGCATACAGTGAAAAGTATTGTTTCTTGCGTGCCATACAGACAAAGCATAGCGTTCATAGAGAAGGAAAGGAGAGGGTGCAGAATGTAGTGTTACAGTCATAGCTAGGGTGTAGAGAAAGACCAACTTAATGGGAGATAAGTCCATTCAAAAGTCTGACAGCAGCAGGGAAGAAGCTGCTCTTGAGTCGGTTGGCACGTGACCTCAGACTTTTGTATCTTTTTCCCGACACAGATGATGGCAAATTAATGCCTTTTGAGGAAATGTTCTCACCCAATGGATTTACGGAAGACATCAGGAAAGATGGGTGCTGAAGTGTGCCATGTAAATGAGTTTATAAAACAACTGGATGTGTTTCTTAAGAATTCTGGTGCTGTTGTTGAGGAAAGATGGATGTGGCTAATCTCTAGAAAAGCAATGGGCTTGTTGGGCCAGGCAGCCCGTCCTTGATTCCAAGCAGTTTTTTTTCTGATATTTTTATGCAGTTGATCATCTTAGTGAGGGGGAGGGCACTGCCTCATTGCGATGAATTGCTTCAGTGCTAACACTAGTGGCAGCAACTATGGGAAAATGACAAGTGCTTCTCAGTGTAAGAAGGGACCCATTTTATGTAGCAGAAGGGAGTTAATTGTAGACTGATTTGCATGAGTTCAATGTATCCAAAGTCCAATTGCAGACGACACTCTTTTAGATGAGTTGGGTAAGTAAATAATGCCCTCCCCTTTCGGGGGATTAATAAGGGAGGAGCAGGAGGGGTAACTTTTCACTTGGGAATGTGCTGGCTGGGAACCCCATTGTGTTCCCACCACTGTCCCCCATGAAGTTCATGGTGGGGAAAGCCCATCGATGGCCTTCCTGCACCATTGCCAAATCAGGCGCTTGAGTGGGCAATTAATGCTTTTTACAAAGGCACACTCAGTGCCTGACTGAGAGACCTTGCATTTGGGAAGGGTTGGGTCCCCTCTGAGAGCCAATCACTCCTCCTTGCACAGTGGTTAGCACTACTGTTTCACAGCACCAGGGACCTGGGTTCGATTCCTGGCTTAGGTCACTGTCTGTGTGGAGGCTGCATGTTCTCTCCATGTCTGCCTGGGTTTCCTCCCACAGTCTGAAAGACGTGCTGGTTAGATGCATTGGCCATGCTAAAATTCTCCCTCAGTGTACCCGAACAGGGAAATGTGGCGAGCAGGGGATTTTCACAGTAACTTCATTGCAGTGTTACTTTAAGCCAGCTTGTGACACTAATAAATAAACTTTTTAAAAAACTTACTGCTGGCCCTCTCCCCTCTTAGCCTGTAACCCCTGACCCCCTTCTATCACTCTCACCAATACCTGGATCCATGGGAGATCCTTGGCTGTGTGAAACCCTAGCAGCAGCCACCATGCCTCCCCGGTGGTGTTGCTAAGCAACAAAGGGTTGCAGATCGCTCTCTGATTGGCTGGCAGCTCTTAGTGAGTGGGGCTTCTGACCCTGGGATTCTTGACCCTGGAAAAGGCCTGTCACTGCCCAGTTATTTATTTATTTATATTTTATTTATTAGTGTCACGAGTAGGCTTACATTAACACTGCAATGAAGTTACTGTGAAAAACCCTAGTCGCCACACTCCGGCGCCTGCTTGGGTACACTGAGGGAGAATTTAGCATGGCCAATGCACCTAACCAGCACGTCTTTCAGACTGTGGGAAGAAACCGGAGCACCCGTAGGAAACCCACGCAGACAGGGTGAGAACGTGCAAACTCCATGTGGACACGGAGTCGAACCCGGGTCCCTGGCACTGTGAGGCAGTAGTGCTAACCACTGTGCCACCCCCTAGTTAAGTGCTTGATTGGCACTTAGTTCGGCAGGTCATCCCAAAAAGAGGCAACGTGGGGCTTTCACTGGTTCTCCAGCCAGTGGGCAAAATGACTGTCACCTCTGTGTGTTCAATTTTATCCACTACAGAAAGCATTGTCAGTGATAAAGAATGAAAATCTTACCTTATGCAGACATTGACAGTACTAAGAGAATATAACAAGGGCGGGTATGGGATAAAATGGAAAATACACTGTTCCAACACTGCTTTAATTCCATTTTGAGAAAGCCACAAGGGTAATATTTCCATCTGCAATACCAGCCACTTCAGCAACTATAAAAACAATTCTCATTTTGTTACTGTTTTCTGTTATGCTGTATTGAACTTGGTTGAAAGGAACTCAAATTAATTTAAATGACAGTTTCTGGAAAGAGAAGAAAATCATCCCCGCAGCTGGGACTAGATTTAAACTCGGGTCTCTGAAGTGAAAAGACAAGGATCTTAAAGCGCTGCACCATCCAATTCTGCTAACATGGTTCTTTACATTGTGTCCAGAGACATCATGGAGCCATTCTGCAAACTGTTTCAGGATCTCATCACTCAATTCAACACTCTCACCACTGATCATACAGGAATCAGTTTCTTAAAACTCTTGTCTTTGTTTTTTTGGCAAATATCCAATACGATTTGCAACTAGTTTGCACCTCTGTGTTTATGCTGAACATAATATCCAAATATCCAAACATAGTTGATATTTCTCATTCAACTGGTTATTCTTAGATCCATCAATGTCTAAGCTCTGTTCCCGACGGTGGGGGAGTCGAGAACTAGTTTGAGGATAAGGGGGTGAAGTTTCTTCACCCAGAGGGTGGTGAATGTGTGGAATTCACTATCACAGAATGTAGTTGAGGCCAAAATGTTATCTGATTTCAATAAGAAATTAGATATAGCTCTTCGGGCTAAAGGAATCAAGGGATGGGGCGGGGCAGCGGTGGGGCGGGGTCGGGGGGGGAGGCAGGATCAGGATATTGAATTTGATTAGGGGTGGCACGGTGGCACGGTGATTAGCATTGCTGCCTCACAGCGCCAGGGACCCGGGTTCGATTCCCAGCTTGGGTCACTGTCTGTGAGGAGTTTGCAGGTTCTCCCCATGTCTGCGTGGGCTTCCTCCGGGTGCTCCCTCTGTGGTTTCCTCCCACAGTCCAAAAAATGTGCGGGTTAGATTGAATGGCCATGATAAATTGCCCCTTAATGTCAGGGGGATTAGGAGGGTAAATATGTGGGGTGACGGGGATAGGACAGGACCTGGTTGGGATTGTTGTCAGTGCAGGCTTGATGGGCCAAATGGCCTCTTTCTGCACTGTAGATTCTATGATTCTATGATCAGCCATGATGAAAATGAATGGTGGTGCAGGCTCAAAGGGCCGAATGGCCTACTCCTGCTTCTAGTTCCTATGTTTAACAAAGAAATGGAGCAATTTGAATTTCCGCAGGACAATCATTCCTGCGCTAAGTACTCATCTACCTTTCTGGGCCAGATTTGTTGAGAGGATTGGCTTCTTAGGACCAGTTTTCTTTGCTCTAGGAGTGCATTTTACTTTCAAAATGATGTCTGTGGCATGTGTGCACACTTGTAGTGCCAGCTGTGCTGGATGCCGTTTTGGTGACAGTGTTAGTCCATGTCCAGGGAGTTTCTAGAAAAGTATACGAAGTAGGCAGATCGTGAAGTTAATTGACACGTAACGCTGATTTCACACGAGTGCTGCCAGTTGGAGTTCAGTGCTTCAGCAAATGTCTGCTTGTAACTTTGCACTGCTGAACATGTGCTAAGGACCTAGTCCACCTCGATTACCTGTAAAAACTCGCATTCCAACCATTATCTTGGAAATTGAGTTTGTGTCTTTATATGCCCTGTTTGTGAACACAAGTCCTCACTCACCTGATGAAGGAGTTTGAGACTCCGAAAGCTAGTGCTGCCAAATAAACCTGTTGGACTTTAACTGGTGTTGTGAGACTTCTTACTGTGCTTACCCCAGTCCAATGCCAGCATCTCCACATCATGTCTATTATGAAACCAGCTTCTAACCTCTCCACCCCCTGATCATTCCCGCTGTGATTGTTCCAGTCCCTCCCATTGCCCTGGAAGAACATCATGTGGGAGTTTCTATCTGATCACTCTCCTCTGTCTAGTCTTATCAACCTCTCCGCACCCTGAGCCAAGCCTTACAAGCTACACACCATTGCCTTCCTTCTAGTCTTGTCTGAACAGCCTTGGCACAGAGTCGGAGAAGCTGTGAGCACAAGGCAGTGAAAGGTAGACAACCACTGAAAATTCCCGTCCGAGGTCAACGGACATTCCCGTTGTCTGCCCCTCGTCAGTTCTGAATCCGTAGTGGGCAGGACGGTAAAATTCTGGCGTTTGTGTCTTTAGGTCTGAATCAATTGGAGAATTATATCCAGTCACAATGTTTCTGCTCTTTAATCTGTAAATTTGGAGATAATACATTCAGTTCCCTCTTCCAAATCATTGATATATGATGTGAACAGATGGGGTCCTAGCACAGATCTCTGCGGAACCCCACTAGTCACTGACTGCCAATCAGAAAAAGACCCATTTATGCCAACTCTTTGCTTCCTATCTGCTAACCAGCTTTCTCTCCATCTCAAGACATTACCTACAATCCCATGTGCTTTAACTTTACATAGTCGACTGTTATGTGAAACCTTGCCAGAAGCCTTCTGCAAGTCTAAATAAACCACATCCACTGGCTCTCCTCGGTCAACTCTACTAGTTACATCCTCAAAGAATTCCAACAGATTCATCAAGCATGATTTCCCCTTTCTAAACCCATGCTGACTTTGTCTGATTTTATCACTGCCTTCCAAATGCTGAGTTATGAAATCCCTGATAATGGACACTGGCAAATTCCCCAGTACTGACATTAGGCTCATTGGTCTATAGTTCCCTGTTTTCTCTCTACCTCCCTATGTGAATAACAGGCTTACATTAGCTACCCTCCAATCTATAGGAACCCGTCCAGAGTCCAAACAATTTTGGAAAATAACCACCTATTTCCAGGGCCACTTCCTTAAGTATTCCGGAATGAAGATAATCAGGACCTGGAGATTTGTCCACCTTCAATCCCACCAATTTCCCCAAAACCATTTCTTTACTAATGCTGATTTCCTTCAGCTCCTCATTAAAACTTCAACCCAGATAAATGCGTCGTGGTCCATTTTGGTAGGACAAATGGGATGAAGGAGTACAATATAAAGGGAAAGACTCTTAGTACAGTAGAGGATCAGAAGGACCTTGGGGTCCGGGTCCATAGGACTTTAAAATTGGCCCTGCAGGTGGAGGAGGTGGTTAAGAAGGCGTATGGTGTGCTGGCCTTTATCAATCGAGGGATTGAGTTTAGGAGTCCGGGGATAATGATGCAGCTATATAAGACCCTCGTCAGACCCCACTTGGAGTACTGTGCTCAGTTCTGATCGCCTCACTATAGGAAGGATGTGGAAAAGATTGAAAGGGTGCAGAGGAGATTTACAAGGATGTTGCCTGGATTGAGTGGCATGCCTTATGAGGATAGGCTGAGGGAGCTCGGTCTTTTCTCCTTGGAGAGATGAAGGATGAGAGGAGACCTAATAGAGGTGTATAAGATGTTGAGAGGCATAGATCGGGTGGACTCTCAGAGGTTTTTTCCCAGGGTGGAAATGTCTGCTATGAGAGGACACAGGTTTAAGGTGCTGGGGGGTAGGTACAGGGGAGATGTTAGGGGTAAGTTTTTCACACAGAGGGTGGTGGGTGAGTGGAATGGACTGCCGTCAGGGGTGGTGGAGGCGAACTCAATAGGGTCTTTTAAGAGACTCCTGGATGAGTACATGGAGCTTAATAGGATGGAGGATTATAGGTAGGTCTAGAAGGTAGGGATGTGTTCGACACAACTTGTGGGCCGAAGGGCCTGTTTGTGCTGTAGTTTTTCTATGTTTCTAAAACATGTTTCTCTCAGCACTGTTCAGGTTAGTTCAGGTTAGCTTTAATTGTTTTGGTTTCTTATGAATTTGCTCCTCAACCTTTTTTTCATTTTTCCATGGGATGTGAGCATCGCTGACTGGGCCAGTATTTACTGCCCATTCCTAATTGCCCTTGAACTGAGTGGCTTGCTAGGCCATTTCAGTGGACATTTAAGAGTCAACCACATTGGTGTGGATTTAGTGATACAAATGCAGGCCAGACTGGGGAGGGATGGCAGATTTCCTTCCCTATAGGACATTACTGAACCAGATGAGTTTTTACAACACTCAACAATGGTTTCATGGTCAGCATTAGACTTTTAATTCCAGATTTTTATTGAATTTCACCATCTGCTGTGCTGGGATTTGAACCTGGATCCCCAGAGCATTACTCTGAATCTCTGGATTCCGAGTCCAGTGAAAATACCGCAATGCCACCGCTTCCCCAAAAGGTGCAGCTACACAACACCAAATCTGGTTTCAGACTACAATCAACTGTATTAGTGTAATAAGTCCTTGGAGGCAGAAGTCGCTTCACCAAAATCCCTTTATTTACAAGTCTGACGACAGAATACAGAGTGCCTTCAGTTGGCAGTCTACACTAGGAATCCCAGAGGAACAGTCACTCCCGGCTAAGTACAAAGCAAGAGGCTCCCTGAGTGGCCCATCAATTTGGCCCTTAATCAGGGAGTTCCTATTCTAACAGGCCCACCTCAATTGCCTGATTAAAGTCATTACAATTAGTAAACAACAAGACGCTTGTGAGCAACTGCACCATAAGCTACGGCCATGCTTCTGCTGCCTATTTTTGGGTCCTGTCCAATTCTGCGGCCATTGTGTTATATTTTTCACACTATGTCTCACTGATAGAAACACAACATTAAGTGCCGAACATGGGTAGGCATTGAAATTATGCCATGTGAATATTGGCTCAAGAACTTTTAATATGTTCTCATGAAATTAATTTTGGATTAACACTTCCATTGAGAGGGTTAAAGTCACCATTGAAATAGCCGTTCACTGGAATTCTACCGCCCCGCCTGCCACGGAATTGGAGCGGAAGAGGGGCGGACAACAAAAATGTCTGTTGACCTTGGGGGGGAATTTCCGGTTTTGCTCGAGCGAGGCCATAAAATCCCGCCCATTGTGTTCGTGTTTGTCCCCATCACTGAGTAGTTGAGTGCTCACTGTTGCAAAATCAATTTAGATAGTTTGCCCAGACAGAACTTTTGCCCACTAAGTTACTACCTTCAAGAGTAAGGTGCCCTGCATGTATAAGCTTCGTCATCTGCATATTCAATTCCAAGCACATCTTCTGTGGTGGAAAATGAGCCAGATGTTGAATGAGAAATTTCTATCAATTTGAGGAAGAATCATAGGGCAAGAAAAGATCTCCTTTGTTGCTCAGGGGACCTATCTGGCTTCAGGTAAACTGTGGCTGCTTGGCAGAAATTCTTGCATGAAAAAATCATTTTTAGCAGTTAATGAACCTGCAAGTGGCAGATGCAGCTTGGAAAGATTGACTCATAGACGCATCTAGAGCAAATAAATGTTGTCTAAATAGAATCTTACAGCACAGGAGGAGGTTATCCATCCCAATGTGCTTGCCCTGGCTCTTTGAAAGAGCTACCCAATGCGTCCCATTTCCTTGGCCCTCCAAGGGTGTTCTGAAAGGGGCAAATTTAGATCTTGTTTTTGTCATCCTTTGAACAACTGGGCGGCACAGTGGTTAGCACTGCTGCCTCACCGCGCCAGAGACCCGGGTTCAATTCTGGCCTTGGGTGACTGTCTGTGTGGAGTTCGCAAGTTCTCCCCGTGTCTGCCTGGGTTTTCTCCGGGTGCTTCAGTTTCCTCCCACAGTCTAAAGATGTGCAGGTTAGGTTGATTGGCCGTGCTAAATTGCTGCTCAGTGTCAGGGGAATTAGCAGGGTAAATACATTGAAACATTGGAATTAGGAGCAGAAGTGGGGTTATGGGGATAGGGCCTGGGTGGGATTGGTGTTGGTGCAGGTTAAATAGGCCAAATAGCCTCCTTCTGCACTGTGGGGATCCTATGATTTTATGAACTGGTGAAGTCCACCTTGAGACCAGGAAAATAGCAACTGTCCTTGCATTGAAACTCTGCCGGTAAATCGGGGCCATAGGTCCCCATTATGTGTTCAGACCAACTGGTAATTATAGACCAGTGAGCCTTACTTCTGTTGTGGGCAAAGTATTGGAAAGGATTATAAGAGATAGGATTTATAATCACCTGGAAAGGAATAATTTGATTAGGAATAGTCAGCACGGTTTTGTGAAGGGTAGGTCGTGCCTCACAAACCTTATTGAGTTCTTTGAGAAGGTGACCAAAGAGGTGGATGAGGGTAAAGCGGTTGATGTGGTGTATAGGGATTTCAGCAAAGCGTTTGATAAGGTTCCCCATGGTAAGCTTTTGCAGAAAATACGGACACATGGGATTGAGGGTGATTTAGTGGTTTGGATCAGGAATTGGCTAGCTGGAAGAAAACAGAGGGTCGTGGTTGATGGGAAATATTCATCCTGGAGTTCAGTTACTAGTGGTGTACCGCAAGGATCTGTTTTATGGCCACTGCTGTTTGTCATTTTTATTAATGACCTGGATGAGGGCATAGAAGGATGGGTTAGTAAATTTGCAGATGACACTAAAGTCGGTGGAGTTGTAGACAGTGCGGAGGGAAGTGGCAGGTTACAGAGGGACATAGATAAGCTGCAGAGCTGGGCTGAGAGGTGGCAAATGGAGTTTAATGCGGAAAAGTGCGAAGTGATTCACTTTGGAAGGAGTAACAGGAATACAGAGTACTGGGCTAATGGTAAGATACTTGGTAGTGTGGATGAACAGAGGGATCTGGGTGTCCATGTGCATAGATCCCTGAAAGTTGGCACCCAGGTTGATAGGGTTGTTAAGAAGGCGTACGGTGTGTTAGCTTTTATTGGTAGAGGGATTGAGTTTCGGAGCCAGGAGGTCATGTTGCAACTGTACAAAACTCTGGTGCGGCTGCACTTGGAGTATTGCGTACAGTTCTGGTTGCCGCATTATAGGAAGGATGTGGCAGTGTTGGAAAGGGTGCAGAGGAGATTTACCAGGATGTTGCCTGGTATGGTGGGAAAATCGTATGAGGAAAGGCTGAGGGGCTTGAGGTTGTTTTCGTTAGAGAGAAGAAGGTTAAGAGGTGACTTAATAGAGGCTTACAAGATGATCAGAGGATTAGATAGGGTGGATAGTGAGAGCCTTTTTCCTCAGATGGTGATGGCTAGCACGAGGGGACATAGCTTTAAATTGAGTGGTGAGAGATATAGGACAAATGTTCGAGGTAGGTTCTTTACTCAGAGAGTAGTAAGGGCGTGGAATGCCCTGCCTGCAGCAGTAGTGGACTCGTCAACATTAAGAGCATTCAAATGGTTATTGGATAAACATATGGATGATATTGGAATAGTGTAGGTTAGATGGGCTTTAGATTGGTTTCACTGGTCGGCGCAACATCGAGGGCCGAAGGGCCTGTACTGCGCTGTAATGTTCTGTGTTCTATGTTCTAAGTCGATTAACTAATGGTCAGTGAAAAATTCATGGTTGCTCTGTAGGAGCTGCTATTTTGAAGTAGAAAGGGAACAGGGGCAGCTCCTCAATTGAAGCCTGATGTGTGGCAGAGTGAGGTAGACTGCGAGTTGACAGTGAGCAGCTTTTAAAAAGGCACTACTTCCCCAGTTTGGCAAACAAGCAGGCTAGTTAAAACATTTGGTGCCTCTACACTTTAATGCTAAGATGGAAGTCTTTTTCTTTTTAAACTGTCTCACATAAAAATGATTAAACAATTACAGAAGTACCAAAACTCATCCCTGTTACTTACAAACTGAACATCAAAAGTTGGGCACTATCTGTCACAACAGCTTTCGAGATATTTCTGTTAGCAAAGAGCGTAAAGAGGTATAACAGTGGGGACAGCTTCAAGGCTGTCATCTTATTCAGCTCACTGTCACTGTTCCAATAGTTTAGTGAAGATCTTTATTAGACCCATACTGCCACTTGAGTTGTCAATCAAACTGCATGGAGGAGGGAGGGAGACACTCATTATTTTAGGAATAGTTGCCTCATGCAGTGCTGGTTATTTTGGTTTCATTCCCAATCCCTACCTCCCCGCACCCCACTACATTCCCCTCCCAACCCTACACACAAACACACATACACACACACACATATACACACACATACATGCACACACACATATATACACACACATACATGCACACACACACATATACACACACATACATGCACACGCACACACATGCACACACACGCAGACACACACACACATGCACACGCACATACACACACACATACACACACACACGCGCACACACACATACACATGTGCACACATACACACGTACACACACGCACGCACACACATACACACACACACATGCAGACACGCACACATGCACACGCACATACACACACATACACACACACACACACGTGCACACACACACGTGCACACACACGTGCACACACACACGTGCACACACACACATACACACGCACACACACATACACACGCACACACACATACACACGTGCACACACATGTGCGCGCACACACACGCACACGCACACATACACATGTGCACACACACACGCCATTTGTGACAACTCAGCATTTCGTTGAGCTTCCATGGTGACTGTCAAAACCGATGTCTCATGGGGAGCTATTTTTTTGCAGCAAGAACTGTAACAGCAGGACAGAAGAAAAGTGAAGCAAGAGAAAAGCCAATTGAAACTCATTCATCTGGTATGCTCACCCTCACAGTTCACCAGCCAACCGCATTGTATTTTTTTTTGTCTCCACTATCCCTCACTGCATTACTTGTCACTCTGAGTCAAGGATAATATCCATTCACTTCTCCCTGATTTAAATTTAGCTTCTGAAGGTATTTGAAGCGTGGATTTTCACTCCGGTGCAGAGCTGTGCTGCCGACTGTACTGTCCTTTGGATCAATATTAAACCAAGGCCCCGGCTGCCTGTTTGAGTGGTTTCAGTGGATGTCAAAAATGCTGAGGAACTACCGGAAGAAGAGCAGGGATTTTTCACAGTCCTGGCCAACATTTCTCCTGAGCCAATGCATGGAATTTTCCCGTCCCGCCTGCCAAGGGTATCATAGCAGGCGGAACAGAACCATGCAAAGGTCCGGTGACCTCGGGCAGGATTTTCCGGTCTTGGGGAAAGCACGGCTTTCACCACACAAAAAACAACCACAGGGTAACTGCTCATTCGTCACATTAATGCTTCTAGGATCTTGATCATTTCCCCACCACACTTCAACTTTGGGGAAGCTTGACAAATACATGAAGGTGAAAGAAATAGGGAGGTAAGCCGATAGGGTGAATTGAAGAAAGGTGGAAGGAGGTTAGTGTGGAGCATAAACAACAGCATGGACTCGTTTTAAAACAAAACAATTCATTTACAGGATGTGGGTGTCGATGGCTGGGCCAGCGTTTATTGTCCATCCCTAGTTCATAGAATCTATAGTGCAGAAGGAGGCCATTTGGCCCATCTAGCCTGCACCAACAACAATCCCACCCAGGTCCCATCCCCATAACTCCACATATTTACACTCCTAATCCCCCTAGCACTGAGGGTCAATTTAACATGGCCAATCAAGCAAACTTGCACATCTTTGGACTGAGGGAGGAAACCGGAGCACCCGATGGAAACCCACGCAGACACGGGGAGAATGTGCAAACTCCACACAGGCAGTGACCCGGAATTGAACCCGGGTTCCTGGCGCTGTGAGGCTGCAGTGACCACTGTGCCACCGTGCTGCTTCTATATATTACTAACAGCTTTGATTCCACAAATACTTTGTACAATAGAATACAAAAATACTCTGATAGAGAAGCAAAGGGATTGTGAACAAACGCAGCAAAATAAAACATTGAAATGCTGACAGAAAGTCATCTCAGAGCTCTGTCCATTGATTCTGATCGAACAAGATCACACATGTTGCTGCTCAGGTTTGAAAGCTGAATGCCTTGGTGTATCTACTAGAAAGGTTGTAATGAATGGATCTTCAAAGCCAAGTACATTTCTGTACTGTCAGTTTTGAGGGTTTTGGTTAGCACACTTCCCTTTTATCCTGACAATCTGGATTTCACCTAAGCCAAAAAAAAGTATGTTCTTTCTTCCTGTGAGATGAAAGATGCCACGAGTGCAAGGAGCTCATGCACTTTGTCGCTGAAACAGACCTAATCAAAGTCACAATACCCAGAACATTACAGTCATTGCTGAGCCTATCACATAATACACGTGTATAACACTGCCTCGTCCATACAGCTTTGTTACAATGCATTCCCCTTTATTGGTTAACATTCCATATTGACTTGAAAGATCTTGGCGGCCAGATTTTTCCATTTGAGGCAGTACCGATCACAGGAGAGGGGATTTTTCACAGGGACAGGTTCTTAAATACCCCAGAGATGGGTCAGTCACCTTCTTTCTGGTGGTGGTGGTGGGGGTGGTGGGGGCGGGGGGGGGGTGGGGGGGGGGGGGGAGAGGGGTAAGAATGGAGATGTAAAGTGGGCCACAATCGGCACCCACCAAGTCTTAAAAATATAAGAGGAAACAGGGTTAGACAGGGTAGATGCAGGGAGGATGTTCCCAATGGTGGGGGAGTCCAGAACCAGGGGTCACAGTCTGAGGATTCGGGGTAGAACATTTAGGTTGGAGGTGAGGAGACATTTCTTCACCCAAAGAGTAGTGAGCCCTGTGGAATTCATTACCACAGGAAGGAGTTGATGCCAAACCATTGAATGTTCTGGGGAGAAAACAGGATTAGGCTATTGAGTTGGACGATCAGCCATGATCGTGATGAATGGCGGAGCAGGCTCGAAGGGCTGAATGGCCTCCTCCTGCCCATATCTTCTATGTTTCTATATATTCAAGAGGCAGCTAGATAGAGCACTTGGGATTAAGAGGATCAAAGGTTATGAGGAGAAAGCAGGATTAGGCTATTGAGTTGGATGATCAGCCATGATCATAATGAATGGTGGAGCAGGCTCGAAGGGCTGAATGGCCTCCTCCTGCTCCTATCTTCTATGTTTCTATGAAATTCATCTTCTTCAAAGTGACCAAGGCAAAATGGAGAGCTGGGAGCTGGGACAAGATAGGGAAAGGTTGCTTTGTCAAATTTCAATGCTATCCAGTAGCCTTTTCTTTTGGTCCAAACTTTTTTCAATCAAATTAAACTGTCTAAAGGGCTGCCACCCTTGTTGGAGGTGGTCAGCTTTATGGAGTTCCTACCAACCACCCGACCCCATAAAAATCTCAGGACTTCAGAGAGCAATCTCCTAATGAACTCCCTGATGGCCACAACGCACCTAATTAACAAGGTGGGTGGCCGCAACGCATCTAATTAACAAGGTGGGTGACTTCCACCCAACCCCTTCTCACACAACTACCCACCCCCATAATCCCCACCTCCCCCTCTTCTGTGGGCGGCATGGTGACACAGTGGTTAGCACTGCTGCCTCACAGCGCCAGGAACCCAAGTTTGATTCCTGGCTTGGGTCACTGTCTGTGCGGAGTCTGCACATTCTCCCCATGTCTGCGTGGGTTTCCTCCGGGTGCTCTGGATTCGTCCCACAGTCAGAAAGACGTGCTGGTTAGGTGCAGTGTCCATGCTAAATTCTCCCGCAGTGTACCCGAACAGGCACCAGAGTGTGGCAACTAGGGGATTTTCACAGTAACTTCATCGCAGTGTTAATGTAAGCCGACTTAAAAGTAAAGTTTTTTTGTTAGTCACAAGTAGGGCTGTTCAGGTCAATGCACCTAACCAGCACGTCTTTCAGACTGTGGGAGGAAACCCAAGCAGGCACGGGGTGAATGTGCAAACTCCACACAGTGACCCAAGCCGGGAATCGAACCCAGGTCCCCGGTGATGTGAGGCAGCAGTGCTAACAACTGCGCCACCGTGACACTACTTGCAACACTAATGAATAAATTAATTTAATTTAAAATTTCTCCAGGAAAGTCAGCAGAGCCGGGGGGAGACACTGGGGGCCCATACTCAGGCTGCTGGCACCAGTCTTTTGCTTCCCAGCTCTGTTCTATTGCAGCCCAGGATGGGAAAATCCAATCCCTTTAGTCCTTAATAGTCTCTTTAGTCTTTAATGCAGCCTTTGGTATAATGGTGCCTTCCAAAGTGATTGAGATTCCAAAGTACCACAAGTGAACACTAAATTACTTCTTTATGGCTGCCTCAGCCTACAATTATTAAAATATCCACTGAGATAATTAGAAGAACAGGTGGAGTGACATTTGATTTTGTGAAACCATAGGGTGGGATTTTACAGCCCTGTCGTGGTGGAGTGGGGGACGGGGGGAGGGTAGGGAATGTGCCAAGCTGCTCAAAACTCCATGGGCTTCAGTAGGACCGGGAAATCCCACCGGTGTGAAGGGCCAGAAAATTCCGCCTGTCGGTTTCATAGGGCAACTGAGAAATATATAATGTAACCAGACCAAATAACAAGGAGCCTTGTACAGGAGCAGTTCAAACTAGGAAACACACTCATGGGGTAAAACATGTTCTCGAAATTTTTCTCCCCATCTCAGGGCCACATTCTTAGCCAATGACTAAACTAAGGTCAAAGCAAAATATTGCGGATGCCGGAATCTGAAACAAAAAACAGAAAATGCTGGAGAATCTCAGCAGGTCTGACAGCATCTGTGGGGAGAGAATAGAGCCAACGTTTCGCGTGTGAATAACCCTCTGTCAGAGCTCTGATGAAGCGTCCACCAGACTCGAAACCTTGGCTCGATTCGCTCCCGACAGACACTGTCAGAGCTGCTGAGATTTTCCAGCATTTTCTGTTTTTTGTGACTGAACTAAGGTCAATATTCCAATGTACAGCACCACTGTGCCCACAATTGATCAAGTGCCTATTTGCTTCACTTGGTTAAAAATGGCCATTTAACACATATCTGGGTGACTGGGAGTAGTGCCCGCATACTTGGGACGTCTGTGCAGCAGTACGAACAGCATTCAGCTCTTTCTGATGCGTGCTGGCTGGGCACCTTCAGCTTATTTATTGTGACAGACACATTGCCCACATTCTCTTACCTGGTGAAATCGGTCATTTCCATCATAATCATACACATCTGCTTGGCCAGCACGATGATGTCGTTGCCGCTGTCATCCCACTTTGCCACCTCAGCGTCCAGCTTGTTTTTCTCCTGGTGGAAGCTCTCCACTTGCTCAGCAATCTTCGCCTTTTCCTCTTGGGGCAGCTGAGCCATGATGGCCTGTACCGAAGAAAAATTACCCGTGAAAATCAGTCCTGATAGCTTCCATAGAAACTAGAAGCAGGAGTAGGCCATTCGGCCCTTCAAGCCTGCTCCGCCATTCATTTTGATCATGGCTGATCATTGAATTCAATATTCTGATCCCCCCCATTCCTCCCATATCCCTTGATCCCTTTAGCCCCAAGAGCTATATCTAATTTCTTCTTGAAATCACACAATGTTTTGGCCTCAACTACATTCAGTGGTAGTGAATTCCACACATTCACCACCCTCTGGGTGAAGAAATTTCTCCTCACCTCAGTTCTAAAAGGTTTACCCCTTATCCTCAAACTATCTCCTTTACTTTTGGACTCCCCCACCATCGGGAACATTCTTTCTGAATCTACCCGGTCTAACCCTGTTAGAATTTTATAAGTTTCTATGAAATCCCCTCTCACTCTTCAGAACTCCAGTGAATATAATCTGAACCAACTTAGTCCCTCCTCATGACAGACCTGCCATCCCAGGAATCAGCCTGGTAAACCTTGGCTGTACTCCCTCTATAGCAAGGGCATTCTTCCTCAGATAAGGACATCAAAACTGCACACAATACTCCAGGTGTGGCCTCATCAAAGCCCTATATAATTGCAGCAAAACATCCCTATCCCAATACTTAAATCCTCTCACTATGAAGGCCAACATACCTACTGCCTGCTATACCTGTGCGCTTACTTTCAGCGACTGATCATGAGGACACCAAGGTCTCACTAAGACGTTTCCAACTCGTGCAAAGCCTGCATTCAAAATTTCTCCTCATAAAATATCGAGCTGCTCAAAAATCACCTTTTGTGACGTATTCCGATGGGATCCTGTCTGACCTTTCATGTGGATGTTAAAGATTGCATGACACTATTCAGAGTTCCTTCCTGAGGTCAATATCCACCTCTCAACAAATGTTAATAAAAATAGAGTATTTGATCATTTATCTCATCGTTGCTTGCGGAAGGTCGCCGTGTGCAAATTGTGCTTCCAACAGTATAACTGTGAGTGCTTTGGGTGACCTCGGGTCATGAAAAGCTTCAGATAAATGCAATCTCTTTCTGATATTCTTTACAATTCTGGCCCTTGACACTAAGGGACAATCTGTTGACAACAGAATTGGGATAAGTATGGGTCGGATTCTCCCACATTCCTGCCAGTGTGTTTGGTGATGGACCTAGTGGGAGAATATGGTGGCAGGTCCAGAAATCGGGCTCATGCTGGTGTGATTTTACAGTGGGATGATCCACTAGTGCCAACCATGCGCAGCTAAAAAACCCACCAGAGGCCTCATGATATTAGTTGGATCCCGTTAAAGTCCAACCCTTTCATCCCAGGGTCTTTGCCATGCCAGCAGGAAAACACACCAATGTGAACCACTTTTGGAACAACATGATGTGCCGATATCGGGACTCAGCTGAATAGTATCTGGGGCTGGAGTTCAGGGTGGAGGCCGCCCTCAATCCTGGACCCTAGACAATCAGAGCAGTGGATTTGGGCGTACATCTGTGAGCGGACCTTCCAGATTAGGGGCACAGTTCTCCCAAAACATTTCTAAGGCCGGAATTCTCCAATGTTGTTCGCCCCATCACCGCTGCCAGCGAGAATGAAGAATTTGGCGCTCAGCCAAATCATTATTCACAGAAGCGGGACGGGATAATCCCAGCCGTGGGCGAGGTCGGAGAATCCCAGCCACAGGCGAGATCAGAGAATTCCGTCTTAATGTGTTGTCTCCAGCAGGAAAACCCGGTGAGATTTCCATAGGGGGGTTTGGTGTGATTCAGTTCCCAATTCACCCATGTTTAGAAAATCTTTTGGAGCTTGAGGAGATTCTCCATAGAATCCATCGAATGCCGATAGTGCAGAAGGAGGCCATTCGGCCCATCAAGTCTGCACCGACTCTTCCACAGAGCACTTTCGGGGCCCCCCCACTTCAGGAGCCCCCCCCAGAATGTTCCCTCTGTATTGCATTGCTTCTGCCACACTGACTTCAGTGGCAATCATTTGGAGTTTGCTTCCTTACATAATATAAAGGTATGTGAGCCTAGAGTTAATACCGCACAAAATGCACCTATAAATTACCAATGAAAGCAGAGGTGATAAGATGTTATTTGGCAACAAATTTGATTATCTGAAACACTAGAAATGACTATTATCTTATGCCCTATAAAAAGTATATTAGGTTGACAAAGGATTTGCTGAGGTATAGTACGCAGCTTATAGCCTGCAGACAATCAAAACCAGAACTTTAACGAACAAATTCTGATAGCTTATGTAAGATTTAAAGATGGATCTATAGTGCATTTGAACCGAGAAACACCAGTGTTGGTAGCTTGCCATTCTTTTGATAGCTACTTTAATGATGGCTTTAATACATTTATTTTAAGTGGGTTAACGCCTGCTAAAACCACAGACAATGAATGTCATATGAAGGTGTTAGCCTTCATTCATTAATATTGCAAGTCCCAGGCTTCAGAACCTTCTACGGCAGATGCGAGGATAACTATGATGGGATTCGCTGGCACCCAATATTTAATTATTCAAAGTCACACTCACCCTTCACACCTGGCCTCATTGATCTACATTAGCTCCTAAAACCCCAGATGTCTCATAAATTTATAATTCCTATCTTTATGTTCAGATTTCTGCATTGCCTTGACCCTCCTCATCTCCATAAGCTTATTCAATCTTGCAATGCCCCTCCACACCCACTGCCTCCTAGTAAACAGTATCGCCAACGCTGTTGGGTGGTCCTGCAGTCTCCAGAAATTAAAACGAACGTCGTGGGAATTTCTCCGAACCCCCTTGTGAAAAATCAAATTGCCCGTGTTGATATTTTCTTTGAACACCGACCAGATTTCAATTTAGAAATGGGAGAAAGAACTTTTTGGGCAGGACAATCAGAGGCAGACCATCAAGTGATGAAACTGTCCAACTAAGACGAAACAGTTTGCTTAATTGGCACACCCTATCTATCACTGGTGAACCTTGGCAGCATCTACTAGATGCACAGCAGAAATAACATAAGAACTAGGAGCAGGAGTAGGCCATGTGGCTCCTCGAGCCTGCTCTGCCATTCAATAAGATCATGGCTGATCTTTTTGTGGACTCAGCTCCACTTACCCGCCTGCTCACCATAACCCTTAATTCCTTTACTGTTCAAAAATTTATCTATCCTTGCCTTAAAAACATTCAATGAGGTAGCCTCAACTGCTTCACTGGGCATAGATTCCATAGATTCACAATCCTTTGGGTGGAGTTCCTCCTCAACTCAGTCCTAAATCTGCTCCCCCTTATTTTGAGGCCATGCCCCTTAGTTCTGGTTTCACCCGCCAGTGGAAGCAATCTCCTTGCTTCTTTCTTATCTAATTCCTTCATAATTTTATCTGTTTCTATAAAATCCCCCCTCACTCATCTGAATTTCAATGAGTATAGTCCCTGTCTACTCAGTCTCTCCTCATAAGCCAACTCTCTCAACTCTGGAATCAACCTAGTGAATCTCCTCTGCACCCCCTCCAGTGCGAGTATACCCTTTCTCAAGTAACTTCACCAAGCCTCCTTCGACAGCACCTTCGATACCTGCGACCTCTACCACTTAGAAGGACAAGGGCAGCAGACGCATTGGAACACCATCACCTGCAAGTCCCAAGTCACACACCACCCTGACTTGGAAATATATCCAAAATCCTGGAACTCCCTTCCAAACATAATTGTGGGTGCATCTACAGCACATGGACTGCAGCAGTTCATAGAACATAGAACATAGAAAGCCACAGCACAAACAGGCCCTTCGGCCCACAAGTTGCGCCGATCACATCCCCACCTCTAGGCCTATCTATAGCCCTCAATCCCATTAAATCCCATGTACTCATCCAGAAGTCTCTTAAAAGACCCCAACGAGTTTGCCTCCACCACCACCGACGTCAGCCGATTCCACTCACCCACCACCCTCTGAGTGAAAAACTTACCCCTGACATCCCCCCTGTACCTACCCCCCAGCACCTTAAACCTGTGTCCTCTCGTAGCAACCATTTCAGCCCTTGGAAATAGCCTCTGAGAGTCCACCCTATCCAGACCCCTCAACATCTTGTAAACCTCTATCAGGTCACCTCTCATCCTTCGTCTCTCCAGGGAGAAGAGACCAAGCTCCCTCAACCTATCCTCATAAGGCATGCCCCCCAATCCAGGCAACATCCTTGTAAATCTCCTCTGCACCCTTTCAATGGCTTCAACATCTTTCCTGTAATGAGGTGACCAGAACTGCGCGCAGTACTCCAAGTGGGGTCTAACCAGGGTCCTATAAAGCTGCAGCATTATCTCCCGACTCCTAAACTCAATCCCTCGATTAATGAAGGCTAGTACGCCATACGCCTTCTTGACCGCATCCTCCACCTGCGAGGCCGATTTAAGAGTCCTATGGACCCGGACCCCAAGGTCCTTCTGATCCTCTACACTGCTAAGAATGGTACCCTTCATTTTATACTGCTGCTCCATCCCATTGGATCTGCCAAAATGGATCACTACACACTTATCCGGGTTGAAGTCCATCTGCCACTTCTCCGCCCAGTCTTGCATTCTATCTATGTCTCGCTGCAACTTCTGACATCCCTCCAAACTATCCACAACACCACCTACCTTGGTGTCGTCAGCAAACTTACCAACCCATCCCTCCACTTCCTCATCCAGGTCATTTATGAAAATGACAAACAGCAAGGGTCCCAGAACAGATCCCTGGGGCACTCCACTGGTCACTGACCTCCATGCAGAGAAAGACCCCTCCACAGCCACTCTCTGCCTTCTGCAGGCAAGCCAGTTCTGGATCCACAAGGCAACAGCCCCTTGGATCCCATGCCCTCTCACTTTCTCAAGAAGTCTTGCATGGGGGACCTTATCGAACGCTTTGCTGAAGTCCATATAGACCACATCCACCGCTCTTCCTTCGTCAATGTGCTTGGTCACATTTTCAAAGAACTCAACCAGGCTCGTAAGGCACGACCTGCCCCTGACAAAGCCGTGCTGACTACTTTTGATCATACTAAACTTCTCTAGATGATCATAAATCCTGTCTCTCAGGATCCTCTCCATCAACTTACCAACCACTGAGGTTAGACTCACCGGTCGGTAATTTCCCGGGCTGTCCCTGTTCCCTTTCTTGAATATAGGGACCACATCCGCAATCCTCCAATCCTCCGGAACCTCTCCCGTCTCCATCGACGATGCAAAGATCATCGCCAAAGGCTCCGCAATCTCCTCCCTCGCCTCCCACAGTAACCTGGGGTACATCCCATCCGGTCCCGGCGACTTACCAACCTTGATGCCATTCAATAGTTCCAACAGTTTTTTTTTAACTGGTCGGTGCAACATCGTGGGCCGAAGGGCCTGTTCTGCGCTGTAATGTTCTATGTTCTATGTTCTATGTTCTAACACATCCTCTTTCTTTATGTCCACATGCTCGATCCTTTCTGTCCTCCGCAATCCAGCAGTACAACCACCCAGATCCCTTTCCACCGTGAATACCGAGGTAAAGTATTCATTAAGCAGCTCCGCCATTTCTAACGGTTCCGCACAAACTTTTCCCCCTTCACCTTTTAAGGGTCCTATGCCTTCACATCTCATCCTTTTACTCTTGACATATTTGTAGAAAGCCTTGGGATTCTCCTTAATCTTACCCGCCAAGGTCTTCTCATGACCCCTTCTCGCTCTCCTAATTTCCTTCTTAAGCTCCTTCCTACATCGCGTATACTCCTCTAAATCCTTAACACCTCCTAGCTCTCTGAACCTTCTGTACGCCTCTCTTTTCTTATTCACCAGGTTCATCACAACCTTCGTGCACCACGGTTCCCGTACCCTACCAACACCCCCCTGTCTCATCGGAACGTTGTCATGCAGAGCTCCAGACAAACATTCCTTGAAAATCCTCCACTTTCCTTCGGTACTTTTCCCCAAGAATGCCTCCTTCCAATTTACCCGTCTAATTTCCTCCCTGATGACACTGTATTTCCCTTTACTCCAGAGAAACACTTTCCTAGCCTGCCTGACCCTATCTCTTTCCAATGCTATCGTGAAGGAGATAGAATTATGATCGCTATCCCCAAGATGCTCACCCACCGAGAGATCCTCCACCTGTCCAGGTTCATTAGCCAGCACCAGATCAAGAACAGCCTCTCCTCTAGTAGGCTTATCCACATACTGTGTCAGGAAACTCTCCTGGACACACCTAACAAACTCCTCTCCATCCAAACCCCTAGCCCTAGGGATATTCCAATCTATGTTTGGGAAATTAAAATCTCCCATCACGACAACTCTGTTATTCCTACATCTCTCCAGGATCTGTTTCCCCATCTGCTCCTCAACATCTCTGTTACTATTGGGCGGCCTATAGAAAACACCCAGCAAAGTTACCGACCCCTTCCTGTTCCTAACCTCCACCCACAGAGATTCCGTAGTCAGTCCCTCCACGGCGTCCACCTTCTCTACAGCCGTGACACTATCCCTGATCAACAGTGCCACTCCTCCCCCTCTCTTGCCTCCCTCCCTGTCCTTCCTGAAACATCTAAAACCCGGCACCTGAAGCACCCAGTCCTGTCCCTGAGACATCCAAGTCTCCGTAATGGCCACCACATCACAATTCGAAGCAGCAATCCACGCTCCAAGCTCATCCACTTTATTCACTACACTCCTGGCATTAAAATAGACACATCTCAGACCTTCAGCCTGAGCACTTCCCTTCTCCCTCACTCGTCTAACCTCCCTCTTACCCTGTCTACATTCCTTATCTATTTGCGAGCTAACCTCCTCGCTCTCAGTCCCCTCATTTCGATTCCCTCCCCCCAACCTTTCTAGTTTCAAGAATGCTATTCATCTCAATCTTTTCAAGGGCAATTATCAAGGGCTTTATAACGGAGCATTTAGAAAGCAGTGGCCGGATCAGACAGTCAGCATGGATTTATGAAGGGGAAATCATGCTTGACAAATCTGTTGGAATTCTTTGAAGATTTAACTCGTCGAGTTAACAAGGGGGAACCAGTCGATGTGTATATTTGGACTTTCAGAAAGCGTCTGACAAAGTCCCGCACAAGAGATTATCGTGCAAGATTAAAGCGCATGGGATTGGGGGAAGTGTATTGAGATGGACAGAAAACTGGTTGGCAGAGAGGAAACAAAGAGTAGGAATTAATGGGTGCTTTTTAAATTGGCAGGCAGTAACTGGTGGAGTGCCACAGGGATCGGTGCTGGGACCCCAGCTATTCACAATATATATTAATGATTTGGATGAGGAAACAAAATGTAACATCTCAAAGTTTGCAGATGATACCAAGTTGGGTGGGAGGGTGAACTGTGACAAGGATGCAGAGATCCTTCAGAATGATCTGGACAGGTTGGGTGAGTGGGCTAATCAACAGCAGATGCAGTATAATTTGGATAAGTGTGAGGTTATTCACTTTGGAAGCAAAAACAAGGGGGCAGATTACTATCTGAAGGGCTGTAAATTGGGAGAGGAGAGTGTGCAGCAGGACTTGGGTGTCCTTGTGCACCAGTCACTGAAGGTAAGCATGCAGGTGCAACAGGTGTTAAAGAAGGCAAATGGCATGTTGGCCTTCATTGTGAGAGGTGTTGAGTATAGGAACAGGGATGTGTTGTTGCAATTAGACAGGGCCCTAGTGAGGCCACATCTAAAGTATTGTGTGCAATTTTGATCTCCTTTTCTCAGGAAGGATGTAGATTATCAGGCCCTGGGGATTTATCTGCCTTCAATCCCATCAACTTTCCCAATACCATTTCTCTATGAATATTGATCTCCCTCAGTTCTTCCCTCTCACTAAATCTTACATTCTCCAACATTTCTGGCATCTGATTTGTGTCCTCTTTTGTGAAGACAGAACCAAAGTATGTATTCGGTTGCTCGGCCATTTCTTTGTCCCCTATTATACATTCCCCCGTCTTTTCTGTAGGGGACCTACATTTGTCTTCACCAACCTCTTTCTCTTCACATATCTTTAGAAACTCTAAGTGTCAGTCTTTATGTTTCCTGCAAACTTACTTTTGTACTGTATTTTCATGGTCATCATTACTAAGACCAGCTTATATTACATAGAACAAACATGGAACATGGAATAGTACAGCACAGGAACAGGCCCTTCAGCCCACAATATTGTGCCGAACATGATGCCATATTAAATAATCCCTTCTGCCTGCCCTTGGTCCATGTCCCTCTATTCCTTACATATTCATGTGCTTATCTAAAAGGCCCTTAAATGCCCCATCATATCTGCCTGCATCACCACCACCCCTGGCAGTATGTTCCAGACACCTACCACTCTCGGTGTAAAAAAACTTGCACCTCACATCTCCTTTGAACTTTCCCCCTCTCACCTAAAGTGCATGCCCCCTAGATTTAGACATTTCAACTCCAGGAAAAAGATTCTGACTGTCAACCCTATCTATGCTTCTCATAATTTTAGAGACTTTTATCAGGCCGTATTCCAGGTTTATTAATTGAATTTGAATTCCATCAGCTGCAGTGGTGGGACTTGAACCCATATCCCCAGAACATTAGTCTCCCTCCCTGGATTCCTAGTGCAGGGACAATTGCCACTACACCACCATCTGCCTCTTTATAGCCCTGTCTGCTTTAAGCCACCGCGGCACGGTAGCACAGTGGGGCGGCACGGTAGCACAGTGGGGCGGCACGGTAGCACAGTGGGGCGGCACGGTAGCACAGTGGGGCGGCACGGTAGCACAGTGGGGCGGCACGGTAGCACAGTGGTTAGCACTGCTGCTTCACAGCTCCAGGGTCCCAGGTTCGATTCCTGGCTCGGGTCACTGTCTGTGTGGAGTTTGCACATTCTCCTCGTGTCTGTGTGGGTTTCCTCCGGGTGCTCCGGTTTCCTCCCACAGTCCAAAGATGTGCGGGTTAGGTTGATTGGCCAGGTTAAAAATTGCCCCTTAGAATCCTGAGATGTGTAGGTTAGAGGGATTAGCGGGTAAATATGTGGGGGTAGGGCCTGGGTGGGATTGTGGTCGGTGCAGACTCGATAGGCCGAATGGCCTCCTTCTGCACTGTAGGGTTTCTATGTTTCTATGTTTCTCCCACTCTCTGGAATATCCTTTCAAAATCACCTGCCTTTTCAACTCCCTCTCCACCTTGAAAAACCTTTTTAAAACCCATTACTTTGAGCAAATTTTGACCCCCTTTTCCTCTTATCGCATGTCGATTATTGTCCAATTTTTGTTCTGCTACCGTGAAGGACCTTGGAACGTTTTCCACATTCAAGGCATTTTTATAAAGTGTGCTGCTAATGCATATTATTTCCACACTGTATAATTTACATTTGTTCAGCCTCTGAGACAACATTCATCATTGCCGATTCTTGCTCCATATATTTAGCATAATAAACTGTACCAAACATGCAGACTCCTGCAGAGGAGCTGGAATTACTGCATTAAATTAAATGAGACACGTCTCTTACATCTAACCTCATTTTAACTTTTCCGTTCTGACTTTATTATTTGTTCCACTGAACAAACTGTTGATTTCTTTCATGCAAATCTTCTCCAATGCAAACTGGCTGCCACTCATGGTTGGTTAACCCTATTGAATATGTATTGCATCAAAAAGTTAGACAAATCCTGGGTATACAATTAAAAGCTGGCCTTCTGTCCATCATGTTTGTGACATAAATGATAACCATGAACCAACCTGTCAAACCTTACTCGCCTCTGTATTCCACATTTCTCTTCCTAAACCAACACTCGGCAGTCCCCACCACTGACATTCTTCCCCTTTACCCCAGACAGCCATTTGTATTGGGCAGATGGTCTTGAACAGCTGTCGTTTTGCCAGCTGTGGCTAGTTGGGAATACGCTCCCCGCTGAGCAAAAAGGTTGGAGGTTCGAGTCCCACTTTAAAGATTTGAGCACACGTTTCCAGCACAGTACTGACAGAGTGCTGTGTTGTTGGAGGTGCCAGCTTTTGGATGAGACTTGGAACCAAGGCCTCGGCTGTCCACTTAGGGTGAACATAACAGATCCCATAACACTGTGTTGAAGCATTGGAAAAGTATAGGCAACTGAATGAAAACCAGGATAGAGTTGTTAAAAGCTAGTCATGACTAACCTCATGGAGTTTATTGATGAAGTAACAAGGCAGTTTAATTTAAAATTTATTTATTAGTGTCACAAGTCAGCTTACATTAACACTCAATTAAGTTACTGTGAAAACCCCTAGTCGCTACACTCCGGCGCCTGTTCGGGTCAATGCACCTAACCAGCACGTCTTTTGGTCTGTGGAAGGAAACCGGAGCACCCGGAGGAAACCCACGCAGACACGGGGAGAACATGCAGACTCCACACAGACAGTGACCCAAGCTGGGAATCAAATCCAGGTCCCTGGCGCTGTGAGGCAGCAGTGCTAACCACTGTGCATGGTTAGGTACACTGAGGGAGAATTTAGAACAACGAACAAAGAAAAGTACATCATTGGAACAGGTCCTTCGGCCTTCCAAGCATGTGCCGATCACAGTACCCTAACTAAACTAAAGAAAATCCTCTGCCCTTACTCGGTCCATATCCCTCTATACCCTCCCTATTCATGATGCCTCTTAAATGTTGCTAATGTGCCTTCTTCCACCACCTCCTCTGGGAGCATGTTCCAAGCACCCACCACTCTCTGCGTGAAAAACATCCCCCACACATCTCCCTTGAACTTTCCCCCTCTCACCTTGAGGAAAGGAGAGGACAAAAATATGTAGAGGGACAGGTAGTATTGTGAGGAAGCAGGGGGGCTGCAGAAGGACTTGGACAGGTTAGGAGAATGGGCAAAGAAGTGGCAGATGGAATACAATGTGGAAAAGTGTGAGGCTATGCACTTTGGAAGGAGGAATGGAGGCATAGACTATTTTCTAAATTGGAAAATGCTTAGGAAATCAGAAACACAAAGGGACTTGGGAGTCATTGTTCAAGATTTTCTTAAGTTAACGTACAGGTTCAGTCGGCAGTTAGGAGGGCAAATGCAATGTTAGCATTCATGTCGAGAGGGCTAGAATACAAGAGCAGGGATGTGCTTCTGAGGCTGTATAAGGCTCTTGTCAGACCCCATTTGAAGTATTGTGAGCAGTTTTGGGCCCATATCTAAGGGAGGATGTGCTGGCCTTGGAAAGGGTCCAGAGGAGGTTCACAAGAATGATCCCTGGAATGAAGAACTTGTCGTATGAGGAATGGTTGAGGACTCTGGGTCTGTACTTGTTGGAGTTTAGAAGGATGAGGGGGGATCTTATTGAGACTTGCAGGATACTGCGAGGCCTGGATAGAGTGGAGGTGGAGAGGATGTTTCCACTAGTAGGAAAAACTAGAACCAGAGGGCACAAGGCTAATGGGACGATTCTTTGAAACAGACATGAGGAAGAATTTCTTCAGTCAGAGAGTGGTGAATCTGTGGAACTCTTTGCCGCAGAAGGCTATGGAGGCCAGGTCATTGAGTGTCTTTAAGATAGAGACAGATAGGTTCTTGATTAATAAAGGGGATTAGGGTTTATGGGGAAAAGGCAGGAGAATGGGGATGAGAAAAATATCAGCCATGATTGAATGGTGGAGCAGACTTGATGGGCCGAGTGGCCTAATTCTGCTCCTATGTCTTATGGTCAATGTAACTAACCAGCATGTCTTTTGGACTGTGGGCGGCACGGTAGCACAGTGGTTAGCACTGCTGCTTCACAGCTCCAGGGACCTGGGTTCGATTCCCAGCTTGGGTCACTGTCTGTGTGGAGTTTGCACATTCTCCTCGTGTCTGCGTGGGTTTCCTCCGGGTGCTCCGGTTTCCTCCCACAGTCCAAAGATGTGCGGTTTAGGTTGATTGGCCATGCTAAAATTGCCCCTTAGTGTCTTGAGATGTGTAGGTTAGAGGGATTAGTGGGTAAAATATGTCGGGATATGGGGGTTGGGCCTGGGTGGGATTGTGGTCGGTGCAGACTCGATGGGTCGAATGGCCTCTTTCTGTACTGTAGGGATTCTATGATTCAAAAAAAAGAGGAAACCCACGCAGACACGGGGAGAATGTGCAGACTCCGCACAGACAGTGACCCAAGCCGGGAATCAAACCTGGGTCCTTGGTGCTGTGAGACAGCAGTGCTAACCATTGTACCACCCTGACAGTGCAGTTGATTTGTATTAAAGTATCACAGAATAGATTTATCAGCAAAGCAGAAACCCAAGGGGTTAAATGGACAGCAGTTTGTGGGTACGAAATTAGCTATGGGACAAGAAAGCAGAGAGCAATGATGAATATTTTTCAGCTTGGATGGAGGAATACTGTGATGTTCCCCAGGGATCAGTATTGGACCACTGGACTTGTTGAAATATATATTAATGATCTTGGCTTGAGAGCACAGAGGATAACTTCAAAATTTGCTGATAACATGAAACTCAGAAGTGCAGTAAACAAGAAGGAGGATAGAAACAGATAACATGGATAAAATGGGTAATAAGTATTGGTGTAGCCAAAGTCACCCATATCCCATGAACAAATATAAACAAAATTGTCAAAAATAGAAGATGATGGCTCGTAACTTCCTGGCTCCCCAGCATTGGATTTTGGGAGTACCCCAGAAATATGCTGGGGAATCCTTCTTGCAAGTTCCCAGATAAGCCTTTACACAGCAATTGGGGCGGCACGGTGGCACAGTGGTTAGCACTGCGGCCTCACAGCGCCAGGGCCCTTGGGTTCGATTCCCAGCTTGGGTCACTGTCTGTGTGGAGTTTGCACATTCTCTCCGTGTCTGCGTGGGTTTCCTCCGGGTGCTCCAGTTTCCTCCCACAGTCTGAAAGATGTGCTGGTTAGATGCATTGACCCAGAACGGGCACTGGAATGTGGCACTAGGGGAATTTCACAGTAACTTCATTGCAGTATTAATGTAAGCTTTACTTGTGATTAATAAACTTTAAATTGTCCAGAACTGCAAACTTGTCCTGGGCAATTGTGTTGGGCTGGGAGCCATTCAACAAAGCAATTTAAATAATTATCTTCAGAGGGTTCTGCCGATTTTACACGATTAGTTACTCTGAAAGACTTAGAAGAAACAAAACAACTAATTTCAGCATAAGTATTTCAAATACCCAGACCGAGCCATGCGTGGGACACCGCCCCCCCCATTCAACTAATCAATCCCCAGGGTATTCTCAACACCGCCCCCACCCCTAACCGCATGAGATTATGTCGTCTTCTGACCTTCGAACCCAACTTCCCACTCCAACTCGCCCTCCCAGTGTGGACCTGATACCCCCCAACCTCCCAAGCAGACCTGCCCTGAACCGCCCCACTGCTTCCCCTTGGCCCAACAATACCTATCTTCTTTTGTACCAGGAGAGGGTTTTCACCCAGATTCCCATTGACTCCAGCTTTGAAAGGGCTCCTTGATGCCATACCTTCCAGTGCCTAGCTTGACGCTGGGTGGTCCGTATGGTTTGATTCCTTGAGACACTTCAGTGGTTTGATGCAACAGAGTATGATTACAAAGGATATACTGCAGAGTAACAAGCCATTGCACCCAACCTGGTGATGCCGGGACGGCACGGTGGCACAGTGGTTAGCGCTGCTGCCACATAGTGCCAGGGACCGAGGTTCAATTCCCAGCTTGGGTCACCGTTTGTGTGGAGTCTGCATGTTCTCTCCATGTCTGCATGGGTTTCCTCCAGGTGCTCTGGTTTCCTCCCGCAGTCAAAGATGTGAGAGTGAGCTAAATTGCCCCTTAGTATCAGGGGGACTAGCTCGATTAAATGCATGGGGTTACGGGAATAAGGTGGAGTTGTGGTCGGTGCAGACTCGATGGACCAAATAGCCTCCTTCTGCACTATAGGGATTCTCTGATTCTTATGTTCCACTCAAGAATGGCTGGTGGAAGCAGATTCAGGAAAAACATTCAAAAGAGAGTAGGGCAGCATGGCGGCACAGTGGTTAGCACTGCTGCCTCACAGCACCAGGGACCTGGGTTCAATTCCCGGCTTGGGTCACTGTCTGTGTGGAGTCTGCACATTCTCCCTGTGTCTGCGTGGGTTTCCTCCGGGTGCTCCAGTTTCCTCCCACTGTCCAAAGATGTGCAGCTTAGGTGAATTGGCCATGCTAAATTCTCCCTCAGTGTACCCGAACAGGCGCTGGAATGTGGCGACTAGGGGATTTTCACAGTAACTTCATTGCAGTGTTAATGTAAGCCTACTTCTGACTAATCATAGAATCATAGAATCTTACAGTGCAGAAAGAGGCCATTCGGCCCAGCGAGTCTGCACCGACCACAATCCCACCCAGACCATATCCCCATATCCTTACATATTTACCCACCGATCCCTCTAACCTATGCATCCCGGGACACTAAAGGGCAATTTAGAATGGCCAATCAACCTAGCCCTTGCATCTTTGGACTGTGGGAGGAAACCCATGTAGGCACAGGGAGAATGTGCAAACTCCGCACAGACAGTGACCCGAGCCGGGATTCGAACCCAGGTCCCTGGAGCTGTGAAGCAGCAGTGCTAACCACTGTGCTACCTCCGCCCACCCCATCCCCATCCACTGCCTTCCACCTTCGTAAAGTGTGGCATTGAATTACTAAATGAAAATTTCAGAATGACAATCAGAAACGTGGCGGCAGCTAACTGTCCCGCAGTTTTTAACTTCACTAAAGTCTTTTTGTACATGGCTCTGAAAGACATTCGCTGTCACATGTGCTGGACTTATCAAAAAAAAAATACTCTTGCTTTCAGCCAAAGAGAATTTCATAAAACATAATTACGTTATAAAACTGCTGGGATCTTTTTTTTCCTAGTCTAAATGTATTTTTTATGTTTCTCTCGCACTTGAGTGTCTGTTGAGCCAACAGTGCTAATGGGTGTCATGGGTGTGAGGTGATTCACTTTGGAAGGAGTAACAGGAATACAGAGTACTGGGCTAATGGTAAGATACTTGGTAGTGTGGATGAACAGAGGGACCTTGGTGTCCATGTGCATAGATCCCTGAAAGTTGGCACCCAGGTTGATAGGGTTGTTAAGAAGGCGTACGGTGTGTTAGCTTTTATTGGTAGAGGGATTGAGTTTCGGAGCCAGGAGGTCATGCTGCAACTGTACAAAACTCTGGTGCGGCCGCATTTGGAGTATTGCGTACAGTTCTGGTCGCCGTATTATAGGAAAGATGTGGAAGTGTTGGAAAGGGTGCAGAGGAGATTTACCAGGATGTTGCCTGGTATGGTGGGAAAATCGTATGAGGAAAGGCTGAGGGGCTTGAAGTTGTTTTCGTTAGAGAGAAGAAGGTTAAGAGGTGACTTAATAGAGGCATACAAGATGATCAGAGGATTAGATAGGGTGGATAGTGAGAGCCTTTTTCCTCGGATGGTGTTGGCTAGCACGAGGGGACATAGCTTTAAATTGAGGGGTGATAGATATAGAACAGATGTTAGAGGTCGGTTCTTTACTCAGAGAGTAGTAAGGGCGTGGGAATGCCCTGCCTGCAGCAGTAGTGGACTCGTCAACATTAAGAGCATTCAAATGGTTATTGGATAAACATATGGACGATATTGGAATAGTATAGATTAGAGGGGCTTTAGATTGGTACCACTGGTCGGTGCAACATCGAGGGCCGAAGGGCCTGTACTGCGCTGTAATGTTCTATGTTCTATGATACTTTCTGCTGGCCCATAGAACCTGATAGCTGGTCGGGCAT
The DNA here is from genome assembly GCF_964213995.1 of Mustelus asterias. Taxonomy (NCBI): domain Eukaryota; kingdom Metazoa; phylum Chordata; class Chondrichthyes; order Carcharhiniformes; family Triakidae; genus Mustelus; species Mustelus asterias. Next base: position 180,721,098 of record NC_135801.1, on the reverse strand, counting down.
CAATCGTGGAGAGAAAAGGGTGGCACAGTGGCACGGTGGTTAGCACTGCTGCCTCACAGCGCCAGGGACCTGGGTTCAATTCCGGCTTTGAGTCACTGTCTGTGTGGAGTTTGCACGCTCTCCCCGTGTCTGTGTGGGTTTCCTCCGGGTGCTCCTGTTTCCTCCCGCAGTCCAAAGATATGTGGGTTAGGTTGATTGGCCATGCTAAATTGGCTTTAGTGTCAGGGGGATCAGCAGGGTAAATATGTGGGGTTATGGGAATAGGGTCTGCGTGGAATTGTGGTTGGTGCAGATTCGATGAGCCAAATGGCCTCGTTCTGCATTGTCAGGATCCTACAAAAAGCTGGAACCTGTTTTAGAGGAGTGGTAACAGGGCACTGAGAAAATCATAGTATGACTGGGCAGTGTCAGTGCAGATGAATGAAAGGGAATTAAGTTTGACATATTTGTTAGTTCTTTGAGATTATGAGTAGCAGGATTGATAAGGGGAACCAGTAGATGTAGCATATTTGGATTTTCAAAGAGCATTTGAGAAGGTGCCACGCAAGATGTTCTTACAGAGAATGAGGGCGGATGGAATTGAGGCCAACATATTAGCAGGAAGTAAGGACTGGCTAACGGACAAAAACATGGAGCAGGACATTTTTGGTTGAGCAGGATATATGTGCAGCTTACCACAGGGATCAGTGTTTGGCCCTCAGCTACTTAATGTTTATCAATGGCTTAGATGAGGGATGAGATTGTAATGCATCCAAGTTTACTGACGACACCAAGCTAAATGGGAAATGAAGCTGTGAGGAGGCTGTAGCATAAATTAATATAGGCAGGGTAAGAGATATCATTTAGTATGGAGAAATGTGAAGATATCCACTTTTATGGGGAGGAGTGGGTTGGGGGGAGGGGAGCAGGGTGGAGGGGATGGTGGAGGGGATGGTGGGGAAGGTCTGTGCAAGATACTCTTTCAGACTCAGACTGGGATAAATGGCCTGTTCTACACTCTAGGGATTCTATCAACCCCCAGCAGATCAGGACAGGTTCAGGTCAGGTGAGCATTTTACACCCCACCTTATTTTACAAAGAACAAAGCGACTGAAGTCTCCAGGCCCACTAGCATCTCCCACCACAGCACCCCCTCCCCCCAGCCCCGCCACAGTGTTTCACTCCAGCGGGGATTACAGTAACTCTCCACTTTCGGGGAGCTAGTGGCCCGATCCCGCTGGAGTGAAGGGGAGGCAATTGGGGCCCCCCCAGAGGATCGGGCAGTAAGGGGGGTGCCCCCTGGGCATTGGCACCCTGGTAGTGCCAGCCTGTGCCTCTCGCACTGCCCAAAGGACAAGGTTCACGTCACACCCCCTCTCTCCCCCCCCCCTCCCCAGGGGATGAGACGTCACACCCCCTCTCCTCCCCACCCCCCAGAGGATGAGACATGCCCAGGCGGCAGCATGGCTCTGCCCATCGGACATGCGGCAGTGCCCAGGGGGCAGGGCATATGGGGGGGGGGGTCAGGGCCGAGAGGGGTGTGGCCTGATGGGGGTGGGGCCTAGGGGGCGATCGGTGGGGGTGGGGGGATCCCACTGCCACTCTGCATAGGGACTGGTGGGGGAAGCAGGGAGGCTTGCGATCGGAGCAGGCTGGGGAGGAGTCAGCCGGCAAGGGGAGGAAGTCAGCCTGTTGGGGAGGTTGGCATGGGGGGTGGGGTCAGGACTGTGGTGCAGGGGGGTTACTGTCGGGGGGGATTCAATGGTGGGGGGTGCTGGAGATCACAGTGGGCCGGGGGAGGGTCAGGGCCGCATTGCAAGGGTTGCGAGGCTGGCCAGCAATCGGGGGGCCATCAGTGCAGGGCCACTGCGCATGCGCTGATCTCCGCACTGACAGATCTCCGCATCTCAGTGGTCCGCCCAGCACGCTGAGTTCAACCTCTCCAATGGGAATAGGCCCCGCCCCCTGAAATGTGATGACCTCCACACTAGTGACCTCTGCAGTGCACAGAGTGTGGGAGATTCTTCTCTGAACACCCACTGAAAAAAAAAACCAGCCTGAATTACTCCAGTTTTCACACAAATTCGACACTTAAGAATTTTGTTGGGGAGAATTCCGCCCAGTATCTTTAATAAAATGAAGAAACCAAGAGGGTCATGTGACCTGTCCTGAATCCTGCCCGACTCAAGCTGAGATGGCTTTGATGTTAAAGATTAAAGGGAGGCCTAGGTTGCCTTGCTGGGAAGAAGTTGCTGGATATTCACAACTGTAAACAATGACAAAGCAGCTTGTTGACAACGGATAAACTGTTCATCTCCAAGTACTACAGGGAGGTATTAGGAATGTCGAGTTTTGGAAATGACTATACTTTAAATTGTCTATTTAATTCCAAGATTTGTGTTCTAAAGGAGAGCTTATGAGCATTTCTATCTGGATACAAAGTCCATGTCATTCTGCCATGCTGCCATGGAGATGGGGCTTTGAGAGGGGAAGAGTCCATAGCAAGCCATTGGTGGGTGAACCTTTTTAAAAGTTTATTTATTAGTCACAAGTAAGGCTTACATTAACAATGGAATGAAGTTACTGTGAAATTCTCCGAGTGGCCACATTCCGGCGCCTATTCGGGTCAATGCACCTAACCAGCACGTCTTTCAGACTCACAGACAGGTCATTCTGCAAAGATATGAGAGGGCAGAGAGAGAAGAGGGAAAGTAGGATAGAGAGGGAGGGAGAGAGAGAGAGAGTGAAAGCGAGAGCAAGAGCAAGAGGGAGAAAGAGGGAGAACGTGAGAGAAAGAGAGAGAGAGAGGTCTCCTGTGGAAAAGGAAGAAAAAAGCAAGTCATCAGAAGCTGAGAATACCTTTGGACTGGTTCCTGGAGAATGAATCATCCATTTAAGGAATAGAGCAAAGAATAACCTTGATGCAATATCCATGGTCATCTCACAAGTTAAATGGGGAAATATTTCTGTAGTTTAGAGTATTAGTTGTCGAATGAAATAGTGTTTAGTCAATGTTGCTCTAAGTCTGTTTGTTGCAATAAACATCTTGAAATGTGTAATGTTGTCATGTGATTCTCTCAGCCAGTACTGGAAATTCAAATATCATTTGTAAAGTTATTGGTCCTTTTGAGAGACATAACATAGCTGTCAGATCATCGGCATCATGAAAACTCCAGCCCTACTTCCTTCCTTGGGATTTTCAAAGTTGTGACGGAGAAAATATGTTGACACAGCCGAACACAAACACTTTCCCATTTAAACTTGGAAAACACCTTTATATGTATGCCAGGTATATCCTGGATCTCTCTGTATCGAAGCTACTCACTTTTAATTTTGCCACAGCAGCTTTTTTGTTACACCTTAAAACAGACCGCCTGCAGCCAATATTCAGCAGACTGAAAGTAGAAAGTAATTGGCAGGAAGCCAAGCCAAAGTTAATCTACTTGTCAGGAAAGTCTTTGTATAACCATTTCTATATTATTCCTCTCTTGCAGAATAAACATGTTTCTATTGTCCACTGCTCCCTCTATATAAAGAATAAAGAACAGTACAGCACAGGAACAGGCCCTTCGGCCCTCCAAGCCTACGCCAATCATGTTGTCCTATCGAGACCAATCGCTTACATCCCTCTATTCCCCATCTGTTCATGTGTCTATCCAGATAAGTCTTAGATGTCGCTAACATATCTACCTCAAACACCTCACTTGGCAGTGCATTCCAGACCCCTACCACCCTCTGTGTAAAAGACTTCCCCTGCACATCTCCACTGAACCTTTCCCCCCCTTATCTTGAACTTATGCCCTCTTGTAATTGTTATTTCTGCCCTGGGAGAAAAGCTTCCAACTGTTCACCCTATTCATACCCCTCATAATTTTATAAACCTCCATCAGGTCGCCCCTCAGCCTCTGTCGTTCCAGGGAGAACAATCCCAGTTTATTCAATCTCTCCTCATAGCTAATACCCTCCATGCCAGACAACATCCTGGCAAACCTTTTCTATGCTCCTTCCAAAGCCTCCATTGTTAAAGCACTGGCCAAAACATAACTTTGTGCGAACATAGCCTTCCATTTTTAACTTGGAAACTCACGTATGCGTGTAAGGGATGTATCCCTGCGCAAGGGTTGTGAATCAGGGTTACGGAAATCTGCAATCAATGCAAAGTTAATTGGAAGAATGCAGCTTAATTGAAATTCCAACCATCTGCCAGCTCTTTGAAATATGTATCACATACTAATCTCGATGGCCGGATAGTGGCAGAGATTGATCCAAACAGCCGCCAACCTTTGATGGTCTAAAATGTAAGACGGGAGGATCTTTAAATTTGTTACCCTGAATTAAACTGATGAAAAACTTTTTCCTTTGTATTTCTGCAATACTCAAGCTCTGTACTCTTTGTTTTGTTACGGATAGCTGTGGTTGCCAAATTTTCAGCAGATTATTGTCCTTCCTGTCTCTCCTCCAGCTGTGCCTGAGATCATTTACCAGTTTTTTGGAGGAATACAGATAGTTGGCAATATGAAATATTCCTGAAGCAATGCAGCATGGTTAGGTTAGCTTTTAAAGTCAACACTCTTTCATCAGAAAAGAAAGGTCACAAGGCTAAATTTTTGTTCTGGGGTCACAACATCACGATAATATCTGGGTCCCAACCCTGCACGACCTCTACATAACACACATGCCCTGATTTTTGATTGAAAGGCCAATTAGTGGCCAGAGGTCTCCAGAGGCGGGAGGGTCAATAGTCGGGCCTGTAGTACTGAAGAAGCTACAAGCCTGTTGGAGTATGTAAGAGAGGAGATCTATGTTGTTTACACGGATGCAGAGATAGAATGTACGTTAGCCAAATTTGCAGCAACACTAAAATAGTTTTAAGTTTAGGTTTGAAGTTTAAAGTTTTCTTATTGGTGTCACAAGCAGGCTTACATTAACACTGCAATGAAGTTACTGTGAAAATCCCCCAGTCGCCACACTCTGGTGCCTGTTCGAGTACACTGAGGGAGAATTTAGCATGGCCAATGCACCTAACCAGCTCGTCTTTCGGACGAGGAAACCGGAGCACCCGGAGGAAACCCACGCAGACACGGGGAGAATGTGCAGACAATGCACAGACAGTGACCCAAGCCGGGAATCGAACCCGAGTCCCTGGCGTTGTGAGGCAGCAGTGCTAATCACTGTGGGAAATAGGTGGGAAAGCAAGTTACAATGAGGAAATAAGAAATTTCCAAATCGATTTGGATAGGTTAAGTCAGTGGGTCACAGTTTGGCAGATGGAATTGAACATGGATAAGTGTGAGGTTTCCCATTTTGATCAGCGGAATAAAAAGGCAGCTTATTATCCAAATGGAGAGAAACTTCAAAATGCTTTGCTGCAGAGGGATCTGGGTGTCCTTGTGCATGAAACACAGAAATTTAGTACGCAGGTTCAGCAGGTAGTGAGGAAGGCAAATAGAATTTGGGCATTCATTGCTAATGAAATAGAGTATAAAAGTAGGGAAGTGTTGCTGCGACTGTACAAAGCATTAGTGAGACCGCATCTGGAGCATCACATACAGTTTTGATTTGATTTGTTTACAATTTACATAGATGATTTGGAGTTGGGGACCAAGTGTGTCAAAATTCACAGATGACACTAAGATGAGAGCAAAGAGTGCAGAAGACACTGAAAGTCTGCAAAGGAATATAAGAAGTTTTTTCACCAAAGGGTGGTGATGGTTTGGATTGCGCTGCCTGGAAGGGTGGTAGAGGTGGGTTGCCTCACATCCTTTAAAAAGTATCTGGACGAACACTTGGCGCATCATAACATTCACGGCTATGGGCCAAGTTCTGGCAGATGGGATTAGGTGGGAGTTCAGGTGTTTCTAATAAATGTGCCGTGCAGAGTCGATGGGCTGAAGGGCCTCTTCTGAGCTGTTTGATTCTATGATTCTAAATTACTGGTGAATGCAAGAGTAGCTCGAACTAACACCTCGACTTCAATAGGGGGGATGTTAGGTGGCATTTATAACTGCCTGTATGAGATTACTGGGTCTTAATTTTAATCGGTGCATGGAGGACAGGCTCTCTGTACCTGGAGAAGGTGCATAATGATGTGGGAGATGAACTCCCACCTACAAACAGGTTGTTTTCTTAAACCTTATACCACAGATATGTAAATCCTATAAAGCAAGGGACAAATCCACGTGCCCAGGAGTGCAGTACAATGTATTTACTGAAGGAGGGCATGCATTACTAAGTGACAGCTGGCCAAACTATCTGCCTGGACTTATTTCTCACCAGAAGATTGTTTTGTTTACTGTGGTGAACCATCGTTGGTTCCCACTAGATAGTACTGAGCCAGGGTCTGGCCAGTACTACAAGTATGTATATATGTTGCTGTTGGGGTTAGGGATGGGTTGTTCTACTTGTTGCTGTTGGGGTTAGGGTTGGGCTGTTACACCTTGTATTATAGTTATTGTGGTACATCCCAGTCAGCCTCCGCCTCCTGGGAGAGGTATAAAGGTCACTGCTCTGTCTGGGACCCCTCAGTCTGGGATCGTGTATATAATTAGTAGCTTTGTTGTAACAGCAAATAAAAGCCTTTATTTCCTGAGCATCTCAAGCCTCGTGTGTGATAACGTGCATCATTTACCCAATGGATTTTTCAGAGGGAGTGCTTGATATTAATATTGGTTATATTTCTTATTCGCAACATTTTGTCAAGAGAGGAAGGGATTAAAGAAAATCTGAGCAGCGTGATTTTGTTTTTGACAGCAGAACTTTGGCTGCTTTTCCAAGCAAGCCAAGTAACCGTCGCAAACACTTATTTATTTGTTCTTTTGATATGGGCGTCATTGGCAAGGCCAGCATTTATTGCCCAGTCTAATTACTCTTGAGAAGGTGGAGATGAGCCACCACCTTGAACAGCTGCAGCCCACGATAAGCAGACTTTTACATTGTAGTGGACCCGAGAGAAATGGGCAATAAGGCGAGAAAGTGGAAGTGACGCCAGGATCTGATTCACCATGATCCTATTGAATGGGGGGAGCATGCTCAAGGGGCCATATGACCTACTCCTGCTCCTATTTCTTATATTCTTATCTTTGTACGCCTCTGTGACAGAGGTAGACTCACAGTGCTTTTAACGAAGGGAATTCCGGCTCAGCAACAGTGAAGGAACAGCGGTACATTTTTCAGTCAGGGTGGTGCATGACTTGGTGGGCAACTTGGAGGAGACCGTGTTCCCCTGAGCCTACTTGTCCTGACCTTGGAGGTGGTAGAGGTCACAGGTTTGAGAGGTGCTGTTGAAAAAAAAAATCGGCTGCAGCTGATTGGTTGCAAAGAAACCTCTCCCTCAATCTCCTTGGCTTCAGACTTGACATTGTGTTGTTACACACAGCCGAAACACACACAGAGGCCCAGTAATGTGAAGCAGTGAGGATAATAAATAAAACATCACCTCCTCAACAAAAAAAAACGTTGATATGTTGCACAGTGGGGCCCATATAACTCAGCACCATCATCATCGAATGGTTCAAATTCAATAAAGATTATGAAATATGTGTCATGGATTTTCACATTGATGCAAAACTTACATTATAACTTTGGAATGTAGTTGCTGAACTAACAGTTTGATGTTCGGCAAGCAATGTGAAACCACCTCAAGAAATTTGTTTCTAAGTGCCTTGCATCACCAGTAATGTTACTTGTTGTAATAAGTCCTCAGAGGCAGAAGTCCCTTCACCAAAATCTTTTTATTCACAAGTCAGGCAACAGCATATTGAGTGCTTTCATTTAGCAGTCTACACTGGGAGTCCCAGAGGAACTGATATTCCTGGTTAAATACAAAGCAAGAGGCTCCCTGATTAGCCCATCAATTTGGCCCTTAATCAGGGAAATTTTTTATGTTGAACCAAATAAACAAAATCAACTTAACTTAGGGGCCCTTAATCAGGGAGTTCATATTCTAACAGGCCCACCTCAATTGTCTGGTTAAAGGCATTACACTTGCCTACAACAGGTCTGGACTGAGTTCCAAACTCCATTTTGAAACAGTTTTGCATTAGCAAAGAACAGACTGTCGTATCAGCTGACCATATTTTAGCCAAATTTGCTGGTGATACAAAGATAGGAAAGCAAGTTGTGAGGAGGATAGCCAATGGTTTTAAATTTAGGTGATCCCTCAAAATGAATATGGGGCGGGAGGGGGGGATGGGGGGGCAGGGTGTGACAATAAGGCAGTGTTGGACTTCCACCCTCCAATCAGAGGAAGACCTGCCCCCGTGAGCTGCTGGCTGATCTGATTGACTGGAAATTTTAGCCATCCCAGCCATGCCAAAACTCAGTAGGGTTACTGACACCAGGCCGGAGAGTTCATATCGCAATCAGATCGGCCTTATCGAATGGCGGAGCAACTTGATGGCTAAAGAGTCTACTCCTGCTCTTATTTCTTATGATCTTATGGAGCAAACCTGTGCGTGTGAAAGGTATTTACTTATAATTTTACACTGCCTGACCAGAGAGTGGTGCGGAATTGGCTATGTAAGGCCACACTAAATTACATGCCAGCCTTCTGTGTAATTGGGCAATTAGAGATCGACATTACATTCATTGACATCAATTCCTAATAAGAGTTTTCTTTACAACTCATTGTTTATTTCCATTCTTCCGTCAGGAAAAAGATACAAAAGTCTGAGGACACGTACCAACCGACTCAAAAACAGCTTCTTCCCTGCTGCCATTAGACTTTTGAATGAACCTACCTTATATTAAGTTGATCTTTCTCCACACCCTAGCTATGACTGTAACACTACATTCTGCACTCTCTCCTTTCCTTCTCTATGAACGGTATGCTTTGTCTGCATAGCATGCAAGAAACAATACTTTTCATTGTATACTGATATATGTGACAATTAATAAATCAAATCCAAATCAAATCAAATCAAAATCAAAAAGTTTAACATCGGAATTAGGAGTGAGAGTAGGCAATTCAGCCCTTCAAGCCTGTTCTTCCATTCTATATCATCATGGCTCATCTCCATCTCATCCTAACTCCATTTCCCTGCCTTTTCACCACAACCCTTTATCCCGCTTTTGATCAAATGCTTTCTTGAATCCATTGATTGATTCTGCATCCACTGCACTCTGGGGCAGTGAATTCCATTGATTCACAACCCTCTGTGAGAAGTAGCTTCTCCTTATCTCTTTCTTGAATGCTTCGATTGATTCTGCATCCACTGCTCTGCATTCTCCCAGAAGTTTCACCTTCGAAAGGGACAAAGGTGAAAAACAAATGAATCGAATTAGACAAACTCACCCTTGCGCTTTGTCCGGCGATGAGCTGGTCATCCTCAGTCTGGACACTGGTCCGGCTACGCACATCATAGTCTTCTTGTTCAAAATCGGAATCGTCCTCCAGTTCTTCCGGAGTCTGAATCAGGAGAAAGATATATGGAAAGAAAGGAGGTTGTTACTCACATACAATCCTTGCATGGTCTACTTCTGATAAGTGTGCAGATGCCATCAGATTCTATATCTCACATTAAACAATTGAACAGGGCAGTAGCTATTACATTGTAGAGGGCCGTCATTTTTCTTAAGTAGAACTGAGACCAGGACTAATCCCAGGGTTGTCAGACTAAGCTTTGTCCTGGAACATTTCTGTGTGAGCTCTAATTAATAACAAGCCCAATTTCAATAAAAATCCCATGTAGAACTGCATTGTAAATCCATCTGCTCCAGGGGCTATGAATGCCTGACACACTGCTTTCTAATTCTGCTTCATCTAATGACTCTTCCTCCTGGCGGTCATTTAATTGCAGAATTTGGATGTCTCTGAGAAAAATGGTCTCATTTATTTTACTTGAATCTCTTGCAGAAAGTGCCACAGAAATAGTGGGATAATGTTGAAGTGAGATTGGGATTCACAGTTTTATCGCCCCCCCATCTGCTCCTTCTTGTTACAGGAACGTTCTTTGAGAAGAGAGGACAGTAGCATAGTGGGCAGCATGGTGGCACAGTGGTTAAAGTTTATTTATTAGTGCCACAAGTAGGCTGCAATTAACACTGCAATTAAGTTACTGTGAAGATCCCCAGTTAGCACTGCTGCCTCACAGCACCAGGGACTCGGGTTTGATTCCTGGCTTGGGTCACTGCTTGGGTGGAGTTTGCACGTTCTCCCCGTGTCTGTGTGGGTTTCCTCCGGGTGCTCCGGTTTCCTCCCACAGTCTGAAAGACGTGCTGATTAGGTGCACTGGCCATGTTAAATTCTCCCTCAGTGTAACCCGAACAGGCACCAGAGTGTGGCGACTGAGGGATTTTCACAGTAACTTCACTGAGGTATTAACGTAAGCCTATTTATGACATTGATAAATAAACATTTAACTTTTTAAACTTTAAAAACTGGTGACTGTACGATTGGACTAGTAATCCAGAAGATTGGACTAACAATTCAGGACCACATTCCAGCACAGCAGGATTTGAACTGAGGTTTCAGAAAGGTCTGAGACTTTCAAGTCCTGGAACTAAAACAGGTTTTCCTAAAAATCCAACTGGTTCACTTTAGCAAAAAAAAGGTTGTCTTTACTCACTTTAATCGATATGTGGCTCCAATCCCAGACCAATCTGATTGATTTTTAACTGTCCAAGCAAGCCACTCAGTTCAAAGAATCATAGAACCCCTACAGAAGGAGGCCATTCGACCCTTTGAGCCTGTACCAACATCAATCCCACCCATGCCCTATCCATGTACCCCCACACATTTACTCTGCTAATCCCCCTGAAACTAGGTTCAATTTACCATGGCCTATCAACCTAACCTGCATATCACAGTTGATTTTTAAAAATATATTCTTTCATAGGATGTGGGCACTGCCAACAAGGCCAGCATTTGTCACCCTTGAATTGAGTGACTTGCAAGGTCATTTCACAAGGCAGCTAAAAGTCACCTGGTTGCTATGGATCTGGAGTCACATGGGGGCCAGGCTGGCAATGCCCATGGGGAACCCCCCTTACCGCCGACCCTCTGAGGGGACACCATGGCACCCCCCTTCACTCCAGTGGGGCTGGGCTGCCAGTTCCCCGTTAATGGGGCGCTGTTGTGAAACACTCCTGGCGTTGTGGGGAGAGGGTAGCAGGCACGGAGACTTCAGTCTCGGGCCCGCTAATGATATCGAAATGATCATTTGAACCGATTTCTGGCGCGAAGCTGACGATGTCGGAAATCCGGTGGCCGTAGACACGCAGAGGCCGTGGCGCCCAGCAGGACGCCCGCTACACGGCCTCCACTTATGTCTTCAGGCTGGGAGAATCGCCCCCTACACCTTTCACTGTATCCATCCCAATACATGTGACAATAATAAATCAGCTCAATTCAGTTCAATTCAAGTTTCAGGAGTGTGATAAGAAATTAAAAGTGTTTGGTATTTATATCGTTCATGTGAACGGTGATGAACATTCTGCTATGCTGCAAAGAGCAAATAAACCTCCAACTTTTTCAAACAGAAGTCAATAGTGCCAAAGAAAATTATTCTGAATGCTGTTTTTCAGTGAGTTCGTAGCATAGCAAGACATTCTACTTTGGACCTTTGATCTTGACAGGGTAGATGCCCTGAGGAGACAGAATATTGGACCTACCATGGAGCTATTGCAAGCTTATCCACAAAAACCATACGCAAAGAATAGCTACGTGATATATATTGAACTTGGGTAGAAAGAGCAGAGTGTGGAAGTTTGCAGATAATGCAAGATTCAGAAATAAACAGTGAGGAGAATATTAGCAGACGCCAAGAGGACATGGACAGACTGGCAAAAAAGGTATATACTTCGAAAAGTAATCATTTGCAGGGCTACAGGGAAAGAGCAGAGCAATGGAGTTAATGGAATGGCTCTTTCAAATGCACAAGGGGTAAACAGCCTCCATCTGTGCTGTATAATTCCATGATTTGCAAGGGGGGGGGGGCATTCTCTAGATCTGTGCGAACATTGACACAGGGGCACTGACGTTGTGCCACAATTTGCGCTGGGTGCAAAATTCAACAGATTGAAAACCATAGTTCTGAAGAAACAGGAGTGAGGCAGAGCTTTTCATTTTGTTCATTGCTATCTCTTACCCTCTGGGTCATTTTGTTAACGAATAAACAGAGCAAACACCTGATCCACCTTTTTATTAAAAAAAAGATGCTGCCCTGAAGCAATGAGCGCTTGTGAGGAATATATAACTGGACGTTTTACTGGAAGACTTCAACTGTTCCCAGGTTCTCAGGTAGCAGAAATTACAAATTGAAAAAAATGCAAAGTGAGACTATTATCCATCAGTGAACCTGAAAGATGATGTGTGTTTCAATCTTCTCTAAATGCTACTCATATATGATTTATGTGCATACCGCCTATGACAAGCTGCATCAGCTTCCTGCAGTATTCCTTGCATTAAATATTTAGATATTATTTTTCTGGCAGTTAGTTCAATAAGTTGATTACCCCCACTCGTCCCCTTTTTTTAATAGTAGGTTCAGAAGAACAAATCTGTTGGTGTCTCCGACCGGCTGAGCAACATAATAGCGACTTTACTTTAAAGTTTACCTCAATGGGGCGGCGTGGTGGCACAGTGGTTAGCACTGCTGCCTCACAGCGCCAGGGACCCAGGTTCGATTCCCGGCTCGGGTCACTGTCTGTGCAGAGTCTGCACGTCCTCCCCGTGTCTGCGTGGGTTTCCTCCGAGTGCTCTGGTTTCCTCTCACAGTCAGAAAGATGTGCTGGTTAGGTTCATTGGCCATGCTAAATTCTCCCTCAGTGTACCCGTACAGGCGCCGGAGTGTGGCGCCTCGGGAATTTTCACAGTAACTTCATTGCAGTGTAAATGTCAGCCTACTTGTGACACTAATAAATAAACTTTAAAAAGGAGCTTTGTGATGTTCTGAGACTGTGACAGGCGCTATATAAATACAAGTCTCAGCTTTGTTCTTCAATGCAGCAACCATTAACTACATGAAATTACATAGCTTACTGTTAATCAACAAAATGAAGGGCTGTCTTAAGAGTAAAATAATGATTCTGCCTCTATTATTGCCATATATAACGTCAAATATACCATAGTCTTACAATGCAGTATTAGGCAGGGGTTTATGGAGCCTAACCTATGTTAGGTCACCAGTATCCAAACTATGTTTCCTATGTTACTACAGTGGTAAGACTTAAAAAGAACTTCATCAATTGTAAAACATTCTGCAGTCATGAAAGAAGTTGCATGAATGAAACACTTCTTCTGATATCTATGAATAAAGCAATCTTATGTTGTTCAGTAAGGACACAAAATAAAAGTTTGTTCACATATGTGGAATTCATTGCTTATTTAAGTTCAGAGTTTTGTCCATTTATTTGTGGCTCTGGTGTTCCCCATATCGGGGGGATATGTGATCTATTTCCAGTGCTTATTAACAACACAAAGCTAGATAACAAAAAAACACTGCAAGCTGCCTTCTCAGAGACATTCGGAGAATGGAGGTGGAAATTAAATCAGGAACGACCAAAATCATCATTAAAGAGGCTGGGATTGAAGAAGTTCTGCAGGAGAAGCAGTTGCTGGAGAGGCTGGTGGGTGGTGGATGGGTTAGGAAATGGATACCAAAGAGCAGGATTCAAAAACTGAAGGCAAGGCCATCAATGGTGGGTCAATGGAGAGGGCAGTATGTAGAGAAACCAGAGTCAACCAGAGGAAGAGTTGAATTCTGGTGGGAGTGCGGGGGGCAGGGGGGTTGGCGCAGTGGGGTAGGGGGCAGCAGAAGTTGGAGGGGGGTGCCTCCTTTCAATCACTTGGCCAGGGACACCATGCCCCATGTCTGAAACAAAAGCACAAAATGCTGGTAAAATCACAGCAGATCTGACAGCATCTGTGGAGAGAGAACAGAGCTGATGTTTCGGGTCTGGATGACTCTGCATCATCTTGCATTTATCTAGTGCCCCATATCTTGCTGCAGTTATACAGGGCCTTGGTGAGGCCACACTTGAGTATTATGTGCAGTTTTGGTCTCCTAGCCTGAGGAAGGACATTCTTGCTATTGAGGGAGTCCAGGGAAAGTTCACCAGACTGATTCCTGGAATGGCAGGACTGACAAATGAAGCGAGACTGGATCGACTGGGCTTCCACTCACTGGAAGTTAGAAGAATGAGAGGGGATCTCATAGAATCCTGATGGGACTGGACAGGCTAGATGGGGGAAGAATGTCCCCGATGTTGGGGAAGTCCAGAACTAGGGATCACAGTCTAAGAATAAGGGGTAAGCCATTCAGGACTGAGATAAGGAAGAACTTCTTCACTCAGCAAGTTGTGAACCTGTGGAATTCTCGACCACAGAAAGTTGTTGGGGCCAGTTTGTTAGATACGTTGAAGCTGGATGTGGTCTTTGCGGCTAAAGGGATCAAGGGGGTATGGAGAGAAAGCGGCAGTGGGAGACTGAAAGTGCACGATCAGTCATGATCATATTGAATGGTGGTGCAGGCTCGAAGGGCCGAATGGCCTACTCCTGCTCCTATTTTCTATGTTTCTATCTTTATTGGCGAGACCTTTGAGATGAAGACAAATAGAATCCATGTTCCACATCAGTGGGTGATGGCTGCGATTGTATAATGGTTCTATCTGCACCAATTGATGAATAGTTTGGGGAAGAATCAGAACTAGTTTTCAAATGTTTGCCTGCCTTCCTAATATTGTGGTAGAGATGACATGATGCAGATGTTGCTAAATGAGCCTCAGAGACCTAGTAAAGGGTGAAATCCAGCATGCTTTCAGTTGAAGAGACCTCTTGCATTCCTGTTGGATAATGTCTGCTCTTGTTATGTGAGAACAACGTGTTACGGCACACTTCAAATTTACAGGAATGCTTTTGACTGGCCCCGTATTAAAATGCTACACCTTAGTTCACCCAGATATATATTTGAAAGGGGTTTGAGGCTTAGAATTAAGTATAAAGAACTGCTTTTTAATTCAAAGTCAGAGAATGCAGCACAAGGTGAAAATTTACAGATAAACCTGAGGCACATCTGGTGCAGCCTACGCATTTGAGGAAGGATTAGGATTGTCTGTAAGTAGTAGTACATAGAGTCATACAGTCATACAGCACAGAAAAGGACCGTCGAGTCTGCACTGACAATAACTACCACTAATGGTGAGCTAATCCCATTTTCCTGCACTTATCCCATATCCTTGAATGTTACAATATTTCAAGTACTTATCCAAATATTTTTTAAAGGTTGTAAGGTTTCCGACCTCCACTACCTTCCCAGGCAGTGCATTCCAGATTCCCACCACCCTTTGAGTGAAAAAGTTTTTTCTCAAATCCCCTCTGAATCTCCTGTCCTTCACTCCAAAACTGTGCCCCCTCGTCATTGACCCCTCAACCAAGGGGAACAGCTGCTCACGACTCACCCTGTCCATAATCTTATAATGTGGAGATGCCGGCGTTGGACTGGGGTAAACACAGTAAGAGTTTTAACAACACCAGGTTAAAGTCCAACAGGTTTATTTGGTAGCAAATGCCATTAGCTTTTGAAGCTAATGGCATTTGCTACCAAATAAACCTGGTGGACTTTAACCTGGTGTTGTTAAAACTCTTACATAATCTTATACACCTCAATCATGTCCCCCCCCCTTCAGCTTTCTATGCTCTAAAGAAAACAATTCAAGCCTATCTGATCTCTCCTTAAAACTCGAATGCTCCATCCGAGACAACATCCTCTGTACCCTCTCTAGTGTCGCACAGTGATTAGCACTGCTGCCTCGCAGTGCCAGGGTCCTGGTTTCGATTCCCAGCTTGGGCCACTGTCTGTGTGGAGTTTGCACGTTCTCCCCGTGTCTGCGTGGGTTTCCTCCGAGTACTCCGGTTTCCTCCCACAGTCTGAAAGACGTGCTGGTTAGATACATTGACCCGAACAGGCACCAGACTGTGGCGACTTGGGGAATTTCATAGTAACTTCATTGCAGTGTTAATGTAAGTCTTACTTGTGACAAATAAATAAACAAACTTTAGTGCAATCACATCAGAGCATGAGGTACAGCAGCCCTTGGGATATAGCTGTACATAGATATCAGCAGTGCATGGAAAACAGCTTCCATGGAGACCACAGATGGCCACTGTTCATGTGAACCTAAACACCAGTACTGAGAGAATATTCAAAGATGCGCAGGTTAGGTTGATTGGCCATGCTAAAATTGCCCCTTAGTGTCCTGAGATGCGTACGTTAGAGGGATTAGCGGGTAAATATATAGGGATATGGGGGTAGGGCCTGGGTGGGATTGTGGTCGGTGCAGACTCGATGGGCCAGGTGGCCTCTTTCTGCACTGTCGGGTTTCTATGATTCTATGATTCAACCATGGGGACATCATACTACATTCATGCACAGTTATCACCTGATTCAACTCTTGGCTCTGACTCCAAACCCACTCCAAGAGCTGTGCACATAAATTTGGTTAATGCTTCAGTACAATAGTGAATGAGTAAGACATTATTGGTGGTGATAGTTCTGCCCAGGTATTAAGGATCTTGTGGTGTTATTCAAAGGACAGGGAGTTCACCATTAGTATCAGAATTACTGGTCATTTTTTCCATTGCTGTTTCTGGGGTCTTACTGGGCACAAAATATCTCCGTGTCAACAGAAGTCGCTGAATTCAGAGCAATTCATTGTAGACAAACTACTTCAGATATTTCTCAGAGGTATAATGAGGGTCAATAAATACAAGAGTTTCTCACTTCTTTCCGCTGCAAGGGAGCAGGGCAGCAATCAAAGGTGGAAATTAATGCCCCCATTCCCCCCAACCCCCATCTCAGCCAAGCCTCATTATTTATTCTTGGCTGAGAGCCCAGAAATCTATTAGCCTGTTGAAACATGTGAGTCCCAAGGGTAATGTTGCTTGATTGACAGTCCTGGCTCTCTGATATGTGCTTTCAATTTCACAATGTTTATGCACACAAGTTGAAGAGATTTCAAATGATTTCAGTTTCTGCTCTAGATACTTCAAAGCATCTGGATGATTGGCACTTTTATTGGGCTGTAGTAAAAACTATGAGTTTTTTTTAAAGAAAGTGGAATTTTATCAATGAATGACTTTTTTGAAAGCAGTTTTGCACATACCCCTGCCATTATAGTGTACATTGCTCCTATATAGGATGAATGGGCAAGGAAGTGCCAGAGCTTGGCATTAAGACATGAGGGGCCATGGGGATTGTTTGAAGGGCACATCTTGGCATGAGTGAGGAGGTGGATGTGGTCATGAAGTGGCATGGATGGGGCATGGGGAGTGTGTGAAGAGTGTGGGCGTGTGAATTGTGAGGGCTGGAGAGCCTGTTTTTATTGTAACTGCACATCCTGGATCTCTGGACTCTTGCCTGTACCACGGGATAGTTTAGAGAGGAATAGGGAGAGGGAAGGTTTGAATTCATGGCTGAGGGGATGGTGCAGGAGGGAGGGGTTCAGGTACTTAAGCAATTGGGGCTCGTACTGGGGAAGGTGTGACCTCTATGAGAAGGATGGTCTACACCTTAATCAGAAGGGGACCAATATCCTGGGGGGTAAATTTGCTAAGGCCATGCAGGGAGGTTTAAACTGATTCGGGGGGGGGGAGGGATCCTGAGTAGTGGGGCTGAAAGTGAGGGATGCATGGATGGGGACTGCAATGCACGGCATTGCAGAGGTGGGGTGGAGCAGGGTTTGAAATGTGTATACTTCAATGCCAGGAGTATTCGCAATAAAGTGGGTGAACTTGCAGCGTGGATCAGTACCTGGGACTTCGATGTTGTGGCTATTTCAGAGACATGGATAGAGCAGGGGCAGGAATGGATGCTGCAGGTCCCGGGGTTCAAATGTTTTAGTCGAAGTAGGGAAGGAGGTAGAAGAGGGGGAGGGGTAGCATTATTGGTCAGAGATTGTATCACAGTGTCAGAGAGGAGGTTTGATGAGGACTTATCTGTTGAGGTAGTATGGGCGGAGATTAGAAATAGGAGAGGAGAGGTCACCCTGTTGGGAGTCTTTTATAGACCTCCTAAAAGTTCTAGAGAGGTTGAGGAAAGGATTGCGGAGTCAATCCTGCTTAGGAGTGAAAGTAATAGGGCAATTGTTATGGGGGATTTTAACTTGACTAATATTGACTGGAATTGTTATAGCTCTAGCTCGTTAGAGGGGTCAGTTTTTGTTCAAAGCGTGCAGGAAGGTTTTTTGACTCAGTATGTAGACAGGCCAACTAGAGGTGAGGCTATATTGGATCTGGTGCTGGGAAATGAGCCAGACCAGGTGCTAGACTTGGAAGTTGGTGTGCATTTTGGTGATAGTGACCACAATTCGGTTACGTTCACCTTAGTGATGGAAAGGGATAGGCATGAACCTCGGGCCAGTGGTTTTAGCTGGGGGAAGGGTAATTATGAGGCTATTAGGAGAGAATTAGGAAACATAGGTTGGACTAGGAGATTACAGGGACTGGGAACGTCCGACATGTGGAGTTTTTTCAAGGAGCAGCTACTGCGAGTCTGTGATAGGTATGTCCCTGTCAGGCAAGGAGGAATTGGTAGGGCTAGGGAACCGTGGTGCACCAAAAAAGTTTCTTTGTTGGTTAAAAAGAAAAAGGAGGCTTCTGTTCGGATGAGGCGTGAGCACTCGGGTAGTGCACTAGAAAGCTTTAGATTGGCTAAGAGTGAGTTGAAGAGCGAGCTTAGAAGGGCTAAAAGGGGACATGAGAAGACTTTGGCGGATAGGGTTAAAGAGAATCCTAAGGCGTTCTATAGGTATGTCAAGAACAGAAGGTTGGTTAGGGCAAGTTTAGGGCCAGTTATAGATGGCAGAGGGAAGTTATGTGTGGAACCGGAGGAGATTGGTGAAGCATTGAACCAATATTTCTCTTCGGTGTTCACGCAAGGGGACATGAATATAGCTGAGGAGGACACTGGGTTGCAAGGGAGTAGAATAGACAGTATTACAGTTGATAAGGAGGATGTGCAGGATATTCTGGAGGGTCTGAAAATAGATAAATCCCCTGGTCCGGATGGGATTTATCCAAGGATTCTCTGGGAGGCAAGAGAAGTGATTGCAGAGCCTCTGGCTCTGATCTTCAGGTCGTCGTTGGCCTCTGGTATAGTACCAGAAGATTGGAGGTTAGCGAATGTTGTCCCATTGTTTAAGAAGGGGAACAGAGACTTCCCCGGGAATTATAGACCGGTGAGTCTCACTTCTGTTGTCGGCAAGATGTTGGAAAAAATTATAAGGGATAGGATTTATAGTTATTTGGAGAGTAATGAATTGATAGGTGATAGTCAGCATGGTTTTGTGGCAGGTAGGTCGTGCCTTACTAACCTTATTGAGTTTTTTGAGAAAGTGACCAAGGAGGTGGATGGGGGCAAGGCAGTGGACGTGGTATATATGGATTTTAGTAAGGCGTTTGATAAGGTTCACCATGGTAGGCTTCTGCAGAAAATGCAGATGTATGGGATTGGGGGTGATCTAGGAAATTGGATCAGGAATTGGCTAGCGGATAGGAAACAGAGGGTGGTGGTTGATAGTAAATATTCATCATGGAGTGCGGTTACAAGTGGTGTACCTCAGGGATCTGTTTTGGGGCCACTGCGGTTTGTAATATTTATTAATGATCTGGATGAGGGTATAGTTGGGTGGATTAGCAAATTTGCTGATGACACCAAAGTCGGTGGTGTGGTAGACAGTGAGGAAGGGTGTCGTAGTTTGCAGGAAGACTTAGACAGGTTGCAAAGTTGGGCCGAGAGGTGGCGGATGGAGTTTAATGCAGAGAAGTGTGAGGTAATTCACTTTGGTAGGAATAACAGATGTGTTGAGTATAGGGCTAACGGGAGGACTTTGAATAGTGTGGAGGAGCAGAGGGATCTAGGTGTATGTGTGCATAGATCCCTGAAAGTTGGGAATCAAGTAGATAAGGTTGTTAAGAAGGCATATGGTGTCTTGGCGTTTATTGGTAGGGGGATTGAATTTAGGAGTCGTAGCGTTATGTTGCAACTGTACACAACTCTGGTGCGGCCGCACTTGGAGTACTGTGTGCAGTTCTGGTCCCCACATTACAGGAAGGATGTGGAGGCTTTGGAGAGGGTGCAGAGGAGGTTTACCAGGATGTTGCCTGGTATGGAGGGGAGATCCTATGAGGAGAGGCTGAGGGATTTGGGATTGTTTTCGCTGGAAAGGCGGCGGCTAAGAGGGGATCTTATTGAAACATATAAGATGATTAGAGGTTTAGATAGGGTGGATAGTGATAGCCTTTTTCCTCTGATGGAGAAATCCAGCACGAGGGGGCATGGCTTTAAATTGAGGGGGGGTAGTTATAGAACCGATGTCAGGGGTAGGTTCTTTACCCAGAGGGTGGTGAGGGATTGGAATGCCCTGCCAGCATCAGTAGTAAATGCGCCTAGTTTGGGGGCGTTTAAGAGATCCGTAGATAGGTTCATGGACGAAAAGAAATTGGTTTAGGTTGGAGGGTCACAGTTTTTTTTTTAACTGGTCGGTGCAACATCGTGGGCCGAAGGGCCTGTTCTGCGCTGTAATGTTCTATGTTCTATGTTCTATGTTCAAAGGCCCATAGCACCGAGGTGGCCCTTTTAAACAACCCACCTCCATACTTGGCAATCCCTGTGGCTGCCTCTGACCTTCTTCCCGTGCTGGTTAGCTGGACTGCAGCCCACGCCAGCCGCCACAATGAGAATCCTGTAGTTGTGAGCACTTTCTCCCAAGGAGGGCAGGCTGAGCCAGGAATCTTTCGGAGTTCTTCTACCCAGAATAAAATTCCAGCCCATATTTGTTTAAGGCCCACAGCACCGAGGTGGTCCTTTTAAGAAGCCCACTTCCACATCTGGAGGCATTTCCCCATTCCCCATGGTAATTTCTGATGTCTCTGCTTCTAACGGACCAATATTAATTTTAGCTACTCCCTTGCTTTTTTTATGCTTGTTAACCTTTTTACAATCCTTTTTTGTATTCCTGTCTAGTTAAGTTTTGTATTCTATTTTGTCCCTTTTTAACTTTTTGGGAGCCCTTTGCTGGTTTCTGAAACACTCCAAAACCTCAGCCATAGTACTATTTTTTGCATAATATAAACCTCATCCTTCACCTCCTTAATAAATCATGGTCAGATCTCTCTCACTGAGCCCCTGTCTGTTCTCCAGCAAGACATTTGTAGCTGGAAAATTCCGTCACTGGAGTAGGTGCCATTGCTGATATTTCCTTCTCGAGTGCAGGAAAGATCAATCAATGTTTTAAGTTTATTTATTAATGTCACAAGTAGGCTTACATTAACACTACTGTGAAAATCCCCAAGTCGCCACACTCCAGCGCCTGTTCGGGTACACCGAAGGAGAATATAGTCTGTCCAATGCATCTAATCAGCACGTCTTTCAGACTGTGGGAGGAAACCGGAGCACCCGGAGGAAACCCACGCAAACTTGGGGAGAACGTGCAAACTCCATACAGACAGTGACCCAAGCCAGGAATTGAACCCAGGTCCTTGGTGTTGTGAGGCAGCAGTGCTAACCATTGTACCATGGTCCGGCCCTACTGTTGACATAAGTTCAGCAAGGATCTGTTGGAAAACGGCAGGCTATGACTGTATTCAGGTGGTTATTGTTCTGTCAGCTGTCACTCAATCGGTAGCCCCTGAGGCATCAGTTTAGTTGGTTCAAGCCCCAATCCAGGAACCTGAACAAAGGTCTGGCTATAATGACAGTCAGGTATAGCACCGGGAGAAAGCTGGACTGTCAGAGGTGCTGTCTTTCAGATGAGACGTTAGGCCGAGGCTTTGCCTTTTCTCTAAAGTGGATATGAAAAATCCTATTGGACTATTTTAAAGAAGAGCAAGGGGGTTGTTCTTGTACAGAATGTTGCATAGAATCATAGGGCCCGGTTTTAAGATCGCATTGTGCCAACTTTCGGGTGTGAAAACTTGGTAAAGTCGGGCGTGAGGCAAGTAGCGCGATCCGCGTCTGCCTCCATGCCAGTTCCCCCTTTACCAAGGCCCGAAAATGACCACGATCTGGACTGTGCCTGAGATGGGCGCGACGGTCATTTAAATGCATTTGCATGCATTTAAATTGACCTAATAGGCTGCACACCCAACCTTACCGCACTTCCCCCTTTACCACCGCGTTCGCCCATTCAGATTCGGCGCAAAACAAACATGCTCTACAAAAAGTCCAATTCAGGCGCTCCAGCTAGTAAGGAGGCAAGTGCCGAGATTCTGACGGCTCTCTGCTTGAGATCGGTTAGGGGGAAGGGGAGGTCCACTGCCACTCTGCCTGTGATCAGTGAGGGGAAATGGGGGGGTCCACTGCCACTCTGCCTGTGATCAGTGAGGGGAAATGGGGGGGTCCACTGCCACTCTGCCTGTGATCAGTGAGGGGAAATGGGGGGGTCCACTGCCACTCTGCCTGTGATCAGTGAGGGGGAATGGGGGGTCCACTGCCACTCTGCCTGTGATCAGTGAGGGGGAAAGGGGGGGAAGGAGCTGCGATCGGTCTGGCTATTGGGTGGGTGGGGAGATAAGGGGTCAGTCGTGTGGTGGGGGTGGGGCAATGTCGGTGGGGACAGGGGGAGGCATTATCCGGCCCGGAAGTGATGTGGCAGGGGAGCCAAATTCTATTTTATTTCGGCGCATGCGCAGTTGGAGACTCCGATCGGAGCTGCAGGATTTTGGGCACGTTAAGCCCCACCCACAGGCTTCTGCAGCGCAATTTGGAATCGCCGATATGTTTTCAGGCAGAGTGCGTATGGGGGCGCCTGAGAACTGGTCTAAAAGTCGGAAATGAAACACTCCCAGTTTCAAGTCCACCCAGAACTTAGAATTAAAATGGTAAAATAGGGCCCATAGAATCTCGACAGTGCAGAAGGAGGCCATTTGGCCCATCGAGTCTGCACCCACCACAATCCCACCCAAGCCCCACTCCCATCACCCCACTCATTTACCCTGCTAATCCCCTGACACTAGGGCCAATTTGGTATGGCCAATCAACTTAGTATGGCCCTTTAGTACTGTGGGAGGAAACTGGTGCATCCGGAGGAAAGCCACGCAGACATGGAGAGAATGGGCAAACTCCACACAGACAGTGGCCTAAGGCCAGAATCGAATCTGGGTCCCTGGCGCTATGAGGCAGCAGTGTTAACCACTGTGCCACCTTGCCGCCCTAACCTTGGATAAACAGATGATCTGGTGATTATCGACTGGTTGTTTATGGGAGCTTGCTGTGTGCAAAGTAACTGCTGTGATTCTTACATTACAACACTGACTCCACTGCAAAAGTACTTCACTGGCTATAAAACACTTTGGGACACTTTGGTGAAAAGGCACAATTATAAAATGTAAGTTTTCCTGTTTTGGGGAATTATCAATGTTTGGGATCTGCAATGCCCCTGATGAAGGGGTAGCGCTCCGAAAGCTCGTGCTACCAAATAAACCTGTTGGACTTTAACCTGGTAGAATCATAGAAATCATAGAAACCCTACAGTGCAGAAGGAGGCCATTCGGCCCATCGAGTCTGCACCGACCACAATCCCACCCAGGCCCTACCCCACATATTTACCCGCTAATCCCTCTAACCTACGCATCCCAGGACTCTAAGGGGCAATTTTTAACCTGGCCAATCAACCTAACCCGCACATCTTTGGACTGTGGGAGGAAACCGGAGCACCCGGAGTAAACCCATGCAGACACGAGGAGAATGTGCAAACTCCACACAGACAGTGACCCGAGCCGGGAATTGAACCCGGGACCCTGGAGCTGTGAAGCAGCAGTGCTAACCACTGTGCTACTGTGCCGCCCCAGTCCAACTGTGGTGTTGTGAGACTACTTACTGTGCCCCCCAGTCCAACACCGGCAACTCCACATCATGGATCTGCAATGTTTGTGTTGAATATATTTCAGTGCAACTTGCGGGTGGAAGAAAGGACCAAAACTGTCTGTGCCTTTCAGTGTCAGATAGATAAAAGTATAATGTAGCTGATGCTGGAAATCTGAAATAAAAGACAGAAAATGCTGGAAACACTCAGCAGGTTTGGTAGCATCTGTGAGGAGAGAAACAGATCTAACGTTCCATGGCTATGACTGATTATCAGCTCTGAAAAACGATCATCATTTTGACCAAAATGGAGGCCACTGCAGTATTAATTGCCCTCAACTAGATCTCAGTAGCATGTTTAATAATCACTGCATCACACATCAAATGTTTTGATTTGATTTGATAATAAATCAAATCAAATCAAAACAGACGCCAGCTTACATACTGGAGTCTTGAATGTCTTATTTCCAAACAATGAACTTGGAAGACAAATAAGGTTCCAATGTCCAGAATCACATAGCTAACAGCAGTCTACATTTTCAATGTATCTGTCAGAAGCTGTGCTGTATGAAATCACTTTGGGCTAAATTTCAAATGTAATGATGCATCTACTGTTCGTTTGGGCAGATAAAGCAAAGATTCCATGGATTCAGTTGAAAAGTTAAATTGGTGTGCCACTCCCTTCCCTGCCCCAATGATAATAAGCATTTTAATTTATTTTAGAAATGTATGCTCTGTTTCTCACATCATGGGTAGCACTGCTGTCTCCCAACTGGGTTCGATTCCCAGCTTGGGTGACTGTGCAGAGTCTTCCTGTGTGGGTCTGCGTGGGTTTCCTCCGGGTACACCGGTTTCCTCCCACAGTCCGAAAGACGTGCTGGTTGGTGTATTGGCCATGCTAAATTCTCCCTCTGTGTACCCGAACAGAGTGTGGCAACTAGGGATTTTCACAGTAACTGCATAGCAGTGTACGCCTATTTGTGACTAATAAATAAACTTTGAAAAAAATAGGAAATACCTACTGGAAGTGTCTACATAATTGAAAACACACTGTGAAACATAAGTATACAAAAGGTGTTAATATACCTGTATATTAGCTAATAAATAGACCTGTTCAGTATAAATGAATGAGCACCTGCATAAAAATAACAGAGTAATGACAGACATATTAATGAGTCAGCATGGTCATTGATAGATTCACTCTATTAGAGTCCTGCTGTGCTAGTACAGTCCTTTCCCATTAGAATTATAAGTAAAGAGGGAGGTCGAAAATTAATTCTAAATGTCATACTATTTAAATAATTAACCAACAGACAAGGTCCTGTATTAAGTTGAACTTTCTCTATACCCTTGCTATGACTGTAACACTACATTCTGCACTTTCTCCTTTCCTTCTCTATGAACGGTATGCTTTGTCTGTATAGTGCGCAAGAAACAATACTTTTCACTGTATACTAATACATGTGACAATAATAAATCAAATCAAATACCATACTGGGCTGATTTTATCATGTTTGGGGTTAGAAAATTACAGACAATCTCCGCCTCCTTCCTGCAGTTCCACTGCAGAACTACACGGCCATAATTCAACCAAGGGGGTTCACAAGTGGATCACTTTCAGCCTCATTTTTCTCAAAGATAGTTTCGTATAAACCGATATCTTTATTAACGGCATCACAAGAAATTACCTGCGTTGAAGGTTCCTTGCCTGAGAACGCAGAATATTTCTGCAAGAAGAAAGGGTTTTAGAATTGGTGCAAAAACAGGAAAATGCTGGAAAATCTCAGCAGGCCCGACAGCGTCCGTGGAGAGAAAATCGAGCTAACGTTTCGAGTCTGGATGACCCTTCGCCAGCTCTGTCGCAGGGTCATCCAGACTCGAAACGGTGGCTCTATTCTCTTTCCACAGCTGCTGTCAGACCTGCTGAGATTTTCCAGCATTTTCTGATTTTGTTTCAGATTCCAGCACCCGCAGTATTTTGCCTTTATTTTAGAACCGGTCCGTTTTGATTGATCTCAACCCATGTCACTTCTCACCTTATGCTTCATTCCTCTCTCCTAAGAATGCACCAAAATTCCTCTCAAAATGTGCTATTCATTTGAACGGATTGCAGTGGTAATTTATTGCGAGAGCAATAACCCTGTGGGTATGAGAGTTTAATGTGACCTCTCTCAGTGCTGCTTTCAGATTTTTAATTTCTATCCCCTGGTATTTGAACTCTCCTCCATAGTGAACAATTTGCCTGAATAATGTTTATTGATTCCCTTCGTAATCTTCAAAGCTTAATTTAGAGCACTTCCAAGCCTCATAATTAAAATTCCAGAGACTGAGAGGCGAGGGACTGTATGAATGTTGTCTGCGACTTAAGATCTGAAGGTGTGCAGTGTTACATGTCAATTATTCTACAATTAGAAATCACCGTCCTTTTAGAAAATGGTTGATATTATGTGAATAACTTTAACGCATGATGTTAATGTCATTTTGCAAGGACTTAACTTGACCTTTTGAACAGGCAGCACCATTCTTATTTTGCACCTGACTGGAATATCACCCCCTCTTTTGCCCAAATAAACTTGGTTGGCAACTTTGGTGAACAGAGAAAACTGTAGCATGATGCCAATGGTAAAACATGAACCACATGCATTACCGTAGCTTCAATCACGTCTTCACTCAGTCAATCCAGGATGAAACTCTGCCTTAATTACATATTCCTCTTTTAATTAAATATTTACAGCTCCTAATTTGTGTAAACTGATCCTATTACATGCTTATTTTCTCAGTTTTCTTTTAAACTTAACAAGCTTATTCCGAATTTATTTTCTGTTTCCTTTTAAGCAATGCCAAAACTGATTATTTCCTTGCTGACAAGAAAGAACCTTCTGTACTTTCCGTGAAGAGACAGAAGTTCACTAGTTTATGCTCAGAGAAATAATCAATTCTTTGAACTGTTTGTCCTTTTTGATCCTTATGGAAATATTGCTGAGAACAGCAGAACGTGACTGCTTCAGCGTGATCAGAGATCACAAGAACTCCAGGCACAAGAAAATCTATTGTGTGAGGCCTGAACAAGCAGTATAGGTTAATAAGATCACTGTGCAAGGCGCATGCATAATCACAGAATGATACAACTTAGAAGGAGGTCATTAGGCCCATCGCACATGTGCCGGCTCTCTGAAAGTGCCATCCAATCAGCCCCACTCCCCATACTCCTGAAAGTTCATCTGCCAACCAATTTTCTTTTGCTTTGCAATGCCAGTCAGTCAAAGCTTTGCATATCATCGCAATTCACTGTGTAAAACGAAAACTCCTTATTAGTTAGAATCATAGAATCCCTACAATGCAGAAGGAGACCATTCGGCCCATTGAGTCTGCACCGAGCGCAATCCCACCCAAACCCTATTCCTGTAGCTCCACTTATTTACCCTGCTCATCCCCCTGACAGTAAGGTCAATTTAGCATGGCCAATCAACCTAACACACACATTCTTGGAGTGTGGGAGGAAACCGGAACACCCGAAGGAAACCCACGCAGACATGGGAAGAACGTGCAAACTCCACACAGACAGTGACCCAAGGTCAGAATTGAACCCGGGTCCCCGACGCTGTGAGGCTAACCACTGTGCTACCATGAAGTAGGCTGACATTAACACCGCAATAAAGTTATCTGCATTGGTTGGCTGGTGCTTGTAAATGAGGTAAAATCTCATCGACATTGGAAATTCAAAGTAAAACCAGAGACTGCTGGCTGATACACAGTAAATCAGCCAGTATTTTAATTAGAACGACTGGGGTGAGAGATATTCCCAGCTGAAACTGTAAATCTTGCACCTTCACATCGCATCAGGCCTGCTGCAGATTTTCAGCACAGTTTTCATATTTTTTGACTTTGCAATGATGACCACGGCCACTGCCGATTGTTGTACAAACTCATCTGGTTCACTAATGTTCTTCAGGGAAGGAAATCTGCAGTCCTTGCCTGATCTGGCCTACCATGTGACTCCAGACCCACAGCAATATGGTTGATTCTTAATTGCCCTCTGAAACGGCACAGCAAGCCACACAGTTCATATTCAATTACGGATATGCAATAAATGCTGGCCCAGCTAGTGACGCCCACATCCCGTGAAAGGACTTTTAAAAATCAAACAGGTTAAATTCCCTCACAGCCACCAGTCATTGAGATCATGGGCAAAATTTTTGCTGATTCATGGAGGCTTCCAAATTGGCGGATGGTACCAGGATCCTCCCCCCATGTCTCACAACCAATTCCTGATACACCTCATCCTGGCCAGTCGGGGAAAGAGGCTGGGGTGTGAATCAGACATGACGGAAAACCTGTAATGATTTAATCAGACAATTGAGGCGAGCCTGCTTGAATATGATCTTCCTATTTAAAGGGCCAAATTGATGGTCCAATCAGGGAGCCCCAGATTCTGGACTAAAACAGGACTGTCAGTTCCTCTGGCACTCCGGATTAGACTGCATACTGAGAGCACTCAGTATAGTGTTGTTGAATCTTGTAAATAAAGGAATTTTGGTGAAAGGACATGCGCCTCCGAGGACGTATTGCAAAACTGAACTCAGTTGGGCCTTTTGAGCTCAGTGCTAAAGTTAAACACAGACAAGAGCTTTATCCTGCAGTGTGGAAGGCACAAATTTAAATACTCATGAAGGGCAGATAATGAGCAGAACTCTCCCATCTTGAGGCTGAGTGCCCACGCTGGCAGGAAAGCAGGAATGTTTCCCGCTGGTGTTAGGCGTGTCCACCTGAAAGATTCTAATAAGCTCATTTCCAGCAGTCCACCAGCCAGCCCCACTGTTAGAGATCAGGGTCTCCGAGACAGGTCTCTCTCTCTCAAACAATGAAATGGTTCACTCCCTCCCCCCAACCCACTGATCAGGGGAGCACCATCAACCCATCACCAAAGAGTGGCCTACTCCTCCCCCCACACCCACAAATAACAGGTAATCCCCACATCACGCTGGCATGAGGGTGACCCGAACCGGTCCCCCAAGACCCCTCACTGCTCCCCTTCCACCCTCAGACCCCTCACTCATCTCCCCTTCCCTCTCAGACCCCTCACACAACCCCCTACTCCCTCAGACCCTCTACTCAGCGCCCCCCTTTCCCCTCGGACTCAGACCCTCCACTCAGCAACCTCCTCAGACCCCTTACTCAGACCCCCCACACAGTCCTCTACCCCTTCAGACCCTCCACACTGCCCCCACTTCTCCCTCAGCCTCACATCTCCCACTCAATCTTCCTTCAGGCTATTTACTCGCCTTGGCAGTGCCAACAGGTGCACTTCCCCCTGGGACTAACACCCTGGCCTGGAACCTCGGGCCCTGAGGGATGGGGGGGGGGGGGCGGTAGGTCAAGGAGGTAGTTCCAGTGGCCATTTGTTGCTTTGATGGTGCCAGGCTGCAGAGGACGGGTCCCTCAAGGACCCTGCAGGTTGGGTGGATGGGCGCAAGGGCTTAGTCTCTCAACTCTGCCGGACTGGGGGGTATCATGGCTGGACTGCCCCATCTAGCCCTGGCAGACCTGAAGATGACCCCTAGCACAGTGATTTCAGGCAGTCTTATGATCGGCATCTGCATTCCTGCCTGAGAACAGTGACAATTCTGAAGCAGCCAGGTTACTTTAAGCTCCATGCCCCCGGTCTTCTGGCAGGATTTTAAATCATTGCAGCGCTCCATTCTCCAGCAGAGGTTACCCTTTCTCTCTGTCAGATGCTGCAGGTGAGAGCAGACCCTGTTGAAGTCCTCTGACAGAGGGGAGATGTCATTTTCATCGGGGCAGGGGGGCGGGGGGGGGGATGGTTCCATACTGCTCAGCTGTGCATTCAGCCCTCAAGTGTGCACACAGCTTTGATTTGAAGTTTCTGAAGCTTCCTAACAAACTGATACCTTGAAAACCCTCCCCATTCCACTGGAAAACCTTGCACTGTCAATTTCAAAGTTTAGCTGTGTGAGAGATCTCTCCACCGACATCAATATTTATTTTCATTTCCCTTTACGCTTGAATGCACCTCAATTATTGGAATTATAGAATCCCTGCAGTGTAGAATGAGGCCATTTGGCCCATCGAGCTTGCACCAACAACAATCCCACCCAGGCCCTATCCCCATAACCCCACGTATTTATCCTGTTAATCCCCTTGACACGAAGGGGCAATTTAGCATGGCCAATTCACCTAACCTGCACATCTTTGGACTGTGGGAGGAAACCGGAGCACCCGGAGGAAACCTACGCAGACATGGGGAGAATGTGCAAACTCCACACAGACAGTGACCCAAGGCCGGAATCGAACCTGGGTCCCTGGCGCTGTGATGCAGCAGTGCTAACCACTGTGCCACCGTGCCGCCCATTCAATTGATCAATTGACCCTAAGTGTAATGTTGAGAAAGACTCTAAAGCCTGATTGACAGCCTGTGGTTTAACTTCCTTTTTGCAAACCACATTCGTTTTGAATAATTCTGGCACCCTGGCAGGTGGAGTAAGAAAATACTCTTTTCTAAAGCGTCTTTCATGATTCCAGGAAGTCCCAATGTTCCTTAAGGTAAATGAATCACTTTTGAAATGTAGTCACTGTTGCAAAGTAGGAAATGTGGCTGTCAACATCTGTACAGGAACCTCTCACAAAGAGCTATGTAAAGTTAGTTCGCATCTGTCCACCTTGAGAGTTGATGGATTGGCCTCCAGGCTCAATGACACTTCTGGATTGAACATCGTCTGCTGTGATTGATTCATGGGTAGCAGTCCCTTCCCCATCTGGCACAGATCATTCCCGGTGGCCTCCAAGGTTGACTGATTTTTTTTTTCCCTTCCGGCGAGCTCTCCTTTCTACCATCTGGTCATTTTTCTTTTTGCCCTCTGCTTTTTCCATGCCCTTCCTGACTCTCGGGTCAGGAACAAGGACTTGCTGTGAACAGCTCCAATCTTTGTCAACTTCAAATCTCCCTTGCAGACATCCTCGCATCGAAGACAGGGGCAACCTGCTGGTGTCATGCCGATGACAAGTTGGCCTTAGAGCATGTCTTCAGGGATGCAGACATCATCCGTTCAGCTCAAGTATGACTCAGTCAACCGAGTCTTCGCTGACACAAGAGGAGAAACATGTCGGGATGCCTGCACACTGGTGTACTTCAATGTTTGACACTTTATCCTGTCATGAGATCCTGATTTGTCTGAGACAGTGGGGGTGGAAGCTATTCAGCCACCGTTCTTGGTTTGTGCAAGTTGTCCACGCCTCGCTACTGTAAAGGAAGATGCTGAGAACACCAGCTGGGTGCACACAGAGCTTTGTTCTTTGAGTTAGTTTGCTGCTGGCCCTCACTCCACTTCTCAATTATGATATGACAGTTGCAGCCTTTAGCGAGCCTGGTGCTGCTTTTGGCATCGAGGGACAGGTTGTTGGTAATTGTTGATGCGAGGTGTGTGAAGCTGTGGATGACCTTCAGAGTGAGGTTGTTAATGTTATTGGGAGGTAGAGTCTCTACGTCCTGGCCCATCACTTTGGTCTTCTTGGTGGTGATTGTCAGTCCAAACTCCTTGATGGACCGGGAGGACTGATCTACAAGATCTTATTGATGTATGGGAGCCAGCAAACAGCAACTCACAGACTCGGGAATTACACACTCTGTCAGCATTGTCAAGTTGAACAGTTTGTTGCCAGCTCTGGCATGCAGGTTGACACCCTCATTTGAGTCACCAAAAGTATATAATGCCAGCAGGGATAAAAAAATGCCAAAGAGAGTAGGTGCCAAGACACAACCCTGCTGTATCTTACTGCTGATCTTGAAGGCCGCCAATGATGCTCCATTTGACGAAGCTGTGCATGGTCTCCTGGAAAGAATAAATGACAGCCAGGAGTCCATGTAGGCAGCCTATTCCCTGAAGCAGTTTGGAGAGTCAGTTTCAGCTAACAAAGGCCTTGGTGAGATCTATCTGGATGAAGTAGAGTGGTCTGCACTGTCTGTGGCACTTCCCCTGTAATTGTCTAAGTGAGAAAATCATGTGGACCATCGCTCTTCCAGCCACACTGACACTCAGGGGAGATGTGTGACACCAGGGTTTGCAACCCAGTCAGAGCAGTGTGAGAAAAGACCTTCCCCATGGTACTGAACAAGGAGCTACCTCAATAATTGTTTTTGTACAGGATGACTGTTTATGCTTCATACATGTTTTGAGGCACAAATCTTTTCTTCCAGCAGAGACACAAATGTTTGTGGAGACGCTGCAGCAATGCTGGTTATCCAAGGTTGATGTTTTCAGGTGGAATGTTATTGTTTCCTGGGACTCTGCCACTGACATGATAGTCAATGATGGACTTTAACCTGGTGTTGTGAGACTACTTACTGTGCCCATCCCAGTCCAACACCAGCATCTCCACGCCATGATGGTCAATAGCTTTGTTGAGCTTATGGTGGGCTCATGACAGGGAAGTCTGGAATGGCACTGAAAGCTTCTTCAGTAACAATGTTCTCCGTTATGTAGAGTTTGAGATGGTGCTTCACCCACCTTTCTATCTTCTTGCTAGGTGCAGTGATGATCATCCCTGTCTTTGTCTTCAAGGAGGCTGATTTTCTTGCTGTTTGACCTGTTGCCTTCATGATTCCTTTACATATCTCTCAGACATCCCCAGATTCAGCAGTAGGTTGTATGTTGCTGCAGTGTCTCAACCCAGTATTGATTGGTGCAGAGCCGAGCAGTCTGCTGAGACTTGATTCTGATAACTCAGAGAACATCTAGACTGTATTTGCTGGGGACTTGCTTGTTGTGCATGAGGGCTCTCCACTTGATTGCAGTCCAATTAGCCTCAAACCAGTCAGCGTTCCTCTGATTTCTTTTCCAGTACGCAGCGAGTGCAGTGTTATAGGGGTGTTGCACTTTGATACTGCACTGTGGTTTTAAGCATTGTTTGAAGGAGTCTGATTGAGGATGTTAAGTAACTCCTGGGTCCTTTCTGCGTCAATGGCACAACAATTGTTAAACCAAAGACAACCTTTCTTCTTGGAGTGGTATAGTTTCCTTGGTTGAAAGCTGATCCTGCTACACACCAGGGAATGGTCAGTGTTAGTCAGCAGTTAGCAATCCTTTGAGTCAGCGTGGTTTTATGAAGGGTAAGTCATGTCTGACTAATTTGATGGAGTTCTTCAAAGATATAACTAGCAAGGTGGATAATGGGGATCCTGTAGATGCAGTATATCTGGACTTCCAGAAGGCATTTGATAAGGTGTCACACAAAGGGTTAATACACAAAGTTAGTTCACATTAGTTGGGGTAATTTATTAGCTTGGTGTAGTAATCCATTCATTCCTTTAGAATAGACGTAGGTACAACTGGTTCGAAGTGGAAACTTCTTTATTAGGCATCCTTTAAAAGCATTTACAGAAAGTGAAATAAGGATTACTTAAGAGAGAGAGAGAGAGAGAAAGAAAGAGAGAAAGTAGCAAAAGCCAGCCAGCATTGTGCTGGTCAAAAAACTCAATACATTGTCTGGATCGAACTAACTAAACATCGTTCTGTGTCTACAATATAACTGAATACTTATCTTGTGTTATTAAAGAGCTGGGTACAAGCAGCCTCTAGCTGCACCAATAATTGCCAACTGTGACCATGGAAGCTTCTGCTTACCTTATGAGCAAGCTTGTTTACCTTACATTGTACTTTTAGAGAATGTAGCTAAGTTTCTAGGCTGAACCCAGAATTCCAAGCTGATGTCGCCAAATTAGCTTAAGTTAGCTTAAAGCACAGCACAATTAGTTACATTTGGCAGAAATACAGTAAAATGAAGCCTTTTAACTGGACAAATCATCGTTGAATCTCACACTCGGACAGAGGAGAGAAACTTCAGAGTGCTTCAATGTAGAGGGATCTGGGTGTCGCCGTGCATGAATACCAGAAAACTAGCATGCAAGTGCAGCAGGCAATAAGGAAAGCATTTGTCCTGATGAGTACAGGAGGAAAAGTTCTTGTAACAGGTCTCTCGTTTCAACAATATTCAAGTTTTGTATTGCCATGTCATGTTGATATCCCACCCAAATGACTGGATTGCCAGCCTAGGGTTTTGTGCTCCTTCCTGGAGTGGGACTTGAACTCATTACATTCTAACTTAGAGACCACCATGCAATTCACTGGGGTGCCAACAACTGAATAAGCCAGTGGTCAGCATCCTTCACCCAAATAAAAGGAATCCATACTTGTACACGTACAAAAGTAATCATTAATATCAAGGGCTCCATAAACTAAAATAAACCTTCCTTCGGGATTCGTTAATGGACTTCATTGTGCGCATAATTTTCCTACTTCCTGCAGTAAAATGCATTAGATGACATTTATCCACAAAAATCCTCTCTCTGTCCTTGGCTTGCTGAAATAATATGTCCAGCTCCCATACAATTATCATAGTTTTGCACTATCAGCCAATTTAGTAAAAGTGCCTTCCTCGATATCACTTTTGAATAGCAGAACTAAGAGGGGGCTGCCAAATACAGAATTATACTCTGGATGTCGTCTGTGAATCAGTGGGCAGCACTCTGTCTTGTCGCATGGCTGTGGGTTTGAACCCCGCGAAAGACCCTCAAACAGGAAAAACTGCAACTGATACTGCAGTGAAACACCTGTTCGAAATATGACCGTGCAGCTGAGAGCATAGGCCTGTCTACCCTCTGTGGTGGTCATAAAAGACCACATTTTAAAGTTGATTTATTAGTGTCACAAGTAGGCTTGCAGTGACAATGCAATGAAGTTATTCTGAAAATCCCCTAGTCTCCACACTCCAGCGCCTGTTCGGGTACACTGACGGAGAATTTAGCATGGCCAATGCACCTTACCAACATGTCATTCATGGGCGGCACGGTGGCACAGTGGTTAGTACTGCTGCCTCACAGTGCCAGGGACCCGGGTTCAATTCTGGCCTTGGGTCACTGTCTGTGTGGAGTTTGCACATCCTTCCAATGTCTGCGTGGGTTTCCTCCGGGTGCTCCAGTTTCCTCCCACAGTCCAAAGATCTGCAGATTAGATGGATTGACCAAGCTAAATTGCCCCTTAGTGTCAGGGGGACTAGCTAGGGTAAATGCATGGGGTTATAGGGATAGGGCCTGGGTGGGATTATGGTTGGTGCAGAACTCAATGGGCCGAATGGCCTACTTCTGCACTGTAGGATTCTATGATCTTTCAGACTGTGGGAGGAAACCGGAGCACCCGGAGGAAACCCACACAGACACGGAGAGAATGTGCAAACTCCACACAGACAGTGAACCAAGCCTGGAATTGAATCTGGGTCCTTGGCGCTGTGAGGCAGCAGTGCTACCGTGCTGCCCAGGAGTGAAAAGAAGAGGGGAGTACTGGCCAATCCTCAGCCAACATCGTAAGTACATATTCTGGGTCCGATCTCAATGCTGGTTGTGAATTGGCTGCCACGTTTCCCACATTACAACAGTGAGTACAGTTCAAAACAACTTCATTGGCTATAAAGTGCTTTGGGACATCGCCAGGGCCAGGGCTGCAGAAAAGCAAGTCATTCTTTCTTTAATAGGACAATTCAATATAAAATTGTTTTTTTTAGTATCTTATAAAATCTTTGAAATAGGATTAAATCCCATCCAAATAAGATAACCAATCACTTTGTAGTTTAGCCTTCAAGGGTAGAGGAACGGGAAGCCTTTATAGGCCAACAGAGGACAACAAAAAAGAAATAAGAGGGAGAAGGTGTAATATGAGGGTAAGCTAGCCACTCATATAAAAGAAGACTGCAAGAGTTTTTTTTAGATCTATAAAGGGCGCGAGAGAGGCAAGAGTGGAGATTGGGCCACTGGAAAAATGACGCTGGAGATGTAATAATGGGGAACAAAGAAATGGCGGAGGAACTGAATAAGTCCTTTGTATCAGTCTTCACGATAGAAGACGCCAGTAATACCCCAAAAATTTAAGAGAGTCAGGAGCGGAGGTGAGTATGGTGGCTATTACTAGGAAATACCTCGGGTGCTAGGGAAACTGAAAGGTCTGAAGGTGGATAAATCACCTGGACCAGGATGGACTACACCCCAGAGTTCGGAAGGAGCCTTTTGAAGAGATAGTGGAGCCATTGGTGCTGATCTTTCAGGAATCACTGGAGTCAGGGACGGTCCCAGGCTACTGGAAAATGTAACCCCCCTGTTTAAGAAGGGCAAAAGATGGGAAATTACAGGCCAGTTAGCCTAGCCTCGGTCGTTGGTCAGATTTTAGAGTCCATTATTAAGGATGAGAATTCAGAATACTTGGAAGTGCATGGTAAAATAGGGCAAAGTCAGCCTTGTTTCATCAAGGGGAGTTCATGCCTGACAAATCTATTAGAATTCTTTGAGGAGGTAATGAGCAGGGTGGACAAAGGAGAGCCAGTGGACGTTATCTACTTGGATTTCCAGAAGGCTTTTGACAAGGTGCCACACATGAGGCTGCTATGTAAGATAAGAGCCCATGGTGTTCGAGGCAAGTTACTAGCATGGACAGAAGATTGGCCGACTGGCAGAAGGCAGAGTGACCAGCCGGTGACCAGTGGTGTTCCAGAGTGGTCAGTGTTGGGACCACAACTTTTCACTTTATACATCAACGATCTAGATGAAGGAATTGAGGGCATTGTGGCAAAGATTGCAGATGATACAAAGATAGGTGGAGGGACAGGTAGTATTGAGGAAGCAGGGAGGCTGCAGAAGGACTTGGACAGGTTAGGAGAGTGGGCAAAGAAGTGGTCGATGAAATACAACATGGTAAAGTGTGAGGTTATGCAATTTGGTAGGAAAAATAGAGGCATAGACTCTTTTCTAAATTGGGAGAAAACTCAGAAATAAAAAGGGCAAAGGAGCTTGGGAGTTCTAGTTCAGGATTCTCTCAAGGTTAACATGCAGGTTGAGTTGATAGTTAGGAAGGCAAATGCAATGTTAGCATTCATTTTGAGAGGACTAGAATACAAAAACAGGGATGTACTGCTGAGGCTTTATAAGGTTCTGGTCAGGCCATATTTGGAGTATTGTGAGCAATTTTGGGCCCCATATCTAAGGAAGGATGTGCTGGCCTTGAAGAGGATCCAGAGGAGGTTCATCAGGATTTTCCTAGGATTGAAAAGTTTGACGTATGAGGAGCGATTGTGGACTCTTGGTCTGTACACGATGAAGTTTAGAAGGATAAGGGGGAATCTCATTGAAACTTACACAATACTGAAAGGCCTGGATAGAGAGTGGACTAGGGGAAGATGTTTCCATTCGTAGGAGAGACTAGGATCTGAGGGCACAGCCTCAGAAAAAAGGAACAACCATTTAGAACTGAGATGAGGAGGAATTTCTTCAGCCAGAGGGTGGTGAATCTGGGGAATTCATTGCCACAGAAGGCTGTGGAGGCCGGGTCATTGAGTGTATTTAAGACAAAGATAGATAGGTTCTTGATTGGTAAAGGGATCAAAGGTTACGGGGAAACGGCGGGAGAATGGGGTTGAGAAATTTTTCAGCCATGATTGAATGATGGAGCAAACGCGATGGGCCAAATGGCCTAATTCTGCTCCGATATCTCATGGTCTATATGCTTGAATCGACTGCTTGCCTCATGGCAAATCTAGTGGTGACTAGTTTGATTATCACCCTTTCTCTCCTCGTCTCCCTTTTCTCTTTTGTTAGCTGTTGATTTGACTCAGCAGTTCATAGCCTTGCCCGAGTCAGAGCTTTGTGGGTTCAATTTCCACTCCAAGGACTGAACACGGGCAGTAGACTACAATTCAGTGCTGTGCAAGTATTGCATTTTGAAGCTACCATGTTTAGGCAGAGGGTTAAACTTAATTTAAAAAAAAAGAGAAACACCATTCGCTAAAATTCCAGTTTAATTTAGACCAAATGGAGGTGGCTCAGAAGAGAATAGGGAGTTCAAAATGAGTAAGATTAAGATGTTACATTTCGATTTTTGTCCAATTTCCTTGTTTAAAGTCATCGATTGCTTGCTTCTTAGAATATGGTTTATGTATGAGCTTTGACAGTGAACAAATCATTCCAATGTAGCAGAGTTGAGACTAATTCTGTACCCACACAACATCCACACCCCTACACCAACCAGTGTAGTTCACTGGAAATCAATCAGAAACAGGAAACAAAAGTGCAACATCCTTAAGGCTCTTTCAGTTGATAGTAGTTGCTGCACCAAATGGGACATTTACAGTGTATGTGAGTTTAAAAGCCCATTGGATAAGGAGGAACTTAGTTTTAAATCATCATTAAAAGGATGCTGCTGGCAAGCTGTATTTATCACTGTTCAATAACGTTTCACTCAAGTAACATGCGTCTGCTTCTGCAGAGGTTAGTCATCTTCATCAGGGGGTTTTCACAGAGATTCCCTACAGTGCAGCAGAGGCCATTCGATCCATCGAGTCTACACCAACTCTGACAGAGTATCTTACCCAGGCCCTCTTCCCCACCCTATCCCTGTAACCC
This sequence comes from Mustelus asterias, assembly GCF_964213995.1. Classification (NCBI taxonomy): domain Eukaryota; kingdom Metazoa; phylum Chordata; class Chondrichthyes; order Carcharhiniformes; family Triakidae; genus Mustelus; species Mustelus asterias. Next base: position 180,682,866 of record NC_135801.1, on the reverse strand, counting down.
CACACATTTACTATGGCTAATCCATCTAACCTACACATCGCAGGACACCAAGGGGCGATTTAGCATGGCCAATCCACCTAAACTGCACACCTTTGGACTGTGGGAGGAAATCGGAGCACTCGGAGGAAATCCATGCAGACACAGGGAGAATGTGCAAACTCATCAATCCCAGGGGATTTATCAACTTTCTGTCCCATTCATTTCTCCAGTATTACTTTTTTACTAATACTGATTTCTTTCATGGCCTCAATCTCGCTAGTTTTTTGGTTCCTAACATTCCAGGAAGGGTTTTGTATCTTTTTCGTGAAGACCACAGCCCAGAATTTTGCCCCAGGTCAGGTTAACCAAGTCGGGAGATTTCCTGGTTCGATGAACCCAACTTTTAAAAATGGCCACCCACAGATCGGATTTTCAGATACCACAGGCTCAAACAGGAGTCAGAGTGGACAACAAAGAAAATTACAACACAGGAACAGGCCCTTCGACCCTCCAAGCCTGCACCGACCATGCTGCCTGACTTAACTATGGGATGGGAATAGAGGGATACGGTCTCCTACCCTTCCGGGGACCATATCCCACTATTCCCATCCTATTCATGTATTTGTCAAGACACTCCTTAAAAGTCACTACCGTATCTGCTTCCACTACCTCCCCTGGCAACGGGTTCCAGGCACCCACCACCCTCTGTGTAAAAGATCTGCCTCGTACGTCTCCTTTAAACCTTGCCCCTCGCACCTTAAACCTGTGCCCCCTAGTAATTGACTCTTCCACCCTGGGAGAAAGCTTCTATCCACTCTGTCCATGCCTCTCATAATCTTGTAGACTTCTATCAGGTTGCCCCTCAACCTCTGTCGTTCCAGTGAGAACAAACTAAGTTTCTCCAACCTCTCCTCATAGCTGATGCCCTCCATACCAGGCAACATCCTGGTAAATCTTTTCTGTATCCTCTCCAAAGCCTCCATCCCCTGAACAGAAGCTGCTGGGCACAAGGCCTGCATCTGTGCCCCTGCAATATGTTTAAATAAATAATAATACAACAAAAAAATCCTTCCAGTTTTTATCACTTGCCCCGCCTCACCACCCCTAATCCCGCACTCATGGCCCCTTCCTCAAACACACACACTCTCTATGCTCCACCCATGTCAACCTATGCCAACCCATGGCCCCCATACAACCTATGCCAATCCAATCAATGGGCAGCTCTTTGACAGCTGCACAGCTTTTTGACAGTTCTTTGTCAGCTTGACAGTTCTTTGACAGGTGGACAGTTCCAATGATTTTGTGTGTAAAAAGTGCATAATCATGTTCACTTTTAACAATCACAAAAGGTCCCTCACCTCTCCAAAGCATGCCTTATCTCTGCCAAATGTGCCCTGGGACCTTATCCAAAGGGGTACCTTACTACGTCATAGGGGTCAATTGGCTGCCCAAATACATCTACTAAATTTAGACCACTTCTTATCTGTTCTATTCTGCACACTCCAGATTCCGCACTCCTGTTCTTCCAAAATCCCACTTCAGTGGAGGCAACTGGTATTTAAATGGCCTCTCCATTGTGATGAAAATCCAGGCCCATATATTTGTTTAGTTACCCTGCCATTTCCTTATTCCCCATTACAAGTTCCCCTGCATGGGGCCTGTAAGGGGCTCATATTGGTCTTTGCGAATCTTTTCCTTTTCACATACCTATAGAGGCTTTTGGAGTCCATTTTTGTTTTTTGCTAATTTGTTTAACTTCATGTTTTATTTTCTCTTTCTTTATCAGGTCCTCCTTTGCTGAAATCTAAAAGCTCCCAATCCTCAGGCTTACTTTTTTTTTGCAACGTAAATATATCATAAACCTTTTAGGCACTCTTTCCAAGACCTCAATTCTTCCCGAAAATGGGATGTCTGGAATCGAATACAGCACTTTTACAAAGGTTTTTCCTTACTCCTTTACATTTGTACTCAAAGCCTTGAACCTTAGTTAGGCCTAATTTACAATATTGTTTACAATTCACGTCGCCACACTGCTAGAAGAATGTGGATACTTTGGAGAGCGTACAGAAGAGGTTTACCAGGATGTTGCCTGGTCTGGAGGGTATTAGCTATAAGGGGAGGTTGGATAAACTCGGTTTGTTCTCACTGGAACAATGGAGGTTGAGGGGTGACCTGATAGAGGTTTACAAGGTTATGAGTGTCATGGACAGAGTGGATAGTCAGATGCTCTTTCCTAGTGTAGAAAAGTCAAGTACCAGGGGACATAGGTTTAAGGTGCGTCGGGAAAAGTTTAGGGGAGATGTGCAAGGCAAGTTTTTTTACACAGAGGGTGGTGAATGTCTAGAACGTGCTACCCAGGGAGATAGTGGCATTTAAGGGACATCTAGACGAAAACATGAGTAAGTTGGGAATGGAAGGATATTTACTCCATAAGTGCATATGGTTTTAGTTCAGGCAGGTATCATTATCGCTGCAGGCTTGGAGGACCGAAGGGCCTGTTCCTGTGCTGTACTTTTCTTTGTTTTTTGTTCTTTGGTAAAGATCAAAATGCTGTATTTTTTAGAAACCATTTTCACAACCTGCCCTCTCATTTTCAACAATGTGTGCTCAGAAAACCCCAGGTTTCTTGTTCTACACCCTATTTAGAATTGTAACCTTTTTTTTTATGTTGCTTCTCCTCATTTTTCCTACCAAAATGTATCACATCATATTACTTGACATTAAATTTCATTAAACGTTATAGACTATCCCGTGGGTAAGTGCAATCAATATCAGACAGGAAGGCACACATCAACTGAGTCACTAGGGTTCAGAGTTGGGGAATGCAATGGAATGTGCCCGTGGATTGCGGAGGGATTACCAAGCCTTCAGATTCATCTATATCATTTATTTGAAATATTTACAAAGATAAACTTAAAAGTCTTACTAACTAGCACGCAGGTCCACAATTATGAAGAAACGTGACTACTTTTAAAGTGGTTTGAATTTAAGTGTGTTCTTGTTCAACACTTTAATGCATATTCCTGAAGCAAGAAATCCAACCATTCCAGTTTCAAATTGCAAAAATAGAACTGATGTTAGTCAAAGGTAAGTTGTGATGCAGCTCTCCCACAGCTTGTACATGAATATGTTTGACTCAGGAACCACAATTGCGATGCTTAGCTGCTATCAAGGTTTGTCTCCTGCCCGGTCTTAGCCCATCTGCTGCTTTTGTAATGCTTTGAACCAGCTGCTCCACTGCTTATCCTGTCCTCCCAGTTTCCACTCCGTAAACGAGAGTTCACGCAAAACACTGCTGTCTAGATCCGAACACATAACCAGTCCTGTTTCACCCAGCACAACTGCACACATTGATCACCTTTGGCAATCCTGGCTCACCGAGGCTTGTGACCAGTTCCAAGGCTCACCCACTGCAGCCAAACCTGAACTGTTTTGTTCAGGTCATCCCAATTTCTGAGGGGTCGTACGACAAGCCTTAGGCTTCTTAACAGCATATCCAAGGTGACTAATGCCCATTTTTGGTGGCCACCCTGGAGGCCTAAAAATCATTTGAGATCAGTATGGCAACTTGACTTTTTCCTGGCACCCTTAAGACACCAATTTATCCCCTATTTTCCATCTGGATTACATGGTGTCCAATGTTTTGCAACCCTCCCACACTTCAATGGAAAAACTGGTCAAGGTATGGTTATTAAGCATCCTCTGCAGCTATTGAATGTCCTTTACAGGGCCAGTGCTGTGTGACTGTCCTTTACAGAAAGCTCAGTAAGAAGTTTCATAACACCAAGTTAAAGTCCAACAGGTTTATTTGGTATCACGAGCTTTCGGAGCGCTGCTCCTTCATCAGGTGAGTGGGGACTGGGTTCACAAACAGAGCATTCCAACTATTATTTTGCAATTGAGTCTCTGTCTATATATGCTGTGTTTGTGAACCCACCTCCACACTCACCTGTTGAAGGGGCAGCGCTCCGAAAGCTTGTAATACCAAATAAATCTGTTGGGTTTTAACCTGGTATTGTGAGACTTCTTACTGTGCCCACCTCAGTCCAATGCCGGCATCTTCACATGAAAGCTCAGTAGCATGGCTACTTTACACTCCCAACAGTGCAGTCTGATGCAGATTCACTCATTAGATATGCATGTTTTCAGTTGTGCACCATCTGCCCAGGCAATTACCAAACCATCTCCAGTTTTGGGGGTGAGAGTTTATATTTCTATGTTACTTAAATAGGAAGCTGGGAGTTGACATTGAATCAGTGACATTATCACATGACTCTGACTGGTGTGTCTTTCTCCACAGCATTGCATTGTGCAGCGTGACGGGAAGACTTTCGGTCCATTGTGCTGGTTCCAGCTCTTTAAAAGGGTTCTCCAATTATAAAATGACGAAGGCCAGGATTTTGGTAGAGTTATAATAACTCTGGAGCCATTCAAAAACAAAGGCCGGGTCCCGTTTCTGGTATCCCCATGCTTGCTCCTGGTGGCCCCAATTTTCACTGGCATTGCCTAGCCCCGAGCTATTTTCAGACAGCCAGGCCAGCTTCTCCATGACTTATGGTTTATCATTCCCCAGAGGGATTCAGGGACCCTTTGATAAGTATCAGTTTAAAAAGTCTTATCCATGTCCCCTCCATTCTAACGCCTGCCCCTCACCTACCCAATTGCCTTTGTGCTAACTCATACCAACATTGCCCTTACATGCCCATTCACCCAGTATACACTACGTACAGAACCAATGAACCAGATAGGATCAATGGCATGTATGGAACTGCTCAAAGAAATAGATCACCCATTCCCAAATTTCCCTTTGAAGTAAAACTACTGTTCCTACAAACTTGCAAAGGTGCCAATCTAACAGATCACTAAAATATCAATAAGAGAGGCTTCAAACTATTCACAACTCTTAATATCGTGCAAATAAACATTGAGATATTGACAAAAAAGAACTCAGAAAAAGAAATCTATTATAAACACTTACAGATGTCAATCAAGTGAAGTCAATAGTTCTTCCCAATTATCAAAACAGATCCCCTGCTGAGGTAGAGGTTTACAGCATGGAAATAGGCCCTTCAGCCCAGCTTGTCCGTGCCATCCAGATTTTACCACTAAGCTAGTCCCAATGGCCCATATCCCTCTATACCCACCTTGCCAGTGTAACTGTCTAAATGCTTTTTAAAAGACAAAATTGTACCCGCCTCTACTACTACCTCTGGCAGCTTATTCCAGGTACTCACCACTCTCTGTGTGAAAAAATTGCCCCTCTGCACCCTTTAGTATCTCTCCCCTCTCACCTGAAACCTATGCCCTCCAGTTTTAGACTCCCCTACCTTTGGGAAAAGATATTGACTATCTAGCTGATCTATGCCCCTCATTATTTTATAGACCTCTATAAGATCACCCCTAAGCCTCCTACGCTCCAGGGAAAAAGTTCCAGTCTATCCAGCTCCTCCTCAGATGAATTCTTATGAATCTATGTTCTTGCGTTAGGAGGACAAGTTCTACTGAAAGAGCTTTTACATTCACCCTCACCTTATCGACATAGTCAGTCCCACTTCCCAGCTCTCTCCCATAGACCTGCACTTTTTGCCTTTTGCAACGATTTATCAAATTATTTCTGAAAATTTACAATTAAATATTCTTCCATCACCCTTTCAGGCAATGCATTCCAGATCATATCATGCATGCAATCATTTCCATTTTGTTCCTCCACACTCTAAATATGAACCTGAATATTTTGCCCGTCAGGTGTGTACATTTGGCAGACCCGGAAATGGGCAGGAAATGCATTCCCTACCGCAGTCAGCCCAGAGTACAATTTCACAAATCTGCCCTCCTTACCTGGCCTATTAATGGGCATCCAGCATGAACCGCACTCTGCGAAAGGCTGAGGATTTTTTAATTCATTCATGGGACATGGGCTTCTCTGGTTGGCCAGCATTTATTGTCCATCCCCAGATGCCCTTGGAGGGCAGTTGAGGCCAGGCCAGCTAAGGACGGCAGATTTCCTTCCCTAAAGGACATCAGTGAACCAGATGGGTGTTTCCGACAACCGACAATGGTTTCTTGATCATATCATAGAATCATACAGCACAGAAGAGGCCCCTTTGGCCCATCGAATCAGCACTGACACATTAGAAACACCTGAACTCCCACCTAATCCCATCTGCCAGCACTTGGCCCATAGCCTTGAATGTTATGATGCGCCAAGTGCTCATCCAGGTACTTTTTAAAGGATGTGAGGCAACCCGCCTTTATCACCCTCTTAGGCAGCACATTCCAGACCGTCATCACCCTCTGGGTAAAAACATTTTCCTCACATCCTCCCTAAATCCCCTGCCCCTCACCTTGAACCTATGTCCCTTCCTGACTGACCCTTCAACGAAGGGGACTATCTGCTCCTTATCCATTCTGTCCATGTCTCTCATAATCTTGTACACCTCAATCAGGTCACCCCTCTGTCTTCTCTGCTCCAATGAAAACAAATCAAGCCTACCAACCTCTCTTCATATCTTAAATGTTCCATCCGAGGCAGCATCCTGGTGAATTTCCTCTGCACCCACTCCAGTGCAATCACATTCTTCCTCTAATTTGGCGATCAGAACTGCATACAGTACTCCAACTGTGGCCTCACCAAAGTTCTGTACAACTCCAAGATGACTTCCCTGTTTTTTTAATCTATGCCTCGCCTGATAAAGTGAAGTATCACATATGCTTTTTTCATCACCCTACTAACATGCCCTTCCACTTTCAGAGATCTGTGGACAACTCACCAAGGTCTCTTTGTTCCACAGAACTTCCTATGTCCTACCATTCATTGAATACGTTCTTGTCAAATTACTTTTTCCAAAGTGTGTCACCTCACACTTTTCAGGGTTAAATTCCATCTGCCACTAATCTGCCCATTTGACAATTCCATCTATATCTTCTTGTAGCTCAAGACACTCCGCCTCACTGTTAACCACCCATTCAATCTTTGTGTCATCTGCAAATTTACTAATCCTACCCCCCATTTAGTCATCAATATCATTTATATAAATGATGAATAATAGAGGGCCCAACACAGATTCCTGTGTTACACCACTTGACACTGGCTTCCAGTCACTAAAGCAGCCTTCTGTCATCAAACTCTGTCTCCTACAACTGAGCTAATTTTGAATCCACTTTATTAACTTACCCTGTATCCCATGTGAATTTATCTTCTTTATAAGTCTCTCATGTGGCACCTTGTCAAAGGCTTTGCTGAAATCCATATAAACTACATCGACTGCACTACCCTATTCTAAACACCTGGTCACTTCCTCAAAAATATCAATCAAATTTGTTAGGCATGACCTCCCTCTGACGAAACCATGCTGACTATCCCTGACCAAGCTTTGCCTCTCCAAGTGGCAATAGATGCTCTCCTTCAGAAGTTTCTCCAATACTTTCCCTACCACTGAAGTGAGACTCATTGGTCTGTAGCTCCCTGGTTTATCTCAACAACCCTTCTTAAATGGCAGAACCACTTTAGCTGTTCTCCAGTCGTCTGGCATCTCCCATGAAGTGGAGATGCCGGCGTTGGACTGGGGTGAACACAGTAAGAGTTTTAACAACACCAGGTTAAAGTCCAACAGGTTTATTTGGTAGCAAATACCATTAGCTTTCGGATCGCTGCTCCTTCGTCAGATGGAGTGGAAATGTGCTCTCAAACAGGGCACAGAGACACAAAATCAAGTTACAGAATACTGATTAGAATGCGAATCCCTACAGCCAACCAGATCTTAAAGATACAGACAATGTGGGTGGAGGGAGCATTAAGCACAGGTTAAAGAGATGTGTATTGTCTCCAGACAGGACAGCCAGCAAGTTCAGGAGGCAAACTGTGGGGGTTACTGATAATGTGACATAAATCCAACATCTCAGTTTAGGCCGTCCTCATGTGTGCGGAACTTGGCTATCAGTTTCTGCTCAGCGACTCTGCGCTGTCGTGTGTTGTGAAGGCCGCCTTGGAGAACGCTTACCTGAAGATCAGAGGCTGAATGCCCGTGACCGCTGAAGTGCTCCCCCACAGGGAGAGAACAGTCTTGCCTGGTGATTGTCGAGCGGTGTTCATTCGTCCGTTGTCATAGCGTCTGCATGGTTTCCCCAATGTACCATGCCTCAGGACATCCTTTCCTGCAGCGTATCAGGTGGACAACGTTGGCCGAGTTGCAAGAATAGGTACCGTGTACCTGGTAGATGGTGTTCTCACGTGAGATGATGGCATCCGTGTCGATGATCCGGTACGTCTTGCAGAGGTTGCTGTGGCAGGGTTGTGTGGTGTCGTGGTCACTGTTCTCCTGAAGGCTGGGTAGTTTGCTGCGGACAATGGTCTGTTTGAGGTTGTGCGGTTGTTTGAAGGCAAGAAGTGGGGGTGTGGGGATGGCCTCGGCGAGATGTTCGTCTTCATCAATGACATGTTGAAGGCTCCGGAGGAGATGCCGTAGCTTCTCCACTCCGGGGAAGTACTGGACGACGAAGAGTACTCTGTCCACCGTGTCCCGTGTTTGTCTCCTGAGGAGGTCGGTGCCGTTTTTTGCTGTGGCGCGTCGGAACTGTTGATCGATGAGTCGAGCGCCATATCCTGTTCTTATGAGGGCACCTTTCAGCGTCTGGAGGTGTCAGTTGCGATCCTCCTCATCCGAGCAGATCCTGTGTATACGGAGGGCTTGTCCGTAGGGGATGGCTTCTTTAATGTGTTTAGGGTGGAAGCTGGAGAAGTGGTACACTGAGGGAGAATTTAGCATGGTCAGTGCACCTAACCAGCACGTCTTTCAGACTGTGGGAGGAAACCGGAGCACCCGGAGGAAACCCATGCAGACACGGGGAGGATGTGCAAACTCGACACAGACAGTGGCCCAAGCCGGGAATCGAACCCGGGTCCCTGGTGAGACATTAGCGCTAACCACTGTGCCATTGTGTTTCTCAAATTAAGAAAAACATAGCTACCACTGTACTGCTAACTGCAGTGCTGAGACCACAAGTATTGTACAAAACCAATTGAACAGACCATTAAAACATGTTTTGATTTTGTTGCAAATGACTGTAGTACCTTTTTGAGAAGCACCGAATATCTATAAAATCAGTCTTTGGAAACAGCAATTAAAATATCAATATAAATTACATTTGCAAGTTATAATTAGTATTTTTACAGAGCGCATGACAGAACATTATTCATTTTTCACCGTCAGTTTAATCCTTCCAGTCACTACAAAGGGACAAATTCTATCCGATCACACAAAGCTGACGCTAACATAACTGAAGCGCTGAAACAAAAAAACTTCAGGATTAATGCACATTTGCTGAACTTTTGCTCGGCTTGACAAAGACTCAACAGCCTCATACTTAACATTCTGAGAAAACCAGCCTCCCATCCATTAACTCTGTCTACACTTTCCGCTGCTTCGGAAAAGCAGCCAGCATAATCAAGGACCCCACACACCCCGGACATTCTCTCTTCCACCTTCTTCCGTCGGGAAAAAAGATACAAAAGTCTGATGTCACGTACCAACCGACTCAAGAACAGCTTCTTCCCTGCTGCCATCAGACTTTTGAATGGGCCTACCTCGCATTAAGTTGATTTTTCTCTACATCCTAGCTGTGACTGTAACTTCTCTCCTTCCTTTCCTTCTCTATGAATGGTATGCTTTGTCTGTACAAACACAGTGAAACAATAGAAACATAGAAACCCTACAGTGCAGAAGGAGGCCATTCGGCCCATCGAGTCTGCACTGACCACAAACCCACCCAGGCCCTACCCCCACATATTTTACCCGCTAATCCCTCTAACCTACGCATCCCAGGACACTAAGGGGCAATTTAACATGGCCAATCAACCTAACCCGCACATCTTTGGACTGTGGGAGGAAACCGGAGCACCCGGAGGAAACCCACGCAGACACGAGGAGAATGTGCAAACTCCACACAGACAGTGACCCGAGCCGGGAATCGAACCCGGGACCCTGGAGCTGTGAAGCAGCAGTGCTAACCACTGTGCTACCGTGCCGCTACCGTGAAATACTTTTCACTGTGTACCAATGCGTGACAATAATAAATCCAATCAAATCAAAAACCATATTCTTTTCAGATCTCTCCTAAAATTATTATTACAACATGTTTTAGTGTCACCCTCTTCAAGCCAATATTATGCCCAGTGTCGCCCGACGGTTAAAGGTGTTGTGGTTGCAATCTGCTAACACAGCTCCAATTGATAATAGCACTCTTCAGGACAGCTTGTAATTTAATTATTTTTCAACTGAGAAACACAAAATCAAGCATTTTATTTTAATAACAGCCTGCATTTGGTGGAATGTTGGTGGTGGCACTGCAACATTAGCCATTCTATTGTAATATGCCATTGACGCACGTGGACTGCTCAAAGGTTATGAAACAAGGTTCATTTATTCCACCGGCATCAAAGTGGCATCAACTCACAAGGGAAAGTAAAGAAGGGGAGGGAAAATAAACAAACTATTTATGGAGAACATTCACTGCCAATGCTCCAGATTTCTTTCCTATTCGGTGCCTCAGCTCATCAATGCAGACACTCACCAGGTTTGTTCTGCTGCCCAGCTCCTGGCTGCAGCTTTGTTCTCTCTCCCTCTCTCTTTCTCTCGCATGAGGCTTCTCAGCCTTAGAGTGCTGCTAGCTGTTTAACGAGGTTTCCAATTCCCTTCCGAGCTTCTTAGTTCCTTTAGGAGCTTCAAGCTGTGTGCAGTTCATTCCACACAGCCACTCATTAACTGGATTAATCCGTGCTGCTTTCTCCCTCACCTTATGGCATTTGGCTCCGCCAATCTGCTGGTATACACACTGTGGCAGAAAACCTACCACCTCGCCCGCCCTGATGAAAGGAAATCTCCGTTGGCCTCGGGTGGGATTTTATGATCGTGCCCAAGCGAGGCCTTAAAATCCCACCATAAGGGCGGAATTTTCCCGTCCTAGAACATAGAACAGTACAGCACAGAACAGGCCCTTCGGCCCACAATGTTGTGCCGAGCTTTATCTGAAACCAAGATCAAGCTATCCCACTCCCTATCATCCTGGTGTGCTCCATGTGCCTATCCAATAACCGCTTAAATGTTCCTAAAGTGTCTGACTCCACTATCACTGCAGGCAGTCCATTCCACACCCCAACCACTCTCTGCGTAAAGAACCTACCTCTGATATCCTTCCTATATCTCCCACCACGAACCCTATAGTTATGCCCCCTTGTAATAGCTCCATCCACCCGAGCAAATAGTCTTTGAACGTTCACTCTATCTATCCCCTTCATCATTTTATAAACCTCTATTAAGTCTCCCCTCTGCCTCCTCCGCTCCAGAGAGAACAGCCCTAGCTCCCTCAACCTTTCCTCATAAGACCTACCCTCCAAACCAGGCAGCATCCTGGTAAATCTCCTCTGCACTCTTTCCAGCGCTTCCACATCCTTCTTATAGTGAGGTGACCAGAACTGCACACAATATTCCAAATGTGGTCTCACCAAGGTCCTGTACAGTTGCAGCATAACCCCACGGCTCTTAAACTCCAACCCCCTGTTAATAAAAGCTAACACACTATAGGCCTTCTTCACAGCTCTATCCACTTGAGTGGCAACCTTTAGAGATCTGTGGATATGGACCCCAAGATCTCTCTGTTCCTCCACAGTCTTCAGAACCCTACCTTTGACCCTGTAATCCACATTTAAATTAGTCCTACCAAAATGAATCACCTCACATTTATCAGGGTTAAACTCCATTTGCCATTTTTCAGCCCAGCTTTGCATCCTATCTATGTCTCTTTGCAGCCTACAACAGCCCTCCACCTCATCCACTACTCCACCAATCTTGGTGTCATCAGCAAATTTACTGATCCACCCTTCAGCCCCCTCCTCTAAGTCATTAATAAAAATCACAAAGAGCAGAGGACCAAGCACTGATCCCTGCGGCACTCCGCTAGCAACCTGCCTCCAATCCGAAAAGTTTCCATCCACCACCACCCTCTGTCTTCGATCAGACAGCCAGTTACCTATCCAATTGGCCAACTTTCCCTCTATCCCACACCTCCTCACTTTCATCATAAGCCGACCATGGGGGACCTTATCAAACGCCTTACTAAAATCCATGTATATGACATCAACTGCCCTACCTTCATCAACACACTTAGTTACCTCCTCAAAAAATTCTATCAAATTTGTGAGGCACGACTTGCCCTTCACGAATCCGTGCTGACTATCCCGGATTAATCCGCATCTTTCTAAATGGTCGTAAATCCCATCCCTAAGGACCTTTTCCATCAATTTACCAACCACCGAAGTAAGACTAACCGGTCTATAATTACCAGGGTCATTTCTATTCCCTTTCTTAAACAGAGGAACAACATTCACCATTCTCCAGTCCTCTGGCACCATCCCCGTGGACAGCGAGGACCCAAAGATCAAAGCCAAAGGCTCTGCAATCTCATCCCTTGCCTCCCAAAGAATCCTAGGATACATTTCATCAGGCCCAGGGGACTTATCGACCTTCAGTTTATTCAAAACTGCCAGGACATCCTCCCTCCGAACATCTATTTCCTCCAGCCTATTAGCCTGTAACACCTTCTCTTCCTCAAAAACATGGCCCCTCTCCTTGGTGAACACTGAAGAAAAGTATTCATTCATCACCTCGCCTATCTCGACTGACTCCATACACAAGTTCCCACTACTGTCCTTGACCGGCCCTAACCTCACCCTGGTCATTCTTTTATTCCTCACATAAGAGTAAAAAGCCTTGGGGTTTTCCTTGATCCAACCCGCCAAGGACTTCTCATGTCCCCTCCTAGCTCTCCTCAGCCCCTTTTTCAGCTCGTTCCTTGCTAACTTGTAACCCTCAATCGAGCCATCTGAACCTTGTTTCCTCATCCCTACATAAGCTTCCCTCTTCCTTTTCACAAGACATTCCACCTCTTTCGTGAACCATGGTTCCCTCACTCGGCCATTTCCTCCCTGCCTGACAGGGACATACCTGTGGTGGACCTCAGTTGTGCCTTTGTCCTATATGGACCACCGTTGTGTGTGTTTGTCATACCTGGACACATCCCCTTCCAGTTTGGTTCCTCCCCTCAGCACCTAGTATAAAGGTGGCTGTCTCCTCCCCCTTGTTCAGTCCAGGTCGGTTAATTGTTGGGATCTGCTCCTGATTCTGTTGTGAATAAAAGCCTACACTTATATTGGCATATCGGTAGTCTTTCGCCTTATTGATAGTGCATCAATACCTATCAAGGACATCCAGTATTTGTTCCTTGAAAAAGTTCCACTTTTCATTAGTTCCTTTCTCTGACAGTTTCTGTTCCCAACTTATGCCCCCTAATTCTTGCCTAATCGCATCATACTTACCTCTCCCCCAATTGTAAACCTTGCCCTGCCGTACGGCCCTATCCCTCTCCATTGCAATAACAAAAGACACCGAATTGTGGTCACTATCTCCAAAGTGCTCTCCCACAACCAAATCTAACACTTAGCCCGGTTCATTTCCCAGTACCAAATCCAATGTGGCCTCACCTCTTGTCGGCCTATCCACATATTGTTTCAGGAAACCCTCCTGCACACACTGCACAAAAACTGCCCCATCCGAACTATTTGACCTACAAAGGTTCCAATCAATATTTGGAAAGTTAAAGTCCCCCATGACAACTACCCTGTGACCCCCACACATATCCATAATCTGCTTAGCAATTTCTTCCTCCACATGTCTATTACTATTTGGGGGCCTATAGTAAACTCCTAACAACGTGACCGCTCCTTTCCTATTTCTAACCTCAGCCCATATTACCTCAGTGTGCAGATCCCCCTCGAAGTGCCTTTCCGCAGCCGTTAAACTATCCTTGATTAACAATGCCACTCCTCCACCTCTTTTACCAGCTTCCCTACACTTAGTGAAACATCTATACCCCGGAACGTCAAACAACCATTCCTGTCCTTGTTCTACCCACGTCTCCGTAATGGCCACAACATCGTAGTCCCAAGTACCAATCCACGCCCCAAGTTCATCTACCTTGTTCCGGATGCTCCTTGCATTGAAGTAGACACACTTCAACCCACCTTCCTGTCTACCGGTACCCACCCTTGACCCTGATACCTTCCCCAATACCTCACCACCCTCACTGACTTCTGGACTACAACTCCTTTTCCCACTCCCCTGACAAATTAGTTTAAACCCCCCTGAAGAGCCGTAACAAATTTCCCTCCTAGGATATTGGTGCCCCTCTGGTTCAGGTGCACCCCGTCCTGTTTGTACAGGTCCCACCTTCCACAGAATGTGTTCCAATTATCCACGTATCTGAAACCCTCCCTCCTACACCATCCCTGCAACCACTTGTTTAACTGCACTCCTGCCCGCCATGGGAATCGTAGCGGGTGGTACACGGACCATGCAAAGGTCCTTTGAGCTCGGGCAGAATTTTCCAGTCTTGGGTCAGAAAATACCACCCTATTACTCTCTGCAGGGACAGGCCTACCAGGGGACAACCAACCCTTGCATGGTGCTAACCTGCTGTGTCAAAGGCCCCATTACATACTTAGAACCATAGAATCATAGAACCCTACAGTGCAGAAGGAGGACATTCAGACCATCGGGTCTGTACTAACCACAATCCCACCCAGGCCCTATCCCCATTACTCCATGCATTTACCCTCACTCGGCCCCACCTCAGATGGTGTCGTGGCTGAGTTAGTTAAAGTGCCTGCCTCGTAAACATGAAATCCTGAGTTCAAATCTCGGTGGTGCCATGATGTGCATTTCACTTTATAACTTTCGTTACCTTTCTATAGTGTAGTAGTTATCACGTTCACCTCACACGTGAAAGGTCGCCGGTTCAAAACTCACCCCAGCTCGTTCCCCTGACACTAAGGGGCAATTTAGCATGGTCAATCCACCTTACCCGCACATCTTTGGACTGTGGGAGGAAACCGGAGCACCCGGAGGAAACCCACGCAGACACAGGGAGAATGTGCAATCTCCACACAGACAATGACCCAAGCCAGGAATCGAACCCGGGTCCCTGGTCCCGTGAGGCAACTGTGCGAACCACTGTGCCAATTGCTTTCCCTGGTGAAGAGTTGCTGTCCTGGCCACTCAATAGGTCACATGGACAGAACTCGATATATCACGTGGTGACTGTTCACTCAGCAATCACATGAACAGCGTGTTCAGTTGAGCGATGGCAGCGAGCATGTTCGAGTCCACATTGCTGGCAGCATTTTCTTCATTCATCACCAATCTCGGCAATTAGTACGGTTTGGAGTAATATCAAGCATTTGTTCGAGGTGACCTTCATGGCCCCTCTTCCAATGTGGCAATTCCAATTACACCCAGGCTCTGTGATGGATCAGCTATCTGGATCGGTCATGACTCTAGGGCCTGATGATCAGCAGCACTGATTGCTGCCTCCCTATCAGAATTCCAGTCACCTCCATCCAGCACCAAAGTCAGCCTCCTCACACAGGCTGCCACTTCAGGTCCCACTGCGATGTTAACCTTGCCCTCACATCATCCAACAGACTTTTGTCATTGAGCAACTCCTCTCTGGAAATGGTCTGCTGAGATTGCCCTCCAGCTACCTGTCCAATATCGTGCATGTGACCACCAGTGTCTAGCTGCATCGCTGCTCCTGACTGCAGTTGGCAATATTGGCAGACTTCCCCGGCCAGTGCCTTCTCTGACATTTGGGAAAGAATCTCATGGCCCCATTGTGGTGGGGAGGGCGGGGGCTGAAAATGCAGTGAGCCGTTCAAAAGTCCACTGACTCCGGTGCGGCTGAAAATTCCCGCCAGTGGGAGGACCAGGAAAATGCCACCATTTTGTTTCTCATCTGATCATGAGCCATGATCAGCACTTGATGCTGGAGACTGCCAGGTGAGATACATTGCATCAACTCTCTCCTGTTGTCCGCTAGAGAGCTCTACCCTCCCCCCTGATCCTCTTCCAGCATCTCGGAAGTTTACAATCCCACTTCATGAGGCAGTGCTGGGTCAGTTGACATTTAACCTCCCAGGAGAAATGACATCTCCCAATGTCTTCATTGAGCAGGTGAAGCTGCCTGAGGTTCTCTTTTGAACTGGATGGTAAATGTAGAAACATACATAGAATCATATCCTCTGGCTCAGGACTGGATCTCCATCAAAATCACATCAGTGATACTTCCACAGCAACCTGGGCAGGATTGCGCAGACAGAGGATTGGGGTGCTGCCATCTGCTTGTGGCATGACTGTGCTATTCACTACACCATAACTATAATGTTCATCTATACCATAGATATGCTGTTTATCTACACCATAGCTATAGATTCATAAAATCCCTTCATTGCAGAAGAGGCCATTCAGCCCATCGAGTCCATGCTGACCTCCCGACAGCATATTATCGAGGCCCTATCCCCATAACCCAACATACTGACCCTTCTAATCTCTCTAATCTACATATCTTTGGACGCTAAGGGGCAATTTAGCATGGCCAACCCACCTAACCTGCACATCTTTGGAGTGTGGGAGGAAACCGGAGCACCCGGAAGAAACCCATGCAAACATGGGGAGAACGTGCAAACTCCACACAGACCCAAGGCCGGAATTGAACTCAGGTCCCTGGTGCTGTGAGGCAGGAGTGCTGTGCCACATGCCGCCTGTAGCTATACTGTTCATCTACACCATAACCATACTGTTCATCTACACCATAGCTATACTGTTAATCTATATAATAGCTATGCTGTTCATCTACACCATAGCTATACTGTCTATCCACACTGTAATTATACTGTTCATCTATACCATAGCTATAGTGTTAATCTATATCATAGCTATACTGTTCATCTATACCATAGCTATACTGTTAATCTATATAATAGCTATGCTGTTCATCTACACCATGCCTATACTATTCATCAACACCATAACTATTTTCTCAGGGTGGGAATGTCTGCTACGAGAGGATACAGGTTTAAGGTGCTGGGGGGTAGGTACAGGGGAGATGTTAGGGGTAAGTTTTTCACACAGAGGGTGGTGGGCGAGTGGAATCGGCTGCCGTCAGTGGTGGTGGAGGTGAACTCAATAGGGTCTTTTAAGAGACTCCTGGATGAGTCCATGGAGCGTAATAGGATGGAGGGTTATAGGTAGGTCTCGAAGGTAGGGATGTGTTCGGCACAACTTGTGGGCCGAAGGGCCTGTTTGTGCTGTAGTTTTTCTATGTTTCTATACTTTTCATCTATACCACAGCTATACTGTTAATCTATACCATAACTATACTGTACATCTATACCATGCCTATACTGTTCATCAACATCATAACTATACTGTACATCTATACCATGCCTATACTGTTCGTCAACATCATAACTATACTGTTCATCTACACCATGTTATATTGTTCATCTATACCATGCGTATGCTGTTCATCTATACCATTTCTATATTGTCCATCTACATCATAGATACATTGTTTAACTGTACCATGTTAACACTGTTCATCAACACCAGAGCCATAAAGGGCGGCACGGTAGCGCAGTGGTTAGCACTGCTGCTTCACAGCTCCAGGGTCCCGGGTTCGATTCCCGGCTCGGGTCACTGTCTGTGTGGAGTTTGCACATTCTCCTCGTGTCTGTGTGGGTTTCCTCCGGGTGCTCCGGTTTCCTCCCGCAGTCCAAAAATGTGCAGGTTAGGTTGATTGGCCAGGTTAAAAATTGCCCCTTAGAATCCTGAGATGCGTAGGTTAGAGGGATTAGCGGGTAAATATGTGGGGGTAGGGCCTGGGTGGGATTGTGGTCGGTGCAGACTCGATGGGCCGAATGGCCTCCTTCTGCACTGTAGGGTTTCTATGTATGTTTCTCTATGTAATGTTAATCCACACCATAGCTCTACAATTCACCCACCCAATGACAATCTGTCTCCTAAAAGAGGAATAAAAACAGAAGGAGAGCCACTCAAGTTAATTCCAAGTAGCTTTGGAGTTTCCAGTTAGATCCCACAATCACAACTAACTAGCAAATTAGCTCTTGTAATTAGAAGCATCCTCTTGCTGAACAGTTTGCCATGGTCCCTGTCAGAGAAGAATGTGCGAACTCCACACAGACAGTGACCCAAGCCAGGAACCCGGGTCCCTGGCGCTGTGAGGCAGCAGTGCTAACCACTATGCCACCATGCTGCCCCAGTTGTGCTTCAACCATTGCGGCTTCAAATGCCAGAAAGTTTTTAAGACCCTTCTGAAAGCCTGACCAGACTTTCTGCTATCCTTCCAGATGTTTTCTCCCTCGGTTCCGCTTCTGTGAGAGGAAACTGGCAGGTGTTCTGTGTCAGTGGCATTTCACAAAAGCAAGCTTGCGCTGTTGAGTTAATCATATTAGCCGCATTTGATGAGTTGACGAATGCTGTAGAACGTGTGGCTGAGTTAAATTTATTAATATTTGCCTTGTCAATGCCCTTTAAGTATTAACTTCAATAAGATTATCTCTGAGTCTTGTCTTCTCCTGTGTAAACACAAACAGTTTTTGCACCTGCTCCTCATAATTCAGTCACCTAATTTCAGCTATTAATTTCAAGGCTCTGCTCCACACTCGAGAATGCCTTTGTCACAATGACTGAGACTGTGCAACACTTTTACAGGCATTTTGTTGAGAATTCTGTTCTATTTCATAGAATCCCTACCGTGCAGAAGGAAGTCATTCGGCCCATCAAGTCTGCATTGACAATCCCACCCAGGCCCAATCCCAGCAACACCACATATTTACCCTGCTAATCCCCCTGACACGAAGGGGCAATTTAGCATGGCCAATCCACCTAACCCGCACATCTTTGAACTGAGGGAGGAAACCCACGCAGACATGGGGAGAACGTGCAGACTCCACACAGACAGTCACCCGAGGCTGGAATTGAACCTGGGTCTCTGACGCTGTGAAACAGCAGCACTAACCATTGTGCCACCGTGCCACCCCATTTCATCTCCTACATGTTCCAAGATTCTACTCAGTCTCTTCCCTGCTGCTAAAAGTTACTGAATTATTCAGCAATGTATCTGACAGCACCTCCAAAACCTTTCTCCTGTGCACTGTAGGGTGTTATTTAACTTTTGTCACGGTTTCTTTTCCATCTTCTGTGATGTGACTTCCACTTTGAATAATCCTGAATATTCACCAGCTGCCCAAGCTGTCCATTTCCTTATTTTTTGATCAACCTATTCCCAATTATTTGGACTTCCCCTCAACCCACAAGAGATGGTGAGATCCTAAGTGAATATTTCTCATCAGTATTTACTGTTGAGAAAAGCATGGATGTTAGGGAATTTGGGAACATAAATAGTGATGTCTTGAGGAGTATACATATTACAAAGAAAGAGGTGCTGGAAGTCTTAAAGCGATTCAAGGTAGATAAATCCCTGAGACCTGATGAAGTATATCCCAGGGCATTGTGGGAGGCTAGGGAGGAAATTGCAGGTCTCCGAGCAGAGATATTTCAATCATCGAAAGTCACAGGTGAGGTGCCTGAAGATTGGAGGGTGGCAAATGTTGTGCCTTTGTTCAAGAAGGGCTGCAGGGGAAAGCCTGGGAACTACAGGCCAGTGAGCCTCACATCTGTGGTGGGTAAGTTGTTGGAAGGTATTTTGAGAGACAGGATCTACAGGCATCTAGAGACGCAAGGACTGATTAGGGACAGTCAGCATGGCTTTGTGAGTGAAAATCATGTCTCACAAGTTTGATTGAGTTTTTTGAAGGGGTAACCAAGAAGATAGATGAGGGCAGTGCAGTTGATGTTGTCTACGTGGACTTTATACAATAAATGGCAGAGCCATTAAGAGTATAGAAACACAGAGGGGTCTAGGTGTGCAAGTCCACAAATCCTTGAAGGTGGCAGCACCGGTGGAGAAGGTGGTGAAGAAGGCATATGGTATGCTTGCCTTTATAGGACGGGGTATAGAGTATAAAAGCTGGAGTCTGATGTTGCAGCTGTATAGAATGCTGGTTAGGCCACATTTGGAGTACTGCATCCAGTTCTGGCTGCCGCACTACCAGAAGGACGTGGAGGCTTTAGAGAGAGTGCAGAGAAGGTTTACCAGGATGTTGCCTGGTGTGGAGGGTCTTAGCTATGAGGAGAGATTGGGTAAATTGGGCTTGTTCTCCCTGGAAAGATGGATAATGAGAGGAGACCTAATAGAGGTGTACAACATTATGAAGAGTATAGATAGGGTGAACAGTGGGAAGCTTTTTCCCAGGTCGGAGGTGACGATCACGAGGGGTCACGGGCTCAAGGTGCGAGTGGCGAGGTATAACTCAGATATCAGAGGGACGTATTTTACACAGAGAGTGGTGGAGGCCTGGAATGCGCTGCTAAGTAGGGTGGTGGAGGCAGACACGCTGGCATCGTTTAAGATTTACCTGGATAGTCACATGAGCATTCTGGGAATGGTCTAGTCGGACCAATGAGCGACACAGGCTTGGAGGGCCGAAGGGCCTGTTTCCTGTGCTGAACTGTTCTTTGTTCTTTGTTCTTTTTTAGCAAGACCTTTGACAAGGTACTGCATGGTAGGTTGTTGCATAAGGTTAAATCTCATGGGATCCAGGGTGAGGTAGCTAAATGGATACAAAACTGGCTTGATGATAGAATAGTAAGAAGTCTCACGACACCAGGTTAAAGTCCAACAGATTTATTTGGTAGCAAATACCATAAGCTTTCGGAGCACTGCTCCTTCGTCAGATGGAGTGGAAATGTGCTCTCAAACAGTGCACAGACACAGAAATCAAGTTACAGAATACTAATTAGAATGCAAATCTCTACAGACAGCCAGGTCTTCTTTACCATGTAGAGATTTGCATTCTAATTAGTATTCTGTAACTTGATGTTGTGTCTCTGTGCACTGTTTGAGAGCACATTTCCACTCCATCTGACGAAGGAGCAGTGCTCCGAAAGCTTATGGTATTAGCTACCAAATAAATCTGTTGGACTTTAACCTGGTGTTGTGAGACTTCTTACTGTGTTTACCCCAGTCCAACGCTGGCATCTCCACATTGATGATAGAAGTCAGGGGGTGGTTGTAGAGGGTTGTTTTCAAAATGGAGACCTGTGTCTTAGGGATCAGTGCTGGGTCCACTGTTATTTGTCATTTATATTAGTGATTTGGATGAGAATATAGGGGACATGGTTAGTAAGTTTGCAGATGACACCAAGATTGGTGGCATAGTGGACAGTGAAGAAGGTTATTTCCGATTGCAACGGGATCTTGATCAATTGGGCCTGTGGGCTCACGAATGGCAGATGGAGTTTAATTTAGATAAATGCGAGTTGATGCATTTTGGTCGATTGAACCAGGGCAGGACTTACTCAGTTAATGGTAGGGTGTTAGGGAGAGTTACAGAAGAAAAAGATCTAGGGGTACATGTTCATAGCTCCTTGAAAGTGGATTCACAGGTGGACAGAATGGTAAAGAAGGCATTCAGCATGCTTGGTTTCATTGGTCATAACACTGAATACAGGAGTTGGGATGTCTTGTTGAAGTTGTACAAGACATTGGTAAGGCCACACTTGGAATACTGTGTACAGTTCTGGCCACCCTATTATAGAAAGGATATTATTAAACTAGAAAGAGCACAGAAGAGATTTACTTGGATGCTCCCGGGACGAGATGGATTGAGTTATAAGGAGAGGCTGGATAGACTGGGACTTTTTTCTCTGGAGCGTAGAAGGCTGAGGGGTGACCTTATAGAGGTCTATAAAATAATGAGGGACATAGATCAGCTAAAAAGTCAATATCTTCTCCCAAAGGTAGGGGAGTCTAAATCTAGAGGGCACAGGTTTAAGGTGAGAGGGAAGAGATACAAAAGTGTCCAGAGGGGCAATTTCTTCACACAGAGGGTGGTGAGTGTCTGGAACAAGCTGCCAGAAGTAGTAGTAGAGGCAGGTACAATTTTGTCTTTTAAAAAGCGTTTAGACAGTTACATGGGTAAGATGGCTATAAAGGGATATGGGCCAAATGCAGGCAATTGGGATTAGCTTACAGGTTTCAAAAAAAAGGGCAGAATGGACAAGTTGGGCCGAAGGGCCTGTTTCCATGCTGTAAACATTTATGACTCTATATTTTGGGTCAACTATCAACTAGGAGAGTTTACGGGCAGGATTGTAGACAATGCGAGTGGAGAGAGGATTAAGCACAGGTTAAAGAGGTGTGAATTGTCTCAAGCCAGGACAGTTAGTAAGATTTTGGAAGCCCAGTGTGACATGAACCCAAGATCCCGGTTGACAATCACCAAGCAGGAGTGTTCCCTTCCTTCAGGGAACACTTCAGCAGTCAAGGGCATTCAGTCTCTGATCTTCGGGTAAGCATTCTCCAAAGCGGCCTTCAAGACACACGACAACGCATAATTGCCTAGAAGAAACGCATAGCCAAGTTCTGCACGTATGCGGACGGCCTCAACTGGGAACTTGGGTTCATGTCACAATACTGTAACTCCCACGACTTGCCTGGGCTTGCAAAATCTCACTAATTGTCCTGGCTGGAGACAATACACATCTCTTTAACCTGTGCTTAACCCTCTCTCCACTCACATTGTCTGCACCTGTAAAGACTTGATTACCTGTTAAGACTCGCATTCCAACCATTATCTTGCAATTGAGTTTGTGTCTACATATGCCCTGTTTGTGAACCCAACTCTCCACAGTGCAGTGCAGTGCTCCGAAAGCTCGTGCGACCAAATAAACCTGTTGGACTTTAACCTGATGCTGTGAGACTTTTTACTTTGCCTACCCGAGTCCAATGCCATCATCTCCATGTCATGGCTACCACCAACACTGTAAACTGCCAGCTCAAAGTGGAGAGGATCTCCAAGAAGATCGTGCATATCGACACATACATCACGTTTCTACAAAGATGCAAGAAAGCAGACAAGATACTGAAGGGACTACAAATCACGAACCCACTCAGGTCAACCTATAACACAGACTACGCTGACAGACTTTGCCGTTGCACCTCTCTCACACTCCTCAACCACCTCATACACCAGCTGTACAGCAGAGGCCGCAACCTGGAAACCAAGATAGTGTCCATATTCTCAACTTGTGCTCAGGATGCAGACCAGCTGCGAAACGTTGCCAAGCAGATGAGACAAAGGAACTACACCATCTACATGCACACCAAGAACAGGAAACTTGAGAAACTCGGCATCACCACCAGCAGCACCCAAGCCTCCCCCGGTACCACAGTAGAAAACAGTACCACTGCAGGGAAGTCCATTGTCAACTTGTTGGTCTACACATTTCAACCAGACAAAATTGAAGTTCTCAGTCGAGGGCTCAATTTCTGCCCCACCACCCAAATAGACCCCATCAGTCTCGCAGCAGACACAGAGGAATTCATCAGGCGAATGAGGCTCCAGGAGTTCTTCTACAAACCCCAAGAGGACAGCAGCGAACACAATGAGACAGCCAATGAACCGGAACAGCCAACAGAAAGATCTGCGGTGCAGCAACTGAAGAAGAAAGAGTCGAACTGGACTCCTCCGGAAGGCCGCTGCCCTTGACTCGACATGTATCCCAAGCCATCAGCAGGTGCACAATGCCAGATTCATCATCCACACTCACAAGACGGCCCCAAACGTCACCCAAGCAAAACACAATGCCACCCGCGCTCTCAAAACCAACCGCAATATTGTCATCAAACCAGCAGACAAAGGAGGGGCCACCATCATACTGAACAGAACGGATTACTGCAAAGAAGTGTACCGACAACTGAGCAACGAGGAACACTACAGACAGTTATCGCAGATCCGAACAAAGAACACACCTGCCAACTCAACAGACTGATCAAGACGTTGATCCGGACCTTCAGAGCACCCTCCGTGCTCTCATCCCACGTACTCCCTGCGTTGGAGATCTCTACTGCCTCCCGAAGATACACAAGGCCAACACACTTGGCAATCCCATTGTATCAGGCAATGGGACACCGTGTGAGAACCTCTCCGGCTACGTCAAGGGCATCCTGAAACCCATCGTACGAGGAACCCCCAACTTCTGTCGCGATACTATGGACTTCTTACAGAAACTCAGCACACATGGAGTAGTTGAACTAGGAATACTCCTCATCTCAATGGATGTCTCGGCACTCCACACCAGCAGCCCCCACGACGTTGTCAGTGGTGCAACTGCCTCAGTACTCAATGCCGACAACTGCCACTCTCCAGACGCAACTCTACAACTCATCCGCTTCATCCTGGACCACCTTCAGCAACTAGTTCTTCATCCAGACACACGGAACAGCCATGGGGACCAAATATGCATCTCAATTTGCACAGATTCGAACAAGACCTCTTCACCGCACTGGACCATCAACCGTGCTATACACTAGATACATCGATGACATTTTCTTCCTTTGGACTCATGGTGAGCAATCATTGAAACAACTATTTGATGACATCAACAAGTTCCATCCCACCATCAGACTCACCATTGGCTACTCTCCGGAATCGGTTGCATTCTTGGACACACGCATCTCCATCAAGGACGGTCACCTCAGCACTTCACTGTACCGCAAGCCCACGGATAACCTCACGATGCTCCACTTCTTCAGCTTCCACCCTAAACACGTTAAAGAAGCCATTCCCTACGGACAAGCCCTCCATATACACAGGATCTGCTCAGATAAGGAGGATCACAACAGACACTTACCGACACTGAAAGACACTCTCATAAGAACAGGATATGGCGCTCGACTCATCGATCGACAGTTCCGGCGTGCTACAGTGAAAAACCGCACTGACCTCCTCAGAAGACAAAATGGAACATGGCTGACAGAGTACCCTTCGTCATCCAGTAGTTCCCCGGAGCGGAGAAGCCCCGACATCTTCATTGGAGCCTTCAACATGTCATCGATGAAGATGAACATCTTGCCAAGGCCATCCCCACACTCCCACTACTTGCCTTCAAACAACCGCACAACCTCAAAAAGACCATTGTTCGCAGCAAGCTACCCAGTCTTCAGGAGAACAGCAACCATGACACCACACAACCCTGCCGTCGCAAGCGCTGCAAGACGTGCCGGATCTCGACACGGATGCCATCATCTCATGTGAGAACACCATCCACCAGGTACACGGTACATACTCTTGTGACTCAGCCAACATTGTCTACCTGATACGCTGCAGGAAAGGATGTCCCGAGGCATGGTACATTGGGGAAACCATGCAGACGCTACAACAACGGATGAATGGACAATGCTCGACAATCACCAGGCAGGAGTGCTCCCTTCCTGTTGGGAGCACTTCAGCAGTCAAGGGCATTCAGCCTCCGATCTTCGATTAAGCATTCTCCAAGGCGGCCTTCAAGACACACGACAATGCAGAATCGCCGAGCAGAAACTGATAGCCAAGTTCCGCACACATGAGGACGGCATCAAGCGGGATCTTGGATTCATGTCACACTACCTGTAACCATTTGGCCTGGGCTTGCAAAATCTCACTAACTGTCCTGGCTTGAGACAATTTACACCTCTTTAACCTGTACTTAACCCTCTCTCCACTCACATTGTCTGCACATGTAAAGATTTGATTATCTGTTAAGACTCGCATTCCAACCATTATCTTGTAATTGAATTTGTGTCTATATACACCCTGTTTGTGAAACAAATCCTGCAGTCACCTGATGAAGGGGCAGCACTCCCAAAGCTCGTGTTAACAAATAAACCTGTTGGACTTTAACCTGGTGTTGTGAGACTTCTTACTGTTCATGGTCATCAGTAGACTTAATCAGAGATTTATTTTTAAATTCTAATTTCATTGTCTGCCATGGTGGGATGTAAACCAGGATCCCCGCTGCATTACCCTGGCTCTATTCTCTCTCCACAGAAGCTGTCAGACCTGCTGGGATTTTCCAGCATTTTCCGTTTTTGTCTCTGATTTAATAATCCAGCGAAAATACCACACAACACTGCCTCCCCCACTATTGTTTCAATGCAGCCACTATTCAGCTCTGACGAAGGGTCATCCTGACTCGAAAGGTTGCTTCTATTCTCTCTCCACAGATGCTGTCAGACCTGCTGAGATTTTCCAGCATTTTCCACTTTTGTTTCTGATTCCAGCATCTGCTGTATTTTGCCTTTACCACCACGACTGCGTCTGCAGTTCCACGTGATAGTTACCGGCTTCTAAAGTTCTTTAGCAACACATTCAGTGGTACAAACATTCGCTGTGAAGCAGGAGGCCCACTAACACCACCCAGTCGTAGCTTTGTCAACGCCATCCAACTCCACAAAATAAAGTTGGTACAAACTGCTCAAAATTGACACTAAAACAGGGATTCTTCTTTTTGAATGCACTTTGTAGAGGTAGTATGGCAAGTAAATCGATATGGCCAGGGCTCTATCACCCTGGGATGTGCTCACAGTGATTTCTCTACCATGGACGGGATCTTTCACGCAACCTTCCACGTGATTCATGGTGACCTGCCATTGGCTAATGGCAGAATCTTCTCATACTGCCATTGTCAACGGGGTTTCCTGTTGAATATACACCCCTCACTGCCGGGAAACCTGCAGTGGGGCGCGTCTTCGGTGGGACCGGAAGATCCCACTGGCATGAACCGCCAGAAAACTCTGGCCCTTGACCTCCAGCCTGTCTAGAAGTGCATTTAAATAAAGCAAGGGTTACGATACTTGGGAATAGAGGGATACAAAAGAATGGTCTAGTGGGCACATGAGCGGCGCAGTCCTGGAGGGCCGAAGGGCCTGTTCCTGTGCTGTATTGTTCTTTGATAACAAGTGCTCCCTGAGATTCTGCTGGGGTCTCATCCACTTACCAATTGGAAAATCACCACCATTATCAAGGTGGCAGTATTGAATCTTTCTCATGCCCCATTGACTGCAAGTGATCATGGAGTGACAAGTCACAGAGGAATGTGAGTCTGAAATATTGCTTTCGCTGGGAATCAACTTGACCTTTAATGCACAATTGCTTGTGGCCAATGGATGGATTCCTGATCGGTAAGGGAATTAAGGGTTATGGGGATCAGGCGGGTAAGTGGTACTGATCCACGTCAGATCAGCCATGATCTTATTGAATGGCGGGGCAGGCTCGAGGGGCTAGATGGCCTACTCCTGCTCCTATTTCTTATGTTCTTATGTTCTTATGCACAAAGGCACTTTGTGAAAAAGCAAATTACTGCGGATGCTGGAATCTGAAACCAAAAGAGGAAATGCTGGAAAATCTCAGCAGGTCTGGCAGCATCTGCAAGGAGAGAAAAGAGCTTTGACAAAGGGTCATTTGGACTCGAAACGTCAGCCCTTTTCTCTCCTTACAGATGCTGCCAGACCTGCTGAGATTTTCCAGCATTTCCTCTTTTGGTACTTTGTAAAACTTGCTTGAAAGTTTCAAAGGAACTTGCGTACTGTGGAAGCTGTTCCTCAGTCCTAATGAATGGTCTGCGAAAACGTGAGGATAATTATTCCATAGGTTGCACATTGGCTGCGACTCATATCTGAAATTGTGCCTTTTTGTGTTGTCTCTGAGAAAAAAAACCTTTATATTTAAAATTCTTCGTAAAGTGAACAGTTGGCAAGCATACCCTTATCATCAGCACTGCTTTCCTTATGTCACGTACTCCATCGTAAACTAAGCGTGAAGCATCTATGAACTCATTCTCTTCGAAAGCCTGTGGGGGATTTGCACTTAGTGCTTCAATTGCAACTTCCACTTGTTCAGCAAAACGAGGCATAACTGGATGGGAGAGAGAGAGAGAGAGAAATAAACAACACAAGGAAAGCATTAGAGATTTCTTTTCCTGCCTTAAGGCCTGAGCACTCCTTTAAAGGGTACCCAAGCTTGTCTTATTGTCACAGAATGCACTGCAGATTGGACGCTGATTAATTCTGCAGATGCTGTGTTAAGTAGGCACAAAACAAAATCACTTCACTATAAATGGCTTAAGACGGAGAGAAAGGAAGTAGGTGGTGACTGCGTAAAGATTTACTTTGGAAAGGAAGCAGATGCTAAAATATTAAATATTCCTGCACATTGCAAGTCATCAAAGTTTTAATATCAAATCAATTAAATTAAACCAAAGTATTTGATTACAGCATTAATTTATTCTCCCTGTTCTTTTGTGTATAAATGTTTATTTTATGGCTACCATTGATTGTGCAAGTTAGTGCATTATGGATTCACACAATATATTTTTATTTATTCACATTGATTTAATATTTACTGCTGATGGCATTTTTGCCTCTCAGCCAATAATTTAGGGTTCTGCGCCAGGACGGCATTTAATGCTTCCCCCAGAGGCAGGCTGGGATGTGGGGGGGGGGGGGAGCGTAAGACAGACAGCAAAATGCAGAGTGGAGACCCAATTGTCTTCCCAATTTCCCCCATTAAACATAGAAACTAGAAGCAGGAGGAGGCCATTCGGCCCTTCGAGCTTGCTCTGCCATTCATTTTGATCATGGCTGATCATCGAATTCAATATCCTGACCCCCCAATAGAAACATAGGCTGGAATTTTACCGCCACACCCACCCCAGAATCGTGGCGGGTGAGGCTCGCAGAACGGAATTCTCCATTGGCCTCGGGC
The DNA here is from genome assembly GCF_964213995.1 of Mustelus asterias. Lineage (NCBI taxonomy): Eukaryota > Metazoa > Chordata > Chondrichthyes > Carcharhiniformes > Triakidae > Mustelus > Mustelus asterias. The sequence goes on along the minus strand of NC_135801.1, from coordinate 180,654,332 downwards.
GGGATTTTACGATCCTCGCCCGAGTGAGGTTGTAAAATATCAGCCATAGAAACTGGAAGCAGGAGTAGGCCATTCGGCCCTTCGAGCCTGCTCCGCCATTCATCTTGATCATGGCTGATCATCAAATTCAATATCCTGATCCCCGCTTCCCCCCCATATCCCTTGATCCCTTTAGCCAGAGGAGCTATATCTAATTTTTTCTTGAAATGAGACAATGTTTTGGCCTCAACTACATTCTGTGGTAGTGAATTGCACACATTCACCACCCGCTGGGTGGTTCAGAACATGATTCGGAGATGCCGGCGTTGGACTGGGGTAAACACAGTAAGAGTTTTAACAACACCAGGTTAAAGTCCAACAGGTTTATTTGGTAGCAAATACCATTAGCTTTCGGAGCACTGCTCCTTCGTCAGATGGAGTGGAAATCTGCCTGATTTCCACCAGATTTCCACTCCATCTGACGAAGGAGCAGCGCTCCAAACGCTAATGGTATTTGCTACCAAATAAACCTCTTGGTTCAGAACAGGCAGTGTTAAGGATGGCCTTCTTGCCCAGAAGTCAACTGAGGCCCTTAAATGACAACCAGTGGTGGTTCAAGACCACATAATGTGGACAACCCATCAAGTAAACCATGGCGGGTGTGCTTACAGGCTTGTGAGGGTGTGCAGCGGGGCTCATTCTAACATGGGCAACCCGTGCCTAATGGAAAGACTTACCAGTGGTCACCCATGACTGAAGACCCCTTACCATTAACATCCTAACCCACCCCCTCCACCACTATCCCGAAGACCTCTCTGACTGGTCCTGGCAAACCTGACTGACTTACCTTCACTCCAGTTTACACCAATGATCCTGTACCCTGGGTCTACCGCAAGGCCGGCAGTAGCCACCATTCCCGGTGGCACTGCCAGTACTGGAGAGCTGCCAGCCTCTGATCGGCCAGCAGCTCACAAAGGTAGGAAATTTCCACTGACCATGGTGAGGACCAAAGCCAACCCGGTAAGTGCCTATTGGGATTAAATTGTGTTGTGTGGGCTCGGAATGGCTGTGGCAGGGTTACCACCAGCTCTCCACCGGGCAGGTCCATTGCCATGAGTCAGGACGGCACAGCATTATACACCCAAATGGCAACCATTCAAACCATCACATCTGTGCCAGCACTTTCAAAGTTCTTGGAATATAGTGTTCAATTCTGGTCACCACACTACCAGAAGGATGTGGAGGCTTTGGAGAGTGTACAGAAAAGATTTACCAGGATGTTGCCTGGTATGGAGGGCATTAGCTATGAGGAGAGGTTGGAGGAACTTGATTTGTTCTGACTGGAACTATGGAAGTTGAGGGGTGACCTGATAGAAGTCCACAAGATTATGAGAGGCATGGACAGAGTGGATAGTCAGAAGCTTTTTCCCAGGGTGGAAGAGTCAGTTACTAGGGGGCACAGGTTTAAGGTGCGAGGGGCAAGGTTTAAAGGAGATGTACGAGGCAAGTATTTTACACAGAGGGTGGTGGGTGCCTGGAACCCGTTGCCGGGGGAGGTAGTGGAAGCAGAAACGATAGTGAGTTTTAAGGGGCATCTGGGCAAATACATGAATAGGATGGGAATAGAGGGATATGGTCCCCAGAAGAATAGGGGGTTTTAGTTCAGTCAGGCAGCATCGTCGGTGCAGGCTTGGAGGGCCGAAGGGCCTGTTCCTGTGTTGTAATTTTCTTTGTTCTTTGTTCTATACAATTTGTCATATCCTGTTTTTCTTTCCCTAAGGACCTTCAATTTTTTCACTCAAAGTATTATCGAAACTTACGCACACAGTGTAGGCTTCCATAGAATCCCTACAGTGCAGAAGGAGGCCATTTGGCCTGTCGAGTCTGCACCGACCACAATCTCACCCAGACCCTATCCCCAGAACCCCATGCATTTACTCTCGCAAGTCCTCCTGACACTAAGGGACAATTTAGCATGGCTAATCCACCTAACCTGCACATCTTTGGGGTGTGGGAGGAAACCGGAGCACCCAGAGGTAACCCATGCAGACACGGGAAGAACGTGCAGATTCTGCACAGACAGTCACCCGAGGCCGGAATTGAACCCGGGTCCCTGGTGCTGTGAGGCAGCAGTGCTAACCACTGTGCCACTGTGCCGATGCCAGTAGAAGAGTCACATGGACTTGAAACATTAACTCTGCTTCTCTCTACACAGATGCTGCCAGACCTGCTGAGCTTTTGCTGCCTTCCTGATTACTTGCTGTGTCTGCATCCTAACATTTTGGCGATTCATGTACGAGGACATACAGGCCTCATTATACTGGAATCTATTTTCATCGAAATAATGTTTTGCTTTTCTATTCTTTTGTGCCAAAGTGGGCAAATACATGAATAGGATGGGAACAACTGCACATTTTCCCACACTTCACTCCATCTGCCAATATTTTCCCCACTCAGATGACCTGTCTTTTTAAACATTCTCTGACAGGATGTGGGCATCATTGGCTCGGGCAGAATCTTCACCAGCTTTCCCTCATTGAGAAGGTGGTGGGTGAGCTGCCTTCTTGAATCACTGCAGTCCATGTGACGTAGATACACTCATAGTGCTGTTAGGCTGGGAGTATCAGGATTTTGACCCAACAACAGTGAAATAATGGTCTATTTCCAAGTCGGGATGGTGTTTGGCTTGGAGGGGAACTCACAAGCCTTTGCAAACTCTTTCAGTGGAATTCTGGGCCCTTTCCTGTGATAAATTTGGTGGCAGGGTGTTGCATTTAATCAGCTTGAGGGGCCTACTATCATCTTGGCTTCCATCACAAATAAGCCCATGTCAGGAAGCCCCTTAAGGGGGCCACAACCCTGCCCCAGCTGGTTTTATGCAGAAAGCATGAAATGCAAATCCATGCTGGGTTGCGGGCTCCTGTTTAATGACGGACAGTGCTTGACTGGAGGACCCAGCAATCAGGACACTGGTGGAGGGTGGGGGTTGGGGGGGGGGGGGGCATTGTGGAGGGTGCAGGGGTCACTAAAAGCTACCACACTATCAACTCGTCCCCTCACTCCATCCCCCGATTGGCCTGCAGCTCTTGGTGAAAGGGACTCCTGCCCCATCTTGGGATCCTTGAATCCAGAGCAGGTCCACTTCTGGCCTGCAAAGTGCATTAATGGAAACAGATGTGTCGGGCTTTTCATAACTGGGCCAGACAGTAACTGAGACCCCCATCACCTGTACAAGATTTCACCCATATCGTTCGTACAATTTGTTTTCCTCCCTATCTTTCTACACTCAGTAACGTTTGACCCAATACAGTCAATACCTTTTTCATTAATATAGATCAGAAATAACCGCGGCCTCAGAAAATCCTCAATCCATGCGAACAGATTCAAGAACAGCTTCTTCCCTGCTGCCATCAGACTTTTGAATGCTCCGATCATACATCAAGCTGATCTTTCGCTTCACCCTATCTGGAACTGTAACAGTATATTCTGTACCCTCTCCTTTTCCTTTTTCCCTATGTAAAGAACAAAGAAAATTACAGCACAAGAACAGGCCCTTCGGCCCTCCAAGCCTGCACCGACCATGCTGCCCGACTTAACTAAAACCCCCTACCCTTCTGGGGACCATATCCCTCTATTCCCATCCTATTCATGTATTTGTCAAGACGCCCCTTAAAAGTTACCACCATATCTGCTTCCACTACCTCCACCAGCAACAAGTTTACACTACTCTCTGTAAAAAATCTGCCTCATATATCTCTTTTAAACCTTTCCCCTCGCAACTTAAACCTGTGCCCCCTAGGAATTGACTCTTCCACCCTGGGAAAAAGCTTCTGACTGTCCACTCTGTCCATGCCTCTCATAATCTTGTGGACTTCTATCAGGTCACCCCTCAACCTCCATCGTTCCAGTGAGAACAAACCAAGTTTTTCCAACCTCTTCTCATAGCTAATACCCTCCATACCAGGCAACATCCTGGCAAATCTTTTCTGTACCCTCTCCAAAGCCTCCACATCTTTCTGGTAGTGTGACGACCAGAATTGAACACTATATTCCAAGTGCGGCCTAACTAAGGTTCTATAAAGCTGCAACATGACTTGCCAATTTTTAAATTCAATGCCCCGACCAATGAAGGCAAGCATGCCGTATGCCTTCTTGACTACCTTCTCCACCTGCATTGCCATTTTCAGTGACCTGTGTACCTGTACACCCAGATCCTCTGCCTACTCTTATGTACTCTATGAACAGTATGTTGTGGCTGTATAGCGTGTGAGAAACAATACTATTCACTGTATCCCAATACATGTGGCAATAATAAATCAAATGAAAAGCAATATATCAACCCCAAAAGCCACGAGCTCGTAATTTTTGCAGAAACCTTACAACCTTCAAAAAACATGTGGACGAGCACTTGAAATATCGCAACATTTAAGGACGTGGGACAAGTGCAGGAAAATGGGATTAGCGCATCTCTAGTGGTAGTTACTGTTGGTGCAGACTTGATGGGCTGAAGGGTCTTTACTGCGTTGTATGCCTCTATGAACCTTTTATTGGTACCTTACTGAATACCTTTGTGAAGTCATGCAGATGTGGTGAGGTTATCTTCCAGTCTAGGGAGGGAAAGATGTATCCATGGATTCTACAGATGTATTTTTCATACAGCGTGTTGATTTCCCTGGTCAGTCCCTGTGGGACTGTAAGGAAACATGCCAACAGAAAACACAACTAATCACTTTCACACTTCTCATGCAGCTAAACTGGCACTCGTTCAAGAATAACCAATCAGCATTTTGCTCATCCAACTATGCTGTACGCAAAAGTTTTGAAAAATTGCACAATGAAAAATTAAGGAAAGCCTGCTTGGATGACCAGGATGTTGAATTCTGATTCATAGCATTTTTAGGCAGAGGGAACATGTCAATACGTCAAAGACCAAGACCGAGTTTAGGTTAGTACGCTGCAAAAGGATGGGGGTTGGTTTTGCAGTGGGGAAACCTCAACAAGTTGAAAAGGAAAGCAAAGGGACTGCACTCCCATTTTAATAGGGAGAGGATTTATGGACCATTCATTCTGACAATCAGACCACACAAGATAAATGCCATGGATAGAAGCATTAAGAAGGATTGAACAAGGAATAGAGTACAAGGTCAAGTGGCAGTTTAATGCAAATCGCATCATAACTGCAGGATTGCAAACACAATGAACTGCAGGAAGGAATCAATATTCTGATGTGGAGAAGGTGGCGTTGGACTGGAGTGGGCACAGTCAGAAGTCTCACAACACCAGGTTAAAGTCCAACAGGTTTATTTAGAATCACGAGCTTTCAGAGCATTGCTCCTTCATTAGGTGAGTCTCACAACATGAGGTTAAAGTCCAACCTGTGAGACTTCTTCCTGTGCTTACCCCAGTCCAACGCCAGCATCTCCACATCATGGCTACCACTGACACTGCAAACTGCCGGCTCAAAATGGAGAGGAGCTCCAAGAAGATCGCGCATAGCGACATGGATTCACCTGATGAAGGAACAGCGCTCCAAAAGCTCGTGCGACCAAATAAACCTGTTGGACTTTAACCTGGTGTTGTGAGATTGCTTACTAAATATTCTGAGTTCATGATGATCTTTTATTCAGAGGGAAAGAGGTGTTGGTGCAAAGACCATCATCTGAGTAACCCTCAATGCTAGACCTGCTACTCTTGAGGTCAAAATCTTAGTTAAAGGGATAAGTGTTCAGAGGCATCTTAAAGGAATGGAGAGAGGAAAGAAGCAGACAGAAATTCCAGAGTTTAGAGCTCAGGCAGTTAAAGGCATGGCCACGGTGATAAGTCTTCAGAGGCAGAAGTCTCTTCACCAAAATCCCTTTATTTACAATTCCAACAGCAGTCCACAGAGTGCTATCAGTCAGCAGTCTACCTTCGAGAGTGCCAGAGGAACTGACACTCCCGGTTAAATACAAGGAAAAGACTCCCTGATTGGCCCATCAATTGACTCCATAACCAAGGAGTTCATACTCCAATAGGCCAACCTCAATGGCCTGATTGAAGTCATTACAACCACCAAAATCAGGGATACGAAACAGGCCAGAATTGGACAAGCACAGAGATTCTGGAAGGTTATAAGGCTGGAGAACGCGACAAAGGCTGAAAGAAGCATGTGAGGCCATGAAGAAATTTGGAAACATCGGTGAAAATTTGTAAATTGAGACATTGGGCCTGATTTTACCAAAACTTCGCACCCGTTTTCAGGTGCGAAATCGCGGTAAAGTTGGGCGTCGGGCCTATACCGCAATCTGCACTCGATTCCGAGCAGATCGCGGCTTTACCGACATCCGATTCGGGCGCAGGTCCGGCGCGCGCCCGAATCAGGTGGCCCGACGATTTAAATGCATTTGCATGTATTTAAATCGACTTAATGAACTGCGCGCCCAACTCTACCGCCAAATCCCACTTTACCGTCTTCTGGCCCGATCCGCGTCCGCGCTGTTACCCACCTGCAGAATAAAAGTCCAAAGTCGCCGCTGCAGCCTCCGAAGAGCGGGGTCAGAGACTGCAACGGCTCTCTGACCCAGGTCATCCTCTGGTCGGGCGAGGAGGGGGGTGGGAGGAGGAGAGGGGGTGTGACGTCTCATCCCCTGGGGGGAGAGGGTGGGGGTGGGGAGGGGGTTTGGGAGGGGAGGGAGTGTGACTGATCATCCCCTGGGGGGGAGGCGGTGGGAGGGGAGGGGGTGTGACGTATCATCCGCTGGGGGGGTGTGGGAGGGGAGGGGGTGTGACAAATCATCCCCTGGGTGGGGGGGGGGGGGGGAGAGGGGGTGTGACCGATCATCCCCTGGGGGGTGGGAAGAGAGGGGGTGCGACGTCTCATCCGCTGGTCGGGGGGGGTTCCGCTGCCTGTCTGTGGCCAATCCCTCCTGGCACCATCACTGGTACACTACCAGCCACAGATTACTCTTCCCTGCAGGTGCGAGAGAGCGGGAGCGATGGCTGTGGCTGGTAGATCGGTCTGCCAGCACTAAACCCCGCCCACAGCGCAGATCGGACCGGAGCCGGCAAAACGCGTATGGGCGCGCTAGAAAGAGGATTCCAGGCAAGGATCTACTTGACGCCCAGATCCAGCACTTAGACTCAAAATGGTAAAATTCCCCCCATTGACAGACTGGGTATGTCAATGAGCACAGGAGTGATGGATGAACAGGACTTTGATGTGATTTAGGATACAGGCAGCAGGGTTATTGGATTACCCTTCACAAAGGGTACAAGGTGGGAGAATTGCTCACTTTAATTACCTTTCAGGACACTCAACACCCAGCAGTCCTGTTGCTTATTCAATTATGTGGGAGGGGAAGTGTTGCAAGTAAGTTGGAGGTAGTTGTAGGTAAGTTGTATGGACGACACGGTGGCATAGTTGTTAGCACTGCTGCCTCACAGTGCCAGGGACCGGGTTCGATTCCCGGCTTGGGTCACTGTCTGTGTGGAGTTTGTACATTCTCCCGATGTTTGCGTGGGTTTCCTCCCATGTCCAAAGATGTGCAGGTTAGGTTGATTGGCCATGCTAAATTGACTCTAGTTTCAGGGGAGTTAGCAGGGTAAATCTGTGGGGTTACGGGGATAGGGTGGGATTGCTGTCGATGCAGACTCGATGGGCTGAATGGCCTCTTTCTGTACAGTCGGGATTCTATGCTCTTCTATTCTCAGGCTTGCTTTTCAATTTTTAAATACTTCCAGCATAGTTTTTTGAAAAGCTATGTCTATAGATTATGAAGGATTTATTTAACCTTACTCATAAACTGACTTTAATTTTCATGCTTAGTTTTATATCCTTTCAATAGCTTCCATGGTCTGCCAGTCCTTCCCCTCTCATGTAGCCAAAGAAAGCTGCCCGATATACCTCCCACTCTCCAAACTGGGCCTTCCTTCTCATTTTTATATTCACATGATCCCTGGTTTTCTCTCACTCCATCCTTTTTCTTCCCCCTCAATGAGTTATCTCTTCTCAAGCATCCTCGCACTGGCTGTACTCTTGTTCTATCAATAGCACGAAGAAAAATAGCCAGGAATTCACACTGCAGTTTACCAGTTCCCCTCAGGGAGTGCCTGAACATTGGCCCTAAAATAGAGACTCGGCTGAGAGCACATCTGCATTTCAGCAGCTAAACATAACAACAATGCTCCACATAGCAGACTATCTGTGATTAATGCTGAGGGAGATCAGCTGGTGTACTAACATGGTGTTGCTTAGAACTAGGCCTTTGGTTTTTTAAGTCTCTGAGGGCATCTATTGAGACACTGTACTATGAGTTTACGTCTGAATGGGGAGACCTTCTCAAGTAGCCAATTAAATCAATCATCGTTCAGTAAAATGTAAATCTTGAAAGAAGGCTGAAATGCCTGAGGGATCTCTCACCACCTCAGCGAACGGACATCAATACTGCCCTTTCTAAGCCCGATAGTGTATCATCCTCAGGATAACAGGCTCAAATAGCAGGGAAGGAGGCCATTCATAGAATCCCTACAGTACAGGATGAGGCTATTCGGCCCATCAAGCCTACACTGACACCAATTCCACCCTATTCCCCGTAACCTCACTTATTTGCCCTGCTAATCCCCCCAAAACTAGGGTCAAGTTAGCATGGCCAATCAACCTAACCTGCATATCTTTCAGACTGTGGGAGGAAACTGCAGCACCCGGAGGAAACCCAATGCAGGGAGAACATGCAGACTCCACACATACAGTGACCCAAGTCGGGAATCGAACCGGGGTCCCTGGCGCTGTGAGACAGCAGAGCTAACCACTGTGCCACCGTGCCGCCTTCCGTCCATCGTGTCAGCTCTTTGAAAGAGTTACCCAATTAGTTTTGCGCCCTTGCTTTTTCCCCACAGCCTTGCAATTTCCTGGTATCTTAGATCCATTCAAGGTAACGGCCTCCTCGCATTGCTGGAGAAACTGAGCAATGATTCAGCTGCACACTGGTGAAATGGAAAGCAGATAAAGAAGAGTATCACCCGCGAGCAGGAACCAGTTATTTTCTGAGCGCCGAGTTTCTCGATCGGTGTAGCTGTCTTGCACTGAACCTGATCTGAAAACACCTGCTGAGGTGAACTACGGCAATGTTTTATTCCTCTCAATCAACGCTCAACCCAACAATTACCGAAAGAACAAACTGATGTCTTATTTTTGATCAATTCTCATCATTAACACAATTTAATCCAATTTTTATTATAATTCTTGGCACCCCTGATCACTTTCCCCTTGTCAAGGAATCCAATCTGCACAAAAGCCAGATTATGTGCCTTGTTATCACCTCCTAAATCCACCCTTTGTCACGCACGCTGCACAATTTTGAAAAGATGCATCTGTTCCTGAAGCCATCATTCTGCGGGACAACCAAATGCATTTCAAATCCCCACAGAGGACAAATTTGCATACTGTCAAGGCAGAAAGTGACAAACACTGAGAGTCAGCATGTGCAAAGAATTAAAACGGAGATTCATGTTCAATTAGCAACCACTGCTTCATTTTTTTAATCACCATAAACAAAATTTTGTACACAGATTCTAAATTTAATTCGCATGACTCTTGGACCTGGGTTTCATAGAATCCTTACAGTGTAGAAGGAGGCCGTTTGGCCCATCAGGTCTGCACAGACCACAATCCAACCCAGGCCCTATCCCCGTAACTTCACATATTTATCCTGCTAATCCGTCTGACACTAGGGTCAATTTAGCATGGCCAATCCACCTAACCCGCACATCTTTGGACTGTGGGAGGAGCACCCAGAGCAAACCCAAGCAGACACAGGGAGAACGTGCAAACTCCATACAGACAGTGATCCAAGCCGGGAATTGAACCCGAAACCCTGCCGCTGTGAGGCAGCAGTGCTAAACACTGTGCCACCGTGCTGTCCCACTACGCAAGTGATGGCCGTGGTTGACATCCACTGACTATGCATGTGGAGAGCTTTGTAAGATTTTGTATGACTGAGGCACAGAACATATGTGAAAAACAATCAATCCTCTTGGAGCGAAGGTGGCATAGTGGTAATGTCACTGGACTGGTCATCCAAAGGATCAGGTTAATGCTCTGGGGACACAGGTTCAAATCCCACCAGGGGAAGCTGGTGGACTTTAAATTCAATCCAACCAATAAATCTGAGAGATAAAGCGAGTTTCAGTAATTGCGACCATGACAACTATCATTGACTCCCGTCTACTTAACTAATACCCTTTAGGGAAGAAAATTACCCATCTTTACCTAGTCTGGCCGACATGAGACTCCAGATCCACAGCAATGTGGTTGACTTTCAACATTGCTCTGAAGCGGTGGTCTAGAAAGCCACTCAGTTCAGAGACAATTAGGGATGTGCAACAAATACTGGCTGTGTCAGTGGTTTCCACATGCCATGAAAGAATAGAGGCAAACAAAAGATCCAGAAGAACAAATAGCCAGTGTTAACCATGTTTGTAGTGCTCTGGCCTCTAATGTTGTGGGTTCAAGCCCCAATCCAGCTCTTCTGGACAAAAATCAAGATGGACGCTCAGTGCAGGAATATGCTGAGAATACTAAACAGGTCAGACAGTATTTGTGCAGAGAAACACAGGGTGGAATTTTCCTCACACCCCCTGAAGGTGGAGGCAGCTCGACATTAGCCACCGGCAGGATCTTCCAGTCCCGCTGATGTCTACGGAGTTTTGCATGGCTCATCCACCCTGCCGCAGGGGAATCTGTCGCAGGGGGCCACCTTCAGTGGAACCAGAAGACGCCACCGGCAGGATGGGCTAGAAAATCCCACCCACAGTCCATGTTTCAGATCAATGGCCTTGCCTCACAGAACCAGATGAAGGTAGAAATGTGGGAATTTTTAAACCAGTGGAAGTGCGATGTGGGTGGGAGAACGGGATTGAAAGAACAAAAGGGAAGGTCTGTGTTAGGGTGGAGGGCAGGGGAAATAAAGTGACTGGTGGAAAAGCCAAAGAGGGTGGTGATGGGTAAACGTAGAAATATAAAAAATAGGAATAGGGATTGGCCAATTGGCCCTTCGAGCCTGCTCCGCCATTCATTATGATCATGGCTGATCATCCAACTCAATAGCCTGATTGCACCTTTCCCCAATATCCTTTGATCCCCTTCACCCGAAGAGCTACACCTAACTGCTTCTAGAAAACATATCATGTTTTGGCATCAACTGCTTTCTATGAATTCCACAGGTTTACCACTCTTTGGGTGAAGAAATTTCTCCTCATCTCAGTCCTAACTGGTTTACTCCGTATGCATGATGTGGAGATGCCGGCGTTGGACTGGGGTAAACACAGTAAGAAGTCTCACAACACCAGGTTAAAGTCCAACAGGTTTATTTGGTAGCACAAGCCACTAGCTTTCGGAGCGCTGCCCCTTCATCAGGTGAGTGGGATTTCAGTTCACAAACAGGGCATATAAAGACACAAACTCAATTTACAAAATAATGGTTGGAATGCGAGTCTTTACAGGTAATCAAGTCTTAAAGGTACAGACAATGTGAGTGGAGAGAGGGTTAAGCACAGGCTAAAGAGATGTGTATTGTCTCCAGCCAGGACAGTTAGTGAGATTTTGCAAGCCGGCAAGTCGTGGGCATTACAGACAGTGTGACATGAACCCAAGATCCCAGTTGAAGCCGTCCTCACGTGTGCGGAACTTGGTTATCAGTCTCTGCTCAGCGACTCTGCGTTGTCGTGTGTCGTGAAGGCTGCCTTGGAGAACGCTTACCCGAAGATCAGAGGCCGAATGCCCGTGACCGCTGAAATGTTCCCCACAGGAAGAGAACACTCTTGCCTGGTGATTGTCGAGCAGTGTTCATTCATCCATTGTCGTAGCGTCTGCATGGTCTCCCCAATGTACCATGCCTAGGGACATCCTTTCCTGCAGCGTATCAGGTAGACAACGTTGGCAGGGTTGCAAGTGTATGTACCGTGTACCTAGTGGATGGTGTTCTGACATGAGATAATGGCATCCGTGTCGATGATCCGGCATGTCTGTGGCAGGGTTGTGTGGTGTCGTGGTCACTGTTCTCCTGAAGGCTGGGGAGTTTCTGCGGACAATGGTCTGTTTGAGGTTGTGCAGTTGTTTGAAGGCAAGAAGTGGGGGTGTGGGGATGGCCTTGGCAAGATGTTCGTCTTCATCGATGACATGTTGAAGGCTCCGGAGAAGATGTCGTAGCTTCTCCGCTCTGGGGAAGTACTGGACAACGAAGGGTACTCTGTCCGCCGTGTCCGTGTTTGTCTTCTGAGGAGGTCGGTGCGGTTTTTCGCTGTGGCGCGTCGGAACTGTCGATCGATGAGTCGAGCGCCATATCCTGTTCTTATGAGGGAATCTTTCAGCATTTGGAGGTGTCTGTTCCGATCCTCCTCATCTGAGCAGATCCTGTGTATACGGAGGGCTTATCCGTAGAGGATGGCTTCTTTAACGTGTTCAGGATAGAAGCTGGAGAAGTGGAGCATTGTGAGGTTATCCGTAGGCTTGCGGTGCAGTGAAGTGCTGAGGTGATCGTCCTTGATGGAAATGCATGTGTCCAAGAATGCAACCGATTCCGGAGAGTAGTCCATGGTGAGACTGATGGTAGGTTGGAATTTGTTGATGTCATCATATAGTTGTTTCAGTGATTGTTCACCATGAATCCAAAGGGAGAAAATGTCATCGATATATCTATTGTATAGCATTGGTTGAAGGTCCTGTGCAGTGAAGAGGTCTAGTTCGAACCTGTGCGTGAAGATGTTGGCATATTTAGGTGCGGATTTTGTCCCCATGGCTGTTCCGTGTGTCTTGATGAAGAACTGGTTGTTGAAGGTGAAGACATTGTGGTCCAGGATGAAGCAGATGAGTTGTAAAATTGCATCTGGAAATTGGCAGTTGTTGGCGTTGAGTACTGAGGCAGTTGCAGCAATGCCATCGTCGTGGAGGATGCTGGTGTAGAGTGCCGAGACATCCATTGTGACGAGTAGTGCTCCTGGCACAAGTGCTCCATGTGTGCTGAGTTTCTGTAGGAAGTCCGTAGTGTCGCGACCAAAGCTGGGAGTTCTTTGTACAATGGGTTTCAGGATGCCCTCGACGTAGCCGGAGAGGTTACATGGACTACTCTCCGGAATCGGTTGCATTCTTGGACACACGCATTTCCATCAAGAACGGTCACCTCAGCACTTCACTGTACCGCAAGCCCACAGATATCCTCACGATGCTCCACTTCTCCAGCTTCCACCCTAAACACGTTAAAGAAGCCATCCCCTACGGACAAGCCCTCCATATACACAGGATCTGCTCAGATGAGGAGGATCGCAACAGACACCTCCAGACGCTGAAAGGTGCCCTCATAAGAACAGGATATGGCGCTCGACTCATCGATCGGCAGTTCCGACGTGCCACAGCGAAAAATCGCACCAACCTCCTCAGAAGACAAACATGGGACATGTCGGACAGAGTACCCTTTGTTGTCCAGTACTTCCCCGGAGCGGAGAAGCCCCGACATCTTCATTGGAGCCTTCAACATGTCATCGATGGAGATGAACATCTTGCCAAGGCCATCCCCACACTCCCACTACTTGCCTTCAAACAACCGCACAACCTCAAACAGACCATTATTCGCAGCAAACTCCCCAGCCTTCAGGAGAACAGTGACCACGACACCACACAACCCTGCCACAGCAACCTCTGCAAGACATGCCGGATCATCGACACGGATGCCATCATCTCACGTGAGAACACCATCCACCAGGTACACGGTACATACACTTGCAACTCGGCCAACGTTGTCTACCTGATACGCTGCAGGAAAGGATGTCCCGAGGCATGGTACATTGGCGAGACCATGCAGAGGCTACGACAACGGATGAATGAACACCGCTCGAGAATCACCAGGCAAGACTGTTCTCTTCCTGTGGGGGAGCACTTCAGCGGTCACGGGTATTCAGTCTCTGATCTTCGGGTAAGCGTTCTCCAAGGCGGCCTTCACGACACATGACAACGCAGAATCGCCGAGCAAAAACTGATAGCCAAGTTCCGCACACATGAGGACGGCCTCAACTGGGATCTTGGGTTCATGTCACACTATCTGTAACCCCCACGACTTGCCTAGGCTTGCAAAATCTCACCGTCCTGACTTGAGATAATTTACACCTCTTTAACCTGTGCTTAACTCTCTCTCCACTTGCATTGTCTGGACCTGTAAAGACTTGATTACCTGTTAAGACTCGCATTCCAACCATTATCCTGTAATTGAGTTTGTGTCTATATAGGCCCTGCTTGCGAAACAAATCCTGCAGTCACCTGATGAAGGAGCATCGCTCCAAAAGCTTGTGCTACCAAACAAATCTGCTGGACGTTAACCTGGTATTGTGAGACTGCTTACTCTGCACAATCCCTCAACTGCTAGTCCACTGCTGTACCGAAGGAGGACATAGTAAGAAGTCTCACGACACCAGATTAAAGTCCAACAGGTTTATTTAGAGTCATGAGCTTTCGGAGTCCTGCTTCTTCATCAGGTGAGTTTAACCAGGTGCCTACCCCAGTCCAACGCCGGCATCTCCACATCATCTACTGAAGGAGTGTTATGCTGGCTATCAAATGAAGTGTTAAACTGAGACACCATCTGCCATCTCAAGTGGGTGTAAATATTCTCATGGTGCTATTTTGAAGGTCAGCAGGTGAATATTTCCTGGTGTCTTGCCAAAAGTATCGCTTAATAATATTCCCCCCCCCCCCCAACCTCCCCCAAGCCACTCACCATCCTGACTTGGAAATATATCGCCGTTCCTTCACAGTCTCTGGGTCAAAATTCTGGAACTCCCTCCCTAACAGCACTGTGGATGTACCTTCACCTCATGGACTGCAGCGATTCCAGAAGGCAGCTTGCCACCACCTTCTCAAGGGCAATTATGGTTGGGCAATAAATGCTGGCCAGCCAGCAATTCCCATGACCCCGTGAAAGAATTTTTAAAAAATCAACATCACTAAAAACAGATGGTCTGAACGCTCTGGGAGGAGTGGGTGGAAGGTGAACCTCCAGGTGGTGGTGTTCCTATTTGTCTGTTGTTCTCATCCTTCTAGACGGTAGTGGTCTTGGGTTTGGAAGGTGCTGTCTAAGGAGTCTTAGTGAGTTCCTGCAGTGCATGCCGTAGATGGTACACACTGCTGCCACTGTGCATCGGTGGAGGAGGGTGTGAATGTTTGTGGATGTGGTGCCAATCAGGTGGGCTGCTTTGTTCTGGATGGTCTTGACCTTCTTGAGTGTTGTTGGAGTTGCGCCTATCCAGGCAAGTGGAGAGTATTCCATCACACTCCTGAAATGTGCCTTGTAGATGGTGGACAGGCTTTGGGAAATGAGAAGGTGAGTGACTCGCTGCAGAATGGTCTCTGACCTGCTCTTGTAGCCATAGTATTTATATGGTTAGTTCAGTTTCTGGCCAATGGTAACTCCCAGGGTACTCATAGTGTGGGGATTCAGCATGGTAATGACAGTGAATGTCAAGGGATGGTGGTTAGATTCTCTCTTGATGTAGAGTTGCCGGTGTTGGACTGGGATGGGCACAGTAAGTAATCTCACAACACCAGGTTAAAGTCCAACAGGTTTATTTGGTAGCACGAGCTTTTAGAGTGCTGCCCCTTCATCCGATGAGTGCTGCCCGATGCTTTGGAGAGAGTGCAAAGAAGGTTTGCCAGGGTGTTGCCTGGTCTGGAGGATTTTGGTTTGAGGAGAGGTTGAATAAATTCAGATTGTTTTCACTGGAAAGATGGAGGCTGAGGGGCGACCTGATAGAAGTCTACAAAATTATGAAAGGCATACATAGAGTGGATAGTCAGAGGCTTTTTCTCAGAGTGTAAGGGTCGACTACAAGAGGGCAAAGGTTTAAGGTGAGAGGTGGTAAGTTTAAGGGAGATGTGCAGGGAAAGTTTTTCATACAGATGGTAGTGAATACCTGGAACACATTGCCAGTGGAGGTGGTGGAAGCAGGCACATTGGCAACTTTCAAGGTGCATCTTCATATTCACATAAATGGGAGGCAAACAGAGGAATAGAAACCACATATTAGCACAGGCTTGGTGGGCCGAAGGGCCTGTTCCTGTGCTGCATTGTTATTTGTTCTCTTTCTTCTGGAATCTCCCACAAGAAGAAATATTCTCTCCACATTCACCTGTCAAGACCACTCAGGTTCTTAAAAGTTTCGATCAAGTTGCTACTTACTCTAAACTCAAGATGTGGAGATGCCAGCGTTGGATTGGGGGAGATACCTAGCCACTTACCTGATGAAGGAGCAGCGCTCCGAAAGCTCATGATTCCAAATAAAACTTTTGGACTTTAATCTGGTGTTGTGAGACTTCTTACTGTGTCAAAATCCAAGAGGATACAAGCTTAAATTGTCCAACCTTCCTCATAAGACAACCCATGCATTCTGGATATGAGTCCAGTAAACATTCTCTGGACAAATGCTGCCAGTGGAAATCCTCTACTTTCTCAGAAGACTAAGGAAATTTGGCATGTCAGCTACAACTCTCACCAACTTTTACAGATGCACCATAGAAAGCATTATTTCTGGTTGTATCACAGCTTGGTATGGCTCCTGCTCTGCCCAAGATAGCAAGGAACTACAAAAGGTCGTGAATGTAGCCCAATCCATCACGCAAACCAGCCTCCCATCCATTGACTCCGTCTACACTTCCCATTGTCTCAGCAAAGCAGCCAGCATAATTAAGGACCCCACGCACCCCGGACATTCCCTCTTCCACCTTCTTCCGTCGGGAAAAAGATACAAAAGTCTGAGGTCACGTACCATTCGACTCAAGAACAGCTTCTTCCCTGCTGCTGTCAGACTTTTGAATGGACTTACCTTGCATTAAGTTGATCTTTCTCTATGCTCTAGCTATGACGGTAATACTACATTCTGCACTGTCTCGTTTCCTTCTCTATGAATGGTATGCTTTGTCTGTATAGCGCAAGAAACAATACTTTTCACTGTATGTTAATATGTGTGACAATAATAAATCAAATCAAATCAAATCAACATACTGTGCGCAATAGTCCAGATGTGGTCTCAGCAATGCCCTGTACAACTTTTGTCATCAATTTTCCTCACAATGAAAGATAACATTCTATTAGTTTTCTTAATTACCTGCTGTAACTGCATACGACGTGTATGCGATCTGTTTATGGTAATTAAAAAAAGGAGGCAGTAGATGCTAATTGATCGTGAATCTCCATTTTAATTATTTGTACATACAAGGTGGAGAATTGAAATGACAAGTGACACAATTATCAGGGTCACGGTTGCAGACTGGAGAAAGGTGTTTTACACAATAATCACTCTGCCTAGCTGAACATCGCAGAGACCACAGCATGAACAGTGAATTAAGGAGATCAAACTCTAAAAGCACAGACAAATTGCTGTTTTACTTTGAAGGCGTGTTTGTGGCTTGCTGCTGAAAGGTTGCCAAGTTTGCGGACGATGTAGAAATTATTGGGGAGGTAAGTGTTGAGGATGACACAAAGGGGCGCGATCTTGTGGAAAAAAATTCTAAGGGCAGAATTTTATGAAAAAAAATAAGTGCCGAATGTGGTGAACCATAGTTGGTTACCACTATGAGTGCTGAGCCATGGATGGTCAGCACTATGGGGGTTTGTAGATATGTTACTGTAATTACTGTTGGTGTTAGGGTTGGGCTGTTCTACCTGTTGATATTGTTCTGTGGTACACTCCAGTTGGCTCCGCCTACCAGGGGAAGTATAAAGGTCACTGCACTGCCTGGAGACCCTTTAGTCCGGGATTGTATTGTATATAGTGTGCTCCATTCTTGTCAGTCATAAAAGCCTTTATTTCCCGGGTACAATCTAGCCTCCCGAGTGATTTAATCGCGCATCACCGAACGAGCGTGAAAACGGGAAAGAATCACACACAGTTTTTCGGGGACCTGCGAGTTGCAATCTTATGGCACTTGGAACTAAAGAAGGACCCTCGATGCGATTCTTGCCACTGGAGGAACTGGAGGGGCTGGGGGTGGGGAGGCGGGGGGGTGGTGTGGGGCAGAGCCTGAGCTCGCCGGGGAGGCTGGCTGTTGAGCTTTTCGATCTTCCAGTGTACTGGGGGATCTCCTGCTGCGTCCCTCCATCCACCCTACAGATATCGGGACCTGCACTCCCATCCATACCCCCCCCCCCCACCATTCGTCCCCACCTGCAGAGCTCCCCGTACCCCATCGATCATCCCCACCTGCAGAGTTCCCCCTTCTTCCCGCCGATTGCCCCTGGCTGTAGTGTTCTCCCCTTCTCCCCACCGATCGACCCCCTCCCTGCAGAATTCCCTTCCACCCTCCCTGATCACCAGCTCTGCAGAGTTCTCTCAAACTCCGATCACCACCCATGCAAAGCTCCCCCTCCCTTCCCTCCTGTCATAGCTCCACCCCCACTCTGACTCCACCCCCACCCCATTTGCTCTTCCCCTGGCTCAGTTTTGGCACCCGATGGAGGGTGCCAGGGTGCCCGGTGAGCAGTGCTATGGTGCCCGATAGGCATTTCCAGGCTTGCACTGCCCCATGGGCACTACCCAGCCATGCCCCCGACCACAGGCACATGACATGCACAGGCAGCTGGGATCAAGTGATCTCTTGAAGAGTATAGGGGGTGTAGGAGTAGAGTTAAGAGAGAAATCAGGAGGGCAAAAAGGGGACACAAAATTGTTTTGGCAGATAAGGCAAAGGAGAATCCAAAGAGCTTCTACAAATACATAAAGGGCAAAAGGGTAACAAGGGAGAGAGTAGGGCCTCTTAAGGATCAACAAGGTCATCTATGTGCGGATTCACAAGAGATAGGTGAGATCCTAAATGAATATTTCTCATCGGTATTTACTGTTGAGAAAAGCATGGATGTTAGGGAACTTGGAGAAATAAATAGTGTTGTCTTGAGGAGTGCCCATATTACAGAGAAGGAGGTGCTGGAAGTCTTAAAGCGCTTCAAGGTAGATAAATCTCCGGGACATGATGTAGTATATCCCAGGACGTTGTGGGAGGCGAGGGAGGAAATTGCGGGTCCCCTAGCCGAGATATTTGAATCATCGATAGTCACGGGTGAGGTGCCTGAAGATTGGAGAGTGGCAAATGTTGTGCCTTTGTTTAAAAAGGGCTGCAGGGAAAAGCCTGGGAACTACAGGCCAGTGAGCCTCACATCTGTGGTGGGTAAATTGTTGGAAAGTATTTTGAGAGACAGGATCTACAGCCATTTAGAGATGCAAGGACTGATTAGGGACAGTCAGCTTGGCTTTGTGAGTGGAAAATCATGTCTCACAAATTTAACTGAGTTTTGTGAAGGGGTAACCAAGAAGGTAGATGAGGGCAGTGCAGTTGATGTTGTCTACATGGACTTTAGCAAGACCTTTGACAAGGTACCGCATGGTAGGTTGTTGCATAAAGTTTAATCTCACGGGATCCAGGGTGAGGTATCTAAATGGATACAAAATTGGCTTCAGAGGGCGGTCGTAGAGAGTTGTTTTTCAAACTGGAGGCCTGTGACCAGCGGTGTGCCTCAGGGATCAGTGCTGGGCTCACTATTATTTGTCATTTATATTAATGATTTGGATGAGAATATAGGAGGCATGGTTAGTAAGTTTGCAGATGACACCAAGATTGGTGGCATGGTGGACAGTGAAGAAAGTTACCTCCAATTGCAATGGGATCTTGATCAATTGGGCCAGTGGGCTGACAAATGCAGATGGAGTTTAATTTAGACAAATGCGAGGTGATGTATTTTGGTAGATTGAACCAGGGCAGGACTTACTCAGTGAATGGTAGGGCGTTGGGGAGAGTTACAGAACAAAGAGATCTAGGGGTACATGTTCATGGCTCCTTGAAAGTGGAGTCACAGGTGGACAGAGTGGTGAAGAAAGCATTCAGCATGCTTGATTTCATCGGTCAGAACATTGAATACAGGAGTTGGGACGTCTTGTTGAAGTTGTACAAGACATTGGCAAGGCCACACTTGGAATACTGTGTGCAATTCTGGTCACCCTATTATAGAAAGGATATTATTGATCTAGAAAGAGTGCAGAAAAGATTTACTAGGATGCTACCGGGACTTGATGGATTGAGTTATAAAGAGAGGCTGAATAGACTGGGATTTTCCTCTATGGAGCATTGGAGGCTGAGGGGTGACCTTATAGAGGTCTATAAAATAATGAGAGGCACAGACATGGTAGATAGTCAATATCTTTTCCCAAAGGTAGGGGAGTCTGAAACTAGAGGGCACAGGTTTAAGGTGAGAGGGGAGAGATACAAAAGTGTCCAAGGGGCAATTTTTTCACACAGAGGGTGGTGAATGTCTGGAATAAGCTGCCAGAGGTAGTAGTAGAGGCGGGTTCAATTTTACCTTTTAAAAAGCATTTAGAAAGTTACATGGGTACGATGGGTATAGAGGGATATGGGCCAAATGCGGGCAATTGGGATTAACTTAGGGGTTTTAAAAAGAAAAGGGCGGCATGTACAAGTTGGGCCGAAGGGCCTGTTTCCATGTTGTAAACCTCTCTGACTCTATGACACCTGGGGCTTCAGATGCCTCCAATTCCTCTTTCGAGGCCATCACGTCAGATCTCTCACTGGTAGAGACCATTTGTGACTCTCACCAGTCAGAACCTAGACCGGCGAGCAGGTAAAGTCAAGTGAGCCCAGACGACAGCATCTGGGACTCACTAATGACATTTAAATGATATCATAAATATTTCAATCAGCAAATCGCTGGCAAACCAGGGCCGGTATGATCGGGGGGAGCGAGAAACCAGATGCATTTCTCATTTTTCACCTCTCACCCAATCGTAACACCTCATCTTGCTGAAAGTCAGGTGGGATGAGGTCATAAGATCACACCCAAAGGTCCACAGAGGGATATAGACAGGTTAGGTAAGTGGGCAAAAACTTGGCGGATGGAATGTAATTTAGAAAAATGTGAAGTTATGCACTTTGGTAGGAAGAAAAAATGAGGCGAATATTATTTCATATGATGGGTGAGGCCCAGGCGAGGAACTCCCACCCAATTTCCAAAAGAGTCAACTTTTGCTGACATTGTGGAGGGGGAATTCACGGAAGAAGAGGCTGAGGGCCATTTGGACTTTGTGCTGAGAGCATACTGACCCCATTTTGGCTTTTGCAAGGGCCTTAATCGACAGTGTGAGAATCATGAATCAATGCAATGTTCATGGTGCACAGATAAGGTCTGATAAAGTGTTATGCCCTGAAGATTTTTTTGAAAGCCTTTGAGGGGTGATCTTAACAAAAAAAATTCTAAGTCCAGAAGTTTCAGATCCGTTGTTTCAGCAAGGCCACCAGTCAAATCTTATGCACTTTGTGCAATAAAAAAATTCTCAATCTGAATCCTCCGCCTAAACCCCCAGTAAGCCGGCTGATAGCAGCAGACGGCACCATTGCACATGTGCAGGTTTCTGTGCTCTGAGAGCAGCAGAGACCTGTCAGTGCCTCTGCTGCTCTTAGCCGGCTTCCATGGCCTAAACCCACCCCCTCCACCTCTTCGCCCGCTGCCGTGGGGCCCCAACGAGACAACACAGGCAAGTGAGTCCGGATGATTCTGTCCCGGACTCATTAATTTCATTTGAATTAGATTTTAAATAAATTTAAATAAGATATTCAGCCTCATGCCGCAAATGCACTGGATATCCGGTGCTGGTAAGGTTGCAACAAGCAAGAAATCGGGTGCGAACTTGATTTCTCAGCTCTTTTGCAATCTTACCGGCTCGCCCCACCCAGTGTGACGTGAGGCTAAGATTGCTCCCTTGGTCTTTAAACAGGATATAAGGTTCAAACAGTCAGAGTTCAAAAATAATACTTCTGCTCGACCGCTCTGGCCACCTGGCTTGTTAAGAAAAAAATACCATCTGGTTATACAGTTCCAATTGAGGTCTTTATTGACATTTACCCAAGAATCATTATTGTGTCATTATGAATGCTTCACTGAGTTTCAAAGCTACAATTTTCTCAACAGGATCTTTGCGTTCACAGTTTGATTGGCAGTCTAAAGTGGCTATTAAAGGTCTAAATGTTTTTGATGTGAGGTTTGAATAGGAGTTTGCTTTTACACACGATAACCACTTGAGGAAATTGAAAGATTCAAATGGGGTTCATAGAATCTGAAAATCCCTGCAGTGCAGAAGGAGGCCATTCGGTCCATCGAGTCTGCATCAACTCTCTCCGGGAGAGCCCTATCCCTGTAACCCCACATATTTATCCGTAAGCTACACATCTTGGGACATTATGTACTTGGGCAATTTTCCATGGCCAATCCACCTAACCTGCACATCTTTGGACTGTGGTCGGAAACCGGAGCACACGGTGGAAACCCAGGCAGACACCAGAAAAGGACGAAGGCCTTGGGTAAGATACTCTGTCAGAGAGTCAATGCAGACTTGATAGGCTGAATGGCCTCCTTCTTCATGCAGGGATTCTAACATGCAAACTCCACACAGTCACCCAAGGCTGGAATCGAATCCCTGGAGTTGTGAGGCAGCAGCGCTAACCAGTGTACCCGAACAGGTGCCGGAGTGTGACGACGAGGGGATTATCACAGTAACTTCATTGCAGTGTTAATGTAAGCCTACTTGTGATTAATAAATGAACTTAAACTTAACGGAGCCCTTTAAACAGAAGTAAATCTAATCACTTGAGTAGCAAAAATGCAGCACTTCAGACCTCACCAACGACATTCATGAGGCAGCTGCAAGTACCTAACGTCCTGCTGTTCCAATGCTGTAAGTTGGAACATGAGCGTCAGATTCATTCACAGAATCTTTGAATAAAATAAAATATCCGGGCCCTAACTTTTGCCTTGAATACATTGTGAAACAGTTCTCAATAAACTTGCAGCGACGCTCAGCCTATCTGGATAATTAAGTAATTTTTTTCTGCTTTAAAATGGAAGTTAATAACGCCCTGTCAATCAAAATGGTAGCTGCTTCCTTCTGATGGACTTGCAGTGTTAATGTCGGGGAGTTGCTCATTTAAAACTCACCACAAGTAATGTCTACTTCACAATTCTTATGTACCTACACTGGCACGCGGCTGTGAGAACTGACAGAAATGTCTTTAATGCCGCTATTCTGAGGAAAGTACAATGGAAGTGACCCAACTTTGTGAATCGCTAACCCAATCCGTGTGCCAATCTTAGCCTTTTCACTCAGCCCGACTCCCAGCTGAGAGCTTACATGTTCAGCTGAATAAATGCAATTTCCATATAAAAAGGGTCCACACAAGCTAATAGAAAATGTACCTAATATAATGAGTGAAAATTCAGTTAATTAATCAACTGCAAGTTCATTCACTGGAGTATATTAATATTTCATTCATGGCTTAAAAACTCGACAAAGGGATGGATTTTCCTGACCCATCTATAATAGGCTGGCAAAATGCTGTGGGGGGATCAGGGGAGGGGAGGTTCTGGGGGGGGGAGCTCGACATCTTCCCCCTGCCCCACCACATTGCCAGTTGTGTGAAATATGGCAGCGAGGCCAGCCATCTAGCAGCCAATCGAGCCACTTCTGTGGCCAACTGAGGCTACTTCATGACTCAGCGGGCAATTTTCCAACTTCGGGTGGGCCTGCCGTCTCATGGAGAGACTGCCAGGTAAATATGAGGGGGCCAAGAGCCATCAGGCAAGATTTTACTGCCTCGCTCGACCCGAGACTGGAAAATCCTGCCCGAGGTCAACGGACATTTCCATTGACTGCCCCTCACCCGCTCCGATTCCGTGGCACCCTGCCATCCCAAAAATGACCTGTGTGATTGTTCAGCCATCTAAATGGAAGTGACCTCTCCAAGGAAAGCTGGCCAGGGGAGTTGGTGGGAGGGGAGGGAGTGCCTCATGCAGACGATACAAGAATTGGAAATGTTGTCAACTCTGATGTGTAGACTTGAACGTCAAAAGGACATTAATATATTGGTGGGTTGCGCAGACAAGTGGCAGATGAAGTTCAATGCAGAGGAGTGTGAGGTGATTCATTTTGGCAGGAAGAAAATGGAGAGATAGTATAAAATAAAGGGAGAAACTCTACAGGAGGTGCAGGAACAGAGGGACCTTGGTGTATATGTTTATCTGTCATTGAACATAACAGGGCATGCAGAGAGAGCAGTTAACAAAGCATAAAGTATCTCGGGCTTTATTAATAGGGACATTGAGTACAAGAGTAAGGCGGTTGTGTTGAACTTGCGTAAGACACAAGTGAGGATATATCTAGAGTACAACACCCACTTCTGGGCACCATACTTGCGGAAGGATGTGAAGGCATTAGGGAGAGTACAGAGGAGATTCATAAGAATGATTCTCTGGATAAAGAACTGTAACTATGAGGATTGATCGGAGAGGTTGGGATGTTTTCCTTGAAGGAAAGAAGGCTGAGAAGAGACTTGATAGAGATATTCAAGATACTGAGGGGTTTGGACAGGGTAAATAGTGAGAAACTGTTTCCTCTCAAGAGAACATCAAGAACGAGAGGGTACAGATTCAAAATAATCAGCAAAAGGAGTCAAAGTGCTGTGAGGAAAAATGTTTTCACAAGAATGGTGGTTGGAGTCTGGAATGAACTTCCTGAGAGGGTGGCGGGGGCAGATTCAATAGAGGTAATCAAAAGGGAATTGGATTGCTATCTGAAAAGAGAGAATGTGCGAGGTTACATAATGGAATTATGTAACAGGAATTATTGATTAGCAGGAGTTACAGGAATGGAGGCATAGACTATTTTCTAAATGGAGAAATGCTGAGGAAATCAGAAGCACAAAGGGACTTGGGAGTCCTTGTTCAAGATTCTCTTAAGGTTAACGTGCAGGTTCAGTCGGCAGTTAGGAAGGCAAATGCAATGTTAGCATTCATGTCGAGAGGGCTAGAATACAAGAGCAGGGATGTACTTCTGAGGCTGTATAAGGCTCTGGTCAGACCCCATTTGGAGTATTGGAGCAGTTTTGGGCCCGTATCTAAGGAAGGATGTGCGGCCTTGGAAAAGGTCCAGTGGAGGTTCACATGAATGATCCCTGGAATGAAGAGCTTGTCGTATGAGGAATGGTTGAGGACTCTGGGTCTGTACTCGTTGGAGTTTAGAAGGATGGGGGGTGATCTTATTGAAACTTACAGGATACTGCGAGGCCTGGATAGAGTGGACATGGAGAGGGTGTTTCCACTGGTAGGAAAACTAGAGTAAGAAGTCTCACAACACCAGGTTAAAGTCCAACAGGTTTATTTGGTAGCAAATACCAAAGCTTTCGGAGCTTGCTGCTCCTTCGTCAGATGGAGTGGTCTGACGAAGGAGCAGCAAGCTCCGAAAGCTTTGGTATTTGCTACCAAATAAACCTGTTGGACTTTAACCTGGTGTTGTGAGACTTCTTACTGTGCTTACCCCAGTCCAACGCCGGCATCTCCACATCAGGAAAACTAGAACCAGAGGGCACAACCTCAGGCTAAAGGATTGATCCTTTAAAACAGTCAGGGAGTGGTGAATCTGTGGAACTGTTTGCCGCCGAAAGCTGTGGAGGCCAGGTCATTGAGTGTCTTTAAGACAGAGATAGATAGGTTCTTGATTAATAAAGGGATCAGGGGTTATGGGGAAAAGGCAGGAGAATAGGGATGAGAAATAAATCAGCCATGATTGAATGGCAGAGCAGACTCGATGGGCTGAGTGGCCTAATTCTGCTCCTATGTCCTATGGCCTTATGGTCTTATGGTTACAGGGATAAGGCAGGGGAGTGGGATGAGGTGGAATGCTCTTTCAGAGAGCCAAGCAGACTTGATAGGCTGAATGGCCCACGTAAGGATTCTGTGATTCTGTGGGATTCATGTCAAGATGAGTAGGATAAAAAGCTATAGCCATTGTTCAGTAGTTTGGTCACACAAAAATAGGTGTAAAGGCAAGGTGCGAGAGGGATACAAACAACTTACAAATCAACATAGAAGATAAGAGCAGAAAGAGGCCATTTGGCCCTTCGAGCCTGCTCCGCCATTCACTAAGATCATGGCTGATCATCCAACTCAATAGCCTAATCCTGCTTTCTCCCCATGACCTTTAATCCCCTTCGCCCCAAGTGCTATATCCAGCTGCCTCTTGAATACATGCAAAGTTTTGGCATCAACTACTTCCTGTGGTAATGAATTCCACAGGCTCACCACTCTTTGGGTGAAGGCTCTGGATATTGATAGGTTAAGTAAGAGGGTAAAAAGTTAGCAAATGGAGTATAGGCCGCAATCCTCCCATCCCGCTGCACTGGGAGATTCTCGTGTCGGCCGATTCATGGGTTTGCACGTGTTACCGCCCCGATAGCGTCTCCCAGCGCTGGATTTCCGGCAGCATCTGCTCCACACCGGAAATCGGTAGGGAGGCACCAAGACAATTCAAATGGTCATTTAAATATAATTTAAATTTCATGAGTGGGCCCGGGACTGAAGTCTCTGGGCCCGCTAGCATCTCCTCCCATCCTCGCCAGAGTTCTTCACTCCAGCGAGGATTACTATAGCTCCCCACTAACAGGGAACTGTGGCCCAACCCCACTGGAGTGAATGGGGGGCAATCGGGGCTCCCCAGGGGATTGGGCAGTGGGAGGTGGTGCCCCCCCCGGGCATTGGCACCTTGGCAGTGCCAGCCTGGGCCCCTTGACACTGCCCAAGTGGCAAAGTGCCGAACAGTCTACTCCTGTTCTTATTTCTCAAGGTATCTTTGATTTAATTCGATTTGATTTATTATTGTCACATCTATTAACATACAGTGAAAAGTATTGTTTCTATGCAGACAAAACATACCGTTCATAGAGAAGGAAACGAGAGAGTGCAGAGTGTAGTGTTACAGTCATAGCTAGGGTGGAAAGAAATATCAACTTAATGCATGGTAAGTCCATTCAGAAGTCTGACAGCAGCAGGGAAGAAGCTGTTCTTGAGTTGGTTGGTATGTGACCTCAGACTTTTGTATCTTTTTCCCGAAGGAAGAAGGTGGAAGGGAGAATGTCTGGGGTGCATGGAGTCCTTAATTATGCTGGCTGCTTTGCCGAGGCAGCGAGAAGTGTAGACAGAGTCAATGGATGCTAGACTGGTTTGCGTGATGGATTGGGCTACATTCACGACCTTTTGCAGTTCCTTATCTTCTTATTATCAAATTTTCATGATTTTTAATACCCAGGTCAAAATATACTGGGTATTAATACATAGAACCATGGAACCAAACAGACATTATGGCTCAGAAAGTGGCCTTGCAGACCATCATGTCTGAACGATGATCATGAACTGTACAGACACAACTGATCATCAGCGTAAAATGGCACAGTTGGCAAAGGTAGCCATGCATTCTAACTCTCCAGAGCAATTAGGAAGTAAAACTGTGATTTCAAGAGAGTAAATCACCTGTGTACAGAAAAGAGCACCGGGTAACTTCCTCATTTGGTAACATGGTTTGGGAAACACAAGATAGTGGAGATCATTTTAGCTCATCAGCCAGATCATATGGTGGATGAAGTTGGGAATGAAGTAAGTACTTGGTTCCTGATCTATGCTGAGGTACCCCACCTTCATCCGAGAGAGAATAAATGAGGCACAGAAAATGTACCAGACTAACTAGCTGGCAGCAATCTCACCTCTGAGGCAAAAGGCCACGTATGGATGGTTCAACCTCCATTCCATATGACACAGGATTGTGTTTACAGAATTTGGTGAAATATCTTAACAGACAGAAAAAAACAGAGAGGAACAAACAGTTCACTTTTGGAATGGCAGGGTGCAACTTGTGGTGATTTTTAAAAATGTATTCTCTCACGGGATGTGGGCATCGCTGGTTTGTGGCACAGTGGTTAGCACTGCTGCCTCACAGTGCCAGCGACCCGGGTTTGATTCCTGTCTTGGGTCACTGTCTGTGCGGAGTTTGCACATTCTCCCCGTGTCTGCATGGGTTTCCTCCCACAGTCCAAAGATATGCGGGTTAGGTGGATTGGCCATGCTAAATTGCCCCTTAGTTTTCTGGGGGACTAGCTGGGGTAAATGCATGGGGTTATGGGGATAGGGTCTGGGTGGGAATGTGGTTGGTGCAGATTCAATGGGCCAAATGGCCTCCTTCTGCACTGTAGGATTCTACGTACTATTTAGTTTTAAAGCTTAAAGTTTATTTATTAGTGTCACAAGTAGGCTTACATTAACGCTGCAATGAAGTTACTGTGAAAATCTCCTAGTCGCCACACTCTGACGCCTGTTTGGGTCCATGCACCTAACTAGCACGTCTTTCACTGTGGGAGGAAACCAGAGCACCCTGAGGAAACCCATGCAGACACGGAGAACGTTCAGACTCGGCACAGACAGTGACTGAAGCCGAAATTGAACCTGGGTCCCTGGCGCTGTGAGACAGCAGTGCTAACCACTCTGCCACCGTGTTGCCCACTGAACGGTGGACTTGGCTCGAGGGGCAGTCTTGTCTACTCCTGCTCCTATCCCTTACGTCCAACTTGCATATTTTTAACCAATGAGGATATTCAAGACAGAAATTGATAAATGTTTGGATATTAAGAGGATCAAGGGGATCTGGGGATTGTGCGGGTATATGGAGTTGATGTAAAAGGTCAGCCGTGATCTTATTGAATGGTGGAGCAGGCTCGAGGGACTGTATGGCCTACCCTGCTTCCATTTCTTATGTTAATTGAGAACACAATCTTGGTTGACATTTCAATGCAGTACTAAGGGAGTGCTTTCCAGATGCAAATAATTGACGCATTTCCCTGCATAACAGTAACTGCATGTCAAACTTAATCACTAGTTGTGAAGTACTTAGGGGTGTAATGAGACTCGATATCAGAAACTCTATATCATTTACGATATGTATTTTCTACTCTCTGATGACTCAATGACACATTCTTAGGGACAGTTAGTGATGGGTGACAATTGCTGCCCTTGCCAGCAATGTTGACATTTCATGAACAAATAATTAAACAAAAAGGCATGCAATTGCAATATTCTCCACTCAACTAATGCCCTTTATCTTTGAGACAGGAGACATTTTCTATTCATTTGTGGGACATGGCGTCACTGGCTGGCCAGCATTTATTACCCATCCCTAGTCGTCCGAGGGCGATTGAGAGTCAACCACATTGCTGTAGCTCTGGAGTCACATGCAAGCCAGACCAAGTAAGCACAACAGATTTGCTTCCCTAAAGGATATTAGCGAACCAGATGGATTTCATGGTCATCAGTAGATTCTTAATTCCAAACTTTTTTTTATTGAATTCAAATTCCACCATCTGCCGTGGGATTTGAATGGTGAATGGTGAAACTCATGAGCTGAGTTACTGGATTAATAGTCTAGCGATAATTCCACGAGGCCATTGTCTCCCCATGAGGAGTGAAATACTCTTTTTCCATCTGCTGATCCTACCATAACCATAGACCATCATCATTGTGCCACACTGCTTCCTGGGCACAGCAAGAAGCCTCACAACAGGTTAAAGTCCAACATGTTTATTTGGGATCACGAGCTTTCAGAGCACTGCTCCTTCATCATACTTCTTCCTGCCAGCTGATAAAGAGCAGCCCTGCAAAACCCACTGGGTATAAGAGAAGTGGTTTTATTTAGCTTTTTCAATCTCCCACCTTGAGTGTTCAAAGGTGTTGCTTTACATGGGGGTGCAACTCCACAGGATGAATTGGTGCAATTGTACCTTTCTATTCATTTTTTCACATCAGAGCTTAGCAGTGCATGGCAGAGCTATTGCAAATGAGCCGACTAAGGGCCTATCCTTGTCCGATGTCCTTAACACTTGGATAGAGATCAGAATCAGGAACCTTGCTAATTTTCACTTCTATGGACTAAAATTGTCTGAAGTTGCCACCAACCCTGCTCCCCCGGTTAAGATCAGCTAACGCAGTGTAGAGCAGGGACTGATCTGGTGCAGAGCAGAGAGTGATTATCAGTGTGTATAGCTAAATTCGAGACCAGATGGTGGATTCAGCCATTAAGCCTCGAGGGCAGCGAACAGCAGCAACACAGAAGATTGAAACTCCAATAACACGGAAACGCTGTGTTGGAGTTCAAACAAAAATAAATGTTAACTTTCTCAAGGGTTGAGCTGCAGGTTTACTGAGCAATAATTTCTCATTCATTACCAACAAATGCTTTGGCCTCATGTCTTACAATGAACTCGTGTCAGTTTGCAGTAATTGGATGACAGGATAAGTAGTGTACAACGCTGATTACTTAATGCTTCTCCTCTCCAGAATAATAACCTGAATGAGAAATACATGGGATTCTCAATGAAGGGATAAACTTCACACAGCAGCAAGTGTGATAGCAGCACACCATAAATGTGTCTTTATAACTTGTGCAGTTACTAATCCATTAAAATAGTTACAGTTTTATAGTTACACATTTATTGGTGTATTGGAGTCGATAATACTTTTGGTGCTATTACACCTCATTCTAATTATAGCAATATTAGCACATGAGATCATACAGCTATAGTAGTGCAGAAGCCTCTTAGCAAAGTATCTTTGCCTGAAGGTAAAAATCAATCACTTGTACGGAAAGTTATAGACTGGAATTTAACAGTTCTGTAACAGAGGGTAGCGCACGCTGGCTGAAGAACTTCCTCCACTGGGGAAGGCCCATCAGCATTAAGTGCCCCTCTAGCAGGAGGGTGGTGGGGGTGGGAGGGGATACAGAGTTTAGAGACAAGGGTAGGGGGGGGCTTTCAGTGGGCTGCTGCTATCCACCACCCTCCCTCCAACCCCCCGGCCCTTACCAATGCCAGATCCTTTGATCGGCCACTGTATGCCGAGGTCCCCCCAACCCCCACCACCACCCACAACCCCTGGGAGCCTGCAACCAAACCAGACAGGATTTGCTTTTCAAGAAGGCTGTGGGGTCCCGAATCTGCACTAAATGTTCACCCAATCTCTGAATGTGCCTTCAGAGGCAACAAGAAATTCCAACCATAATCTCCAGCAACAAATATCAGAAATGTAGAAGTAAGAAGAGACTCTGATTAAACAGACAGTACTGGGATAAATTCCCAGGGAAGTCCATTGAGGTGAATGATGGCATTACTGGGTTCAAAAAGCTATCACAGGCAGGGTCAGAGTGAGTTGCAGAGATACAGTGAGAAGGCACCTATGTTGGGTGTCATCCAGACAGCCCCACAGTGAAAAACATCGAGAACCCCCCCTCCACCCCCACTGCATAGTTAATGAGGCTGGTGCTCTGCAATATTCCCACCATTCTCACCGACCTCCCCCCAAAGAACAAAGAACAATACAGCACAGGAACAGGCCCTTCGGCCCTCCAAGCCCACGTCACTCCCTGGTCCAAACTAGACCATTAGTTTGTATCCCTCCATTCCCACTTCGTTCATGTGGCTATCTAGATAAGTCTTAAACGTTCCCAGTGTGTCCGCCTCCACCACCTTGCCCGGCAGCACATTTCAGGCCCCCACCACCCTCTGTGTAAAATACGTCCTTCTGATATCCGTGTTAAACCTCCCCCCCCTCACCTTGAACCTATGACCCCTCGTGAACGTCACCACCGACCTGGGAAAAAGCTTCCCACCGTTCACCCTATCTATGCCTTTCATAATTTTATACACCTCTATTAGGTCACCCCTCATCCTCCGTCTTTCCAGTGAGAACAACCCCAGTTTACCCAATCTCTCCTCATAACTAAGCCCTTCCATACCAGGCAACATCCTGGTAAACCTCCTCTGCACTCTCACTAAAGCCTCCACGTCCTTCTGGTAGTGTGGCGACCAGAACTGGATGCAGTATTCCAAATGCGGCCGAACCAACGTTCTATACAACTGCAACATCAGACCCCAACTTTTATACTCTATGCCCCATCCTATAAAGGCAAGCATGCCATATGCCTTCTTCACTACCTTCTCCACCTGTGCCGTCGCCTTCAAGGATCTGTGGACTTGCACACCCAGGTCCCTCTGCGTATCTACACCCTTTATGGTTCTGCCATTTATCGTATAGCTCCCCCCTACGTTAGTTCTACCAAAATGCATTTTGGTAGAACTTCGCGTTTATCTGGATTGAACTCCATCTGCCATTTCTTTGCCCAAATTTCCAGCCTATCTATACCCTTCTGTAGCCTCTAACAATGTTCCTCACTATCTGCAAGTCCAGCCCAGTTACACCTTCTTCCAGATCCAGGACTTCGTCCTAAAATGGAAATTTTGATCAAAGTTTCTCGTTTTCATTCCAAGTCCTTGAACAAAGTTCACAAAACCACTGTTTTGGGGTCTTTACTAACCTTCTTACCCATCATAATTTCAAATAAATCCCAACTCCCCAAGAGTTCAAGGGTGTCTGTCCTTGTTCCTTGTTCCAGGTCAGGGCAATTTTGAGACAGTAGAGGCAAGCAAACAGCTAACCTTGTTGGATAATTGTTTGTAGGTTCTTAATGATGTGCTTCTATTAAATCCCATTTCAATCTTCAAAACCAATAGAGCATCACAAACCACCTTGTTTTCAAGCTTAAGATGGCAAGCAATTCATTAAATGAACAATGAGTAATTGCATTACTTAACAATGGTATAATATACTCACATGTACGCTAGATTGTTTTATCTAACTCCTCAATTAGAAAACATAATAAAAGATGACGTCTCAAAGAACTAAAAGCTAATAGCTTGTAACTGATGTTTTTATACCCACATTCTCCTCACTCTTTCTGGAACGTCAGGTTGATTCCTCTGAGATTCCCAAGCAGAATCCTTCCCCCACAGAACTGCTCATTTATTTGGACAAAATGGTTCCTGTCATCGCTTGGAAGAGTTACCAGGACATTCTCCACTTTAAAATCTGACCTCTCAAATTCAAAAGGGAACTGCAACCCACTCCAAACAAAACTGATTACGAAGGGGATGCAGTGGCAGAGTGACATTGTCATTGGACTATTGATCCAGAGACTCAGGGTAATGTTATGGGTTTGAATCCTTAGAGAGAAGAAGGTTAAGAGGTGACTTAATAGAGGCATACAAGATGATCAGAGGATTAGATAGGGTGGATAGTGAGAGCCTTTTTCCTCGGATAGTGTTGGCTAGCATGAGGGGACATAGCTTTAAATTGAGGGGTGAGAGATATAAGACAGATGTTAGAGGTAGGTTCTTCACTCAGAGAGTAGTAAGGGCGTGGAATGCCCTGCCTGCAGCAGTGGTGGACTCGTCAACGTTGAGAGCGTTCAAGTGGTTATTGGATAAACATATGGATGATATTGGAATAGTGTAGATGAGAGGGGCTTTAGATTGGTACCACTGGTCGGCGCAACATCGAGGGCCGAAGGGCCTGTACTGCGCTGTAATGTTCTATGTTCCATGTTCTACCACGGCAGATAATGGAATTTGAATTCAATAGGAATTGGAAATTGAAAAGTCTAATGATGACCATAAAACCATTATCAATTGTCATAAAAACCCATCTGATTCACTAATGTCCTTTAGGGAAGGATTGCTGGTGTCCTTACGTAACCTACATGTGACTTCAGATCCACAACAATGTGGTTGACACTTAACCATCCTCTGAAATGGCCTAGCAAGTCACTCAAACTTCAATTAGGAGTGGGCAATAAATGCTGCCCTTGCCAGTAGAGAAAACACTGGAAAATCTCAGCAGGTCTGGCAGCCTCTGTGAGGATTTGATTTGCTTTGATTTCTGATTGTCACATGTATTAACATACAGTGAAAAGTGTTGTTTCTTGCGCGCTATACAGACAAAGCATACCGTTCATAGAGAAGGAAATGAGAGAATGCAGAATGTAATGTTACAGTCATAGCTAGGGTGTAGAGAAAGATCAGCTTAATGCAAGGTTAAGTCCATTCAAAAGTCTGACAGCAGCGGGGAAGAAGCTGTTCTTGAGTCGATTGGTACGTGACCTCAGACTTTTGTATCTTTTTCCCGAAGGAAGAAGGTGGAAGAGAGAATGTCTGGGGCGCATGGGGTCCTTAACTATGCTGGCTGCTTTGCCGAGGTAGCAGGAAGTGTAGACAGAGTCAATGGATGCTAGACTGGTTTGTGTGATGGATTGGGCTACATTCATGACCTTTTGTAGTTCCTTGCGGTCTTGGTCAATTGAGGAGAGAAAAGAGCTGATGTTCCGAGTCCAGATGACCCTTTGTCAAAACTCAAAATACCTCAAAATGGACTCTTGCCAGTGATGCCCATGTCCCATGAATGAATAAAGAGAAAATTTCATCAGACTGCCTCTTAAACCTGCTACTAAGAAGCAATAATACCACAAAACCATGCATGCTTGAGGTATGATACCTCAAAATGGACTCTGGCTTTATCAGTTGAAAGCTCTCTCAACGTGATGCCTGTGTTTTAAAAGGGCAGTGTCTGGTTTGAAACAGAGATGAAAATATGCCAGATCTGAAATAGATCTGGTGCTGCCAAACTTGTGTTTGGACTGTGGCGTAATGGCCAGTGAAGAAATCAGAATCTACATGCAGCAGGTCCTGTGTAATAAGACAGGAATAATTAATGATCTCACAGTTAGGGATACCCTCGCAAGGAGCGATCACAGTATGGTTGAATTTAAAATACAGATGGTGCGTGAGAAGGTAAAGTCTAATACCAGTGTCTTGTGCTTAAACCAGTGCTTTGTGCTTAAACAAAGGAGACTACAGTGGGATGAGGGAGGAGTTGGTTAAGGTAGACTGGGAGCAAAAGCTTTATGGTGGGACAATTGAGGAACAGTGGAGGACTTTCAAAGCATTTTTTCACAGAGCTCAGCAAAAATATATACCAGTGATAAGGAAGGACTGTCGTAAAAGGGATAATCAGCCATGGATATCTCAGGAAACAAAGGAGGGTATCAAATTGAAAGAAAATGCATACAAAGTGGCAAAAATATGTGAGAAACTGGAGGATTGGGAAATCTTTAAAGGTCAACAGAAAGCCATAAAAAAAACTATAAAGAAAAGTAGGACAGATTATGAGAGTAAATTAGCTCAGAATATAAAAACAGACACCAAAAATTTCTACAAATATATAAAATACAAAAAAGAGTAGCTAAGGTAAACATTGGTCCTTCAGAAGATGAGAAGCGGGATTTAATAATGGGAAATGAGGAAATGGCTGAGGCATTGAACAGGTATTTTATGTCGGTCTTCAAAGTGGATGACACAAGTAACATGACAAAAATTGATGACAAGAAGGCTATGGCAGGTGAGGATCTAAAAATGATCATTATCACGAAAGAGGTAGTGTTGGGCAAGTTAATGGGGCTAAAGGTAGACAAGTCTCCTGGCCCTAATGGAATGCATCTCAGGGTAATAAAAGAGGGTGGCTGGGATAATAGCAAATGCACTTGCAATCTGGGGTGGTTCCCGCAGATTGGAAAATAGCAAATGTGATGCCACTGTTTAAAAAAGGAGGTAGACAAAAGGCAGGTAACTATAGGCCGGTTTGCTTAACTTCTGTAGTGGGAAAAATGCTTGAATCTATCATCAAGGAAGAAATAGCAAGACATCTGGATAGAAATTGTCCCATTGGGAAGACGCAGCATGGGTTAATGAAGGGCAGGACATGTTTGACTAATTTGGTGGGATTCTTTGAGAACATTACATGCACAGCGGATAATGGGGAATCTGTGGATGTGGTGTATCAGGATTTCCAGAAGGCATTTAACAAGATGCCACACTAAAGATTGTTGCATAAGATAAAGGTGCACGGTGTTACGGGTAATGTATTAGCATGAATAGAGGATTGGTTGACGAACAGAAAGCAAGAGTGGGGATAAATGGGTGCTTTTCTGGTTGGCGATCAGTGGCTAGTGGTGTTCCTCATAGATCAGTATTGGGACCGCAATTGTTTGCGATTTACGTAGATGATTTGGAATTGAGGACCAAGCATAATGTGTCAAAATTCACAGATGACACTAAGATGAGTGTTAGAGCAAAGTTTGCAGAGGACACTGAATGTCTGCAAAGGGATATAGATACTTTAAGTGAGAGGGCAAAGGTCTGGCAGATGGAGTACAATGTTGGTAAATATGAGGTCATCCTTTTTGTTAGGAATAACAGCAGAATGGACTATTATTTAAATGGCAAAACATTGCAGCATGCTGCTGTGCAGAGGGATCTGGGTGTCCTTGTGCATGAATCACAAAGCATTGATTTGCAGGTGCAGCAGGTAATTGAGATGGAAAATGGAATTTTGTCCTTCATTGCTAGAGGGGTGGAGTTTAAAAACAGCGAGGTTATGTTGCAGCTGCATAAGGTGCTGGTGAGGCCACACCTGGAGTACTGTGTACAGTTTTGGTCTCCTTACTTGAGAAAGAATATACTGGCATTGGAGGGGGTGCAGAGGAGATTCACTAGATGATTCCAGAATTGAGAGGGTTGGCTTATGAGGAGAGAATGAGTAGACTGGAACGATACTCATTGGAATTCAGAAGAATGAGGGGAGATCTTATTGAAACATACAAAATTATGAAGGGAATAGATAAGATAGAAGTAGGGAAGTTGTTTCCACTGGCGGGTGAAACTAGAACTAGGGGGCATGACCTAAAAATAAGGGGGGCAGATTTAGGACTGAGTTGAGGAGGAACTTCTTCATACAAAGGGTTGTGAATCTGTGGAATTCCCTGCCTAGTAAAACAGTTGAGGCTACCTCATTGAATGTTTTTAAGGCAAAAATTGATAGATTTTTGAACAGTAAAGAAATTAAAAGTTATGATGAGCAGACGGGTAAGTAGAGCTGAGTCTACAAAAAGGTCAGTCATGATCTTACTGAATGGTGGAACAGGCTCAAGGGGCTAGATGGCCTACCCCTGCTCCTAGTTCTTATGTTCTTATATTCTTAACTATATCCCAGATGGCACTAAACAGTCACACCCCAGGTGAGACCTTTTCGAGGTTACAGCAACAATCAGAGAATTGGTACCACTTATCAAGACTCCACAATGCACTAGAGGAGCATTTGTGCCTCTGGAAAACTAATCAATTATCACGGAAATGGGGACAATTAACACACCATTGAAATTGACCTGATAACTACAGTGCTTTGATATTGCAAGCAGATAGACAGGATATGTTCAGAAAATGATTAAAGATAAAGCACACAGGACAATGGATCAGCATAATGTGAACAAAACAGATCATTAACAAATTTAAAGTAACAATATGATGACCTAATCAAAATGGAATGCTTTGTAACACAAAAAAGTATAAGAATGTGTAAGAACCTATGATTAGCAGAATAGCTCAGGAACAAGCTATAGTTACAGCTCCGAGTGCTGCTCTCCCTCATGCTTGTTGAATAAAGCTGCTTTTGTTGAAGCTGTATACAGTCTCATGGACTGTTCATTCAATTCCTCCATCAGCATGCTACTGTTACGCCGCTGTTTAAAAAAGGAAGTAGACAAAAGGCGGGTAACTACAGGCCGGTTAGCTTAACGTCCGTAGTTGGGAAGATGCTAGAGTCCATGATTAAAGAGGAAATAACAGAGCACCTGAATAAGAATGGTTTGATCAAGCAGACGCAGCATGGATTCATGAAGGGAAAGTCGTGTTTGACGAATCTACTGGACTTTTATGAAGATGTCACTAGTGCGGTTGACAGAGGGGAACCGGTGGATGTGGTGTTTTTAGATTTCCAGAAGGCGTTCGATAAGGTGCCTCACAAAAGGTTGCTGCAGAAGATTGGCGTACACGAAGTTAGGGGTAAGGTGTTGGCGTGGATTGGGGATTGGCTATCTAACAGAAAGCAGAGAGTTGGGATAAATGGGTGCTTTTCTGGTTGGCAGTTGGTGACCAGTGGCGTGCCGCAGGGATCGGTGCTGGGGCCTCAATTGTTTACCATTTACATAGATGATCTGGAGGAGGGGACTGAATGTAGGGTATTCAAGTTTGCTGATGACATGAAGGTGAGTGGGAAAGCGAATTGCGTGGAGGACGCGGAAAGTCTGCAGAGAGATTTGGATAGGCTGAGCGAGTGGGCAAGGATCTGGCAGATGGAATATAACGTTAGCAAATGTGAGGTTATCCACTTTGGAAGAAATAATAATAAATTGGAATATTATTTAATGGAGAAAAATTACATCGTGCGACTGTGCAGAGGGACCTGGGGGTCCTTGTGCACGAATCGCAAAAACTCAGTCTGCAGGTGCAGCAGGTGATCAAGAAGGCGAATGGAATGTTGGCCTTTATCGCGAGGGGGATAGAATATAAAAGCAGGGAGGTCTTGCTGCAACTGTACAAGGCACTGGTGAGGCCGCAACTGGAGTACTGTGTGCAGTTTTGGTCCCCTTATTTGCGAAAGGATATATTGGCCTTGGAGGGAGTGCAGAGAAGGTTCACCAGGTTGATACCGGAGATGAGGGGTGTAGCTTATGAGGAGAGATTAAACAGATTGGGTCTGTACTTGTTGGAGTTTAGAAGGATGAGGGGTGATCTTATAGAGACATATAAGATAATGAAGGGGCTGGATAGGGTAGAGGTGGAGAGATTCTTTCCACTTAGAAGGGAAACCAGAACTAGAGGGCACAGCCTCAAAATAAGGGGGGGCCAGTTCAGTTGAGGGGGAACTTCTTCTCTCAGAGGGTAGTGAATCTCTGGAATTCTCTGCCCATTGAAGTGGTGGAGGCTTCCTCGTTGAATATGTTTAAATCACGGGTAGATAGTTTTCTGATCGATAAGGGAATTAGGGGTTATGGGGAGCAGGCGGGTAAGCAGTGATCCCTGAGGAACATCACTTGTCACAGCCCTCCATTCAGAAATGCACCCTTCCACTGCTACCCTCTGTCTTCTTTGACCGAGCCAGTTTTGTATCCACCTTGCCAGCTCACCTCTGATCCCATCCGACTTCACCTTCTGCACCAGTTTGCCATGAGGGACCTTGTCAAATGCCTTACTGAAGTCCATGTAGACAACATCCACTTCCCTACCCTCATCAATTATCTTTGTCACTTCCTTGAAAACTCGATGAAGTTCGTGAGACACGACCTCCCCTTCACAAAACCATGTTGGCAAGTCATGTTGACGCTTTATAGAACCTTAGTGAGGCCGCACTTGGAATATAGTGTTCAATTCTGGTCGCCACACTACCAGAAGGAAGTGGAGGCTTTGGAGAGGGTACAGAAAAGAGTAATCAGGATGTTGCCTGATATGGAGGGCATTATCTATGTGGAGAGGTTGGAGAAACTTGGTTTGTTCTCACTGGAGCGACGGAGGTTGAGGGGAGAGTGGATAATCAGAAGTTTTTTCCCAGGGTGGAAGAGTCAATTACTAGGGAGCATAGGTTTAAGGTGCGAGGCGCAAGTTTTAAAAGAGATGTACAAGGCAGATTTCTTACACAGAGAGTGATGGGTGCCTGGAACTCATTGCCGGGGGAGGTAGTGGAAGCGGATACGGTAGTGACTTTTAAGGGGAATCTTGACAAGTACATGAATGAAATGGGAATAGAGGGATATGGTGCCCGGAAGCGTAGGGGGTTTCAGTTAAGTCGGGCAGCATGGTCAGTGCAGGCTTGGAGGGCCGAAGGGCCTGTTCCTGTGCTGTAATTTTCTTTGTTCTTTGTTCTTTGTTTTTTGTACTCTCCATCATCAGCAAAGTGATGAAAGAGGTCACATTCAGTGCTATCAATGCAGCATTCACTCAGCAATAAGCTGCTCAGTGATGCTCAATTTAGGTTCTGCCAGGGCCACTCAGCTCCTGTCCTCATTTCAACCTGGGTCCAAACGTGGACAAAAGAGCTGCACTCCAGAGGTAAGGTGTAAGTGGCTGTCCTTGACATCAAGACACCATTTCAAAGAGTGTGGCAAAACTGGAGTCAGTGGGAAGGGGGAAATGCTCCGCTGGTGGGGGTCATACCTAGCACAACGGAAGATGATTGTGGTTGTTGGGGTCAATCATCTCAGTGCCAGGATCTGCCTATAGGAGTTCCTCAGCGTGGTGACCTAGGCCCAACCACCTTCAGCTTCTTCATGAATGACCTTCCTGTCAACATATGGTCAGAGGTGGGGATGTTCGCTGACAATGTTCAGCATCAATTGTGACTCCTTAAGATAATCCTGGCATCCTGAATGGTCCCTGTCCATATGCAGCAAAAGGTGGACCACATTCAGGCTGGAGTTGGTAAGTGGCAAGTAACATTTGCACCACTCAGGTGCCAACCAATGACCATCTTCAACAAAAGAGAATCTAACCATCATCCCAAGGCAGTCAATGGCATTCACTTCATTATATCTCCCATAATTATTGTTCTTGGGGTTGCTATTGAGCAGAAACTGGACTGGACCAGTCATATGAATACTGTGGCTACAAGAGTGGAGGCTGCGAAGTCTATGGCTAGTAACTCACTTCCTGACTCCCCAAAGTCTGTCCACCACCTATAAGGCACAAGCCTGTACGAGGCAAGTTTTTAGATGTATGAGGCACGTTTTTTACACAGAGGGTAGTGGGTGCCTGGAACTCGCTGCCAGGGAGGGGAAGTGGAAGCAGATACGATAGTGACTTTTAAGGGGCATCTAGACAAATACATGAATAGGATGGGAATAGAGGGATATGGTTCCCGGAAAGGTCGGGGGTTTTAGTTCAGTCGGACAGCATGGTCGGTGCAAGCTTGGAGGGCCGAAGGGCCTGTTCCTGTGCTGTAATTTTCTTTGTTCTTTGTTTTGTTCTTTGAATGTGGCTCCAACAACACTGAAGAAACTCAACACCATCCAGGACAAAGCTTGATTGGCACCCCATTCACCATCTTCAACAGTTACTTCCTCCAAAGCATAGTGGTAGCAATGTAAATCTACTAGATGCATTATAGCAACACGCCAAGGCTCCTTTGACAGCATTGCCCAAATCCGTGACCTCTACCACCTGGTAGGAAAAGGGCAGTAGGTGCATAGGAACACCACCATTGTCAAGTTCCCCTTCAACCCATGAAGCATTTTGAGTTGGAACGATATCACGGGTCCTTAAATGTCGCTGGGTCAAAGTCCTGGAACTCCCTCTCTAACAGCACTGTGGGTGTACCTAAACCACATGGATTGCAATGGTTCAGTAAGGCAGCTCACCACCACCTTCTGAAGGGCAATTAGGGGTTGGGCAATAAATGCTAGCCTGGACAACAATGCCACATCCTGTGAACAAATGTTAAAATTATTAACAATGTAAGTTAATACAGAGCATTCCTCCATCTGGAATATAAGCATTATCTATAGAAGTTTTGATTGATGTAAAAAAATCAATTAGCAGCAATGCCATGTTCTGAGAATCAGTTTGACTCTCCCATACAGTATCCATTAGTGGTTTTATGTGGTCCTTAACAGTCTTCCAATATTGCTGAAGAGTTGATATTACTGCCATAATTGCACAGCATTTCCTTTTTCAGAGACCTCTTGGCTACTTGTATGGCTGTTTTTTGTCTCCTGCAATGGCATGTGCTGCTTTTCCCTGCCCTCCTCTGAGTTAAATGCATTAAATATCTAGAATGAAAGCAAAATACTGTGGATGCCGGAAATCTGGATCTGGAAGAAGCCACATACGTACTCGAAACATTAACTCAGGGTGAGATTTTCCAGCCGTTCCTGCCGATGGGATCTTCCGGCCCTGCGGTCACTGACTCTCCGCCGCAGGTTTCCTGGTGGCCGAGGGTGTGAACAATGGGAAAGCGCGTGGACAGTGGCAGGACTGGAAGATATCGCCGCTGGCCAATGGCGGGCCTTCTCCACTGCCGTCGTGCATACTGCGTAGCATTGGGATCGGAGGGGGGTGGGGGTGAAGGGTGGGGTGGGGGGGTAGGTGGGGGGGTGGATAATCCCACCCTCTGTTTCTCTCTTCAGAGATTCTGCCAGACCTGTGGAATTTTTCCAGCACTTTCTGTGAAATATCTGGAAGGTGTTCTGTTTCAATCAAATTTCCTTCACAGATTCACAGGGCATAGATTTAAGGTGTGAGGGGCAAGGTTTTACTTTGTCACACGCTCTTCCTTTAAACATGTGGCTTTGTTCTGTTTCAGATCGGTTTTAAATAGCACCCATTGGTCTGCGGTACTTGAATTCCTACCCAGCAGGATTGCCCTGTCATTGCTGTCAAGTTAAAACCTGCAGGCCAACAGGATTGAACATCATCGAATCCCTACAGTGCAGAAGGAGGCCATTCGGCCCATCAAGTCTGCACTGACCACAATCCCATTCAGGCTCTATTCCCGTCACCCTTCACATTTACCCTGCTAATCCCCCTGACACTAGGGTTAATTTAGCATGGCCAATCCACCTAACCTGCACATCTTTGGACTGTGGGAGGTTACCCCCATCATCCCCAGCATCCCTCCTCTCCCCCAGAGCCCCCAGCCCCAAACTCACCGAATCATTTGCAACAATTCCCATCCCTTTCTGTGTCTGCTCCCCCACCACCCCGAAGAGATGAGTCCCCTGGCAGGCCCTGGCACAGGTTTTGCCAACATGGCAGTGCCAACCAATGCGAGGGCAGAGGGGCATTGCCCTTCCCCTGGGGGCTATACTGACCTTTGCTCCCCAGAAGGATCGCCTTGACAGGGTCTGATCTACGTGAACCGGCTGTAAACCTCGCTGACTTAAGTATGGCAATCTCGCGTGGGAGGAAAATCTGTTGAGTGGGTGTTTACTATGTCTAAGTTTATTGAAATGTATTGCAATTAGGTTCACGCACTGATTATATTGCCAGTGAGGGGCAGCAAAAATCAGATATCATGATCTTTGCGTCAAGATCTGCGCTTTCTCTGAATTTTAAGCTCATACAGATCTTGAAGATGGAGAGTGTTTGCTCAAGATCCCATCCAATGAGTCAGCCTCCAGTGCTTTGTCCAAAAGAGAATTCCACACAATAACTGTCTGTGTGGAGTTTGCACATTCTCCTCGTGTCTGCGTGGGTTTCCTCCAGGTGCTCCGGTTTCCTCCCACATTCCAAAGATGTGCGGGTTAGGTTGATTGGCCATGCTTAAATTGCCCCTTAGTGTCCTGAGATGTGTAGGTTAGAGGGATTAGTGGTAAAATATG
Organism: Mustelus asterias; assembly: GCF_964213995.1. Classification (NCBI taxonomy): domain Eukaryota; kingdom Metazoa; phylum Chordata; class Chondrichthyes; order Carcharhiniformes; family Triakidae; genus Mustelus; species Mustelus asterias. The sequence continues at coordinate 180,611,375 of NC_135801.1, read as the reverse complement.
TAGGAAATGGGGGTAGGGCCTGAGTGGGATTGTGGTCGGTGCGGACTCAATGGGCCAAATGGCCTCTTTCTGTACTGTAGGGTTTCTATGATTTCTATGAATGACCCTCTGGGGAGGAGATGGCCGACTAGTCTGGCCTACCTGTGACTCCAAAGCCACGGCAATGTGGTTGACTCTCAACTGCCCTTTGAAATGGCCCAGCAAACCACTCAGTTGTATTAAATGAGTGTTATTAAATGAGTAATTTGCGTCAGTATTCACCAAAGGCAGGGGCGGCATGGTAGCACAGTGGTTAGCACTGCTGCTTCACAGCTCCAGGGACCTGGGTTCGATTCCCGGCTCGGGTCACTGTCTGTGTGGAGTATGCACATTCTCCTCGTGTCTGCGTGGGTTTCCTCCGGGTGCTCCGGTTTCCTCCCACAGTCCAAAGATGTGCGGGTTAGGTTGATTGGCCAGGTTAAAAATTTCCCCTTAGAGTCCTGAGATGCGTAGGTTAGAGGGATTAGCAGGTAAATATGTGGGGGTAGGGCCTGGGTGGGATTGTGGTCGGTGCAGACTCGATGGGCCGAATGGCCTCCTTCTGCACTGTAGGGTTTCTTTGATTCTATGATTCTTTATAAAACCTTAGTTGGGCCATACTTGGAATATAGTGTTCAATTCTGGTCGCCACACCACAAGGTATTGTGTGAGATATTGCACTTTGGAAGGACAAACCAAAGAAGAATGTACAGGGTAAATGGTAGGACTCTGAAGAGTGCAGTTGAACAGAGGGATCTGGGAATACAGGTACAGAATTCCCTAAAAGTGACGTCACAGGTGGATAGGGTCGTAAAGAGTGCCTTTGGTACATTGGCCTTTATAAATCGGAGTATCGAGTATAAAAGTTGGAGTGTTATGGTAAGGTTATATAAGGCATTGGTGAGGCCGAATTTGGAGTATTGTGTACAGTTTTGGTCACCTAGTTACAGGAAGGATGTAAATAAGATTGAAAGAGTGCAGAGAAGGTTCACAAGGATGTTGCCGGGACTTGAGAAGCTGAGTTACAGAGAGAGATTGAATAGGTTGGGACCTTATTCCCTGGAGCGTAGAAGATTGAGGGGAGATTTGATAGAGGTGTATAAGATTTTGATGGGTATAGATAGAGTGAATGCAAGCAGGCTTTTTCCGCTGAGGCTAGGGGAGAAAAAAACCAGAGGGCATGGGTTAAGGGTGAAAGGAGAAAGGTTTAAAGGGAATATTAGGGGGGGCTTCTTCACGCAGAGAGTGGTGGGAGTGTGGAATGAGATGCCGGATAAAGTGGTAAATGCGGGGTCACTTTTAACATTTAAGAAAAACTTGGACGGGTTCATGGATGAGAGGGGTGTGGAGGGATATGGTCCAAGTGCAGGTCAGTGGGACTAGGCATAAAATGGTTCGGCACAGACAAGAGGGGCCAAAAGGCCTGTTTCTGAGCTGTAATTTTCTATGGTTCTAAGAAGGATGTGGAGGCTTTGGAGAGGGTACAGAAAAGATTTACCAGGATGTTGCCTGGTATGGAGGGCATTAGCTATGAGGAGAGGTTGGAGAAACTTGGTTTGTTCTCACTGGAACGATGGAGGTTGAGGGGCGACCTGATTGAAGTCTACAAGATTATGAGGGGCATGGACAGAGTGAATAATCAGAAGCTTTTTCCCAGGGTGGAAGAGGCAATTACGAGGGGGCATAGATTTTGGGTGTGAGGTGTAAGGTTTAAAGGAGATGTACAAGGCAGGTTTTTTACACAGCGGTTGGTGGTGGGTGCCTGGAACTCACTGCCGGGGGAGGTAGTGGAAGCAGATACCATAGTGACTTTTAAGGGGCGTCTTGACAAATACATGAATAGGATGGGAATGGAGGGATATGGGCCCCGGAAGGGTAGAAGGCTTTAGTTCAGTCGGGCAGCATGGTCGGTGCAGGCTTGGAGGGCCGAAGGGCCTGTTCCTGTGCTGTAATTTTCTTTGTTCTTTGTATCAATCGCTAAGGAGGCAGCTCACCACCACCTTCTCAAGGGCAACTCGGGATGGGCAATAAACGCTGGCCAGCCAGTAACACCCATGTCCCACGAATGAACAAAAAGAAAGTCTGTTCCCCATACATGGAGGATTAATGCAGCACGAGGGACACTGATAACTTTCGGATAGGGAATTGGGTTTACCTCACTAACATGTTTTGTAAGAAGTCTCACAACATCAGGTTAAAGTCCAACAGGTTTATTTAGTATCACAAGCTTTCAGAGCGCCACTCACCTGATGAAAGAGCAGCGCTCCGAAAGCTCATGATACCAAATAAACCTGTTGGACTTTTGTGGTGAACTATCGTTGGTTCCCACTGGATAGTGCTGAGCCAGGGCCTGGCCAGTACTACAAGGATGTACATATGTTACTGTTGGGTTGTGCTATTGTTGCTGTTGGGGTTAGGGTGGGGTTGTTACACCTTTGTACTGTAGTGTTGTGGCACATCCCAGTCGGGCTCCGCCTCCTGGGAGAGGTATAAGAGTCCCTGCTCTGGCCGGGACCCCTTCAGTCTGGGATAGTGTATATAAGTTCTGGTAGCTTCGTTACAGTAAATAAAAGCCTTTCATTTACTGAGCTTCAAGCCTCGTGTTTGAATAGCACATCAATTTTATTTACTGTCGTTAAACTCTCGTCGAGAAAAAAAAAGAGAGAGAGTATGGAGCAAATTCTGAAGCCGGAACGCCTTACGCTAGATCCACGTGCGGTGGGCGCTTCTAACACCTTCGACCACTGGCTGAAGTGTTTCGAAGACTACCTGGCAGCCTCCGCAGCGGTCACCACAGATGATGACAGACTCCGGGTCCTCCATGCGAGGGTAAGCGACACTGTCTACCTCGCGATCCGTGCGGCCACCGATTATACTAAGGCCCTCGAGCTTCTGAAGAAGCGCCATACCAAACCACCTAATGAGATACACGCTCGTTACCTCCTAGCCACTCGACGATGGCAGTCTGGCGAAACGATGGAGGACTATGCGAACGAGCTCCTACAGCTACCAGGGGCTGTGACTGCAAAGCTGTGTCGGCTGAGCAGAGCATGTACGACCTCGCCCGAGATGCATTTGGGGCCGGGGTCGGATCGTCGTACATTCGACTTAAACTGTTGGAGAAGGGTAACCTTAATCTTACCCAGGCCATCGAGTTAGCAGAGATGCTCGAGACGGCCTCCAAAAGCTTAGTATTATATCCGGAGGACCATGTGGAGACAACGTGGCAGGAGCAATCGCTAATCCCTCCTCGTCCCTCGGGTTCGAAATGCTGCATAATGGCGTGCTCCCATTCGGGCCAGACGACGGCAGCAGCCCCGGGCGGCCTGCGGTGCTATTTCTGTGGAGGAGCGAAGCATACTCGGCAAAAGTGTCCCGCTAAAGCTGTGTTGTTCACCGCATGCGGTAAAAAAGGGCATTATTCAAAAGTGTGCCGATCTAAACCCAGGAATGGCAGTGCGGCCTACGATTCTTCAGAGCTCGGGTCTTCGTCGACGAAGTCATCGCGGGGTTCGTCCACGTGCGAGACCAGGACGACGCCATTACGGTCGACGGAGTCGGAGGAGTATGACCACCAGGGGTCGCTGAGTTTGGCGCCCTCACCCACGTGCGACTCATGGGGGCAGCCATGTTGGTCGACACTGACCACGAACGACCAGCAGGGGTCCTCCTCATCGACTTCAGCTGCCTGCAGTGGCGCTCATGAACCAACGGTGGCGTCGATCATCCTGGACCAGGCCAAGCCTCATAGACTTGACAAATCTATGATGAATATCCAGGTAAATGACCACGTGATTTATTGTCTGTTTGACAGCGGGAGCACTGAGAGCTTTATCCACCCAGACACTGTGAAGCGGTGTGGACTCCAGATTCAACCTGCCAAACAGACAATCTCTATGGCATCAAGGTCCCGCTCTGTTGCCATGCTAGGGAGTTGCGTGGTAATCTTGAAGGTGCAAGGCATAGTTTACGAGCGTTTCAAGCTCCTTGTGTTGCCATATCTTTGCGCGCCAATACTTCTCGGACTAAACTTCATGGTCCACTTGAGGAGTGTAATCCTACAGTACGGTGGGCCACTCCCTTCACTGGCAGTGGGAAAACAGCAGCAGCCTCCAAATTGCCCAATGCGCCCCGTCTGCAGCCTCTCGACGCTGAAGATCACCACACCCTCCTTGTTCCAGAATCTTGTGCCAGGCTGCAAGCCCATCGCGACTAAAAGTAGGCGTTACAGCACTGAGGATCGGATCTTCATTAGATCTGGGGTTCAGCGGCTCCTCAAAGAAAGGATCATACAACCCAGTGCTAGTCCGTGGAGAGCGCAGGTCATGGTGGTCAAGAGCGGGAACAAACCCCGGATGGTCATTGACTACAGTCAGACCATTAACCGATATACGCAGCTGGATGCGTATCCCCTCCCGCGCATATCTGATATGGTCAATCAGATTGCGCAGTACCGGGTGTTCTCCACCATAGACCTCAAGTCTGCCTACCACCAATTCCCCATTTGCCCAGAGGACCGACAATACACAGCTTTTGAGGCAGATGGTCGCTTGTATCACTTTCTCAGGGTTCCCTTTGGTGTCACCAATGGGGTCTTGGTCTTCCAGCGTTCTATGGACCGAATGGTGGACCGGAACGGGCTGCGGGCTACCTTCCCGTACCTGGATAATGTCACCATCTGCGGCCATGACCAGCAGGACCACGACACGAATCTCCTGAACTTCCTACGCACTGCATCTCGCCTGAACTTGACCTACAACAGGGAGAAGTGTGTGTTTCGTACGCGCCGTTTAGCCATCCTAGGATACGTGGTGGAAAACGGGGTCATTGGCCCTGATCCAGACCGTATGCTCCCCCTTTCTGAACTTCCCTTACCTGCTAGTGCAAAAGCACTGAGAAGATGCGTAGGCTTCTTCTCTTATTATGTGCAGTGGGTTCCCAACTATGCGGATAAAGCCCGTCCGCTCATTAAGTCCAGGACTTTTCCCTTAACGCCAGAGGCCCGATTGGCCTTCGATAAATTGAAAGTCGACATCGCGAAAGCTACGATGCACGCTGTAAACGAGTCCATCCCCTTTCAGGTGGAGAGCAATGCATCTGATTTCGCCCTGGCCGCCACACTTAACCAGGCGGGCAGGCCCGTCGCATTTTTTTCCCGCACCCTCCAAGGCCCCGAAATCCGGCATTCAGTGGTGGAAAAGGAGGCCCAGGCCATTGTGGAGGCCGTCAGGCACTGGCGCCATTACTTGGCGGGAAAACGGTTCACCCTGATCACGGACCAGCGGTCCGTGGCGTTCATGTTTAACAACACGCAGAGGGGCAAGATCAAGAATGACAAGATCTTGCGGTGGAGAATTGAACTCTCCACCTATAACTACGACATCATGTACCGTTCAGGGAAACTCAATGAGCCCTCGGATGCCCTCTCGCGTGGAACATGCGCTAGTATACAGGAGGACCGTTTGCACGCCCTCCATAATGACCTGTGCCATCCTGGGGTCACTCGGCTCTACCACTTTATAAAAGCCCGCAACCTGCCTTACTCGGTGGAGGACGTCAGGTCGGTGACAAGGAGCTGTCGGATTTGCGCAGAATGCAAACCGCACTTTTACCGACCTGACCGGGCACCTTTAGTCAAGGCCACTCGTCCCTTCGAGAGACTGTGTGTCGATTTTAAGGGCCCCCTTCCCTCAACAGATCGGAATGTGTACTTCCTCAATATCATTGACGAGTACTCTCGGTTCCCTTTTGTTGTTCCCTGCTCTGATACATCTGCTGCCACGGTTATCAAGGCATTCCGTGATCTCTTTACCCTGTTCGTGTACCCCGGCTACATCCATAGCGACAGGGGCTCGTCGTTCATGAGCGATGACTTGAGGCAATTCCTGCTCTCCTACGGGATTGCCTCTAGTAGGACCACGAGCTACAACCCTAGGGCTAATGGACAGGTGGAACGTGAGAATGCTACAGTCTGGAAGGCTATCTTACTGGCGTTGAAGTCAAAAGGTCTTCCAGTCTCCCGTTGGCAAGAGGTCCTCCCTGATGCGCTCCATTCTCTTCGCTCCCTCCTGTGTACGGCAACCAATGCTACTCCCCACGAGAGGATGTTCTCATTCCCTCGGAAGTCTTCCTCGGGGACCTCATTACCGTCTTGGTTGACGTACTCAGGACCCGTCCTCCTGCGGCGACATGTAAGGGCCCGCAAGTCCGACCTGTTGGTCGAACACGTCCATCTCCTCCACGCCAACCCTCAGTATGCCTATGTGGCATACCCTGACGGGCGAGAGGACACGGTCTCGATCCGAGACCTGGCGCCAGCAGGGGACGTAGCAACCCCTGTCGCTCCCATACCCCCTGTAACAAACCCTTTATCTCTTGTTTCTTCCCCGGACACGGCGCGGGCAGCATCGGGACCATTGCTTAACCATTTTACTCCCATGTACAGCTTGCCTGAGCCCAGAAGATGGTCGCCACCGCAGGGCGTGTCAGGATCCCATGGACTACCGTCACCTCAGGGTCAACTGGCCTGTGAGTCCGTGGAAGAACAGCTGGATGCCGCCTTGGGGAGAACGCCACCGCAAGTGCCTACTCCGGTGTCACCGCCGGTATTGAGGAGGTCACAACAACGGTGCGGTCCCCCTGACCGTCTGGACTTATAGACTGCTGACACTTTATTCTGTTTTTTGTACCCCGCCGGCCTTTGTTCTCAAAGGAGGGGTGAATGTGATGAACCATCGTTGGTTCCCACTGGATAGTGCTGAGCCAGGGGCTGGCCAGTACTACAAGGATGTACATATGTTACTGTTGGGTTGTGCTATTGTTGCTGTTGGGGTTAGGGTGGGGTTGTTACACCTTTGTACTGTAGTGTTGTGGCACATCCCAGTCGGGCTCCGCCTCCTGGGAGAGGTATAAGAGTCCCTGCTCTGGCCGGATCCCCTTCAGTCTGGGATAGTGTACATAAGTCCTGGTAGCTTCGTTACAGTAAATAAAAGCCTTTCATTTACTGAGCTTCAAGCCTCGTGTTTGAATAGCGCATCAACTTTAACCTTGTGTTATGAGATTTCTTACTTTTCCCAGCCCAGTCCAACACCGGCATCTCCATATCATAACATGTTTTGTGTGTTAGAAACAATCAATAATGGTCCATTCTTAATGGATGTGACCGCATGGCCGTTAAAGTGGGCCTTGATGTGTCTGTTTCTCAGATTCCATACATCCAAAATGAAGTCCCAAAATGGTATCAGAGATACATGCACACTCACAACTCCTGGCTCACTTGAGACTGATATTGCAGGACTGTCTCAAGAGGTCAGGGATTCTAAAAGATCTGCTTAATGACCTGCAGCCCTGCAGATCTGCGAGTCCAGCGCTGAAGGAATTAATTACTATTCTGTGAGAGGGATTAAGCTAATGGATGCATTCCTCTTCAAATTTAATAACATACGTCGAAAATGCTTCAAGTTGTTTATTAACTTTTCTAGGGTATAATAAAAGATAAGGGCTTCTGGTTACATTTACTTCATAAGGTGATGTTACTAAAAGCTTTTAGGAGGATCCTACCGCAATATTTAGTGTTGCTTTACAGAGTCAAATGAAAATACAAATGAGGAGCAGGAGTAGGCCACTCGGCCCTGTAAGCCTGCTCTGCCATTCATCAAAAGTATGGCTGATCTGACTGTAACCTCCTGTTTACCCCAAATAATCTTTCACCCCTTTGTTAATTGAGAATGTATCTACGTCCGCGTTGAAAAAATTCAAAGGCTCTACTTCCACTCCCTTTTGAGGAAGAGAGTTCCAAAGACCCATTGCCCTCTGAGCGAAAATAATCTTCTCATCTCTGTCTTAAACAGTGACCCCTAGTTCTAGATTCTCTCACAACAAGAAACATCAGCTGGAATTTTACCATCTCGCCCGCCCTGAAATCGGGGTGGGCGAGGCTCGCAGAATGGAATTCTCCGTTGGCCTCGAGCAGGATTTTACGAGCCTCGATCGAGTGAGGTCGTAAAATGCCAGTCCTCGTCTCCAATTCCAGCATGTCAAAATCCCTCAGGATCCTAAATGCTTCTATCAAGTCGCCTCTTACTCTTCCAAACTCCAGCGGATATGAGCATAGCCTGTCCGGTAGCTTATAAAGAAAAGGAGTATAGGGTATGAATACAAACTAGCAAGAAACATAAAAAAGACTGTAAAAGCTTCGATAGCTACATAAAAAAGAATTGTCTGGCTAAGACAAATGTGGGCCCATTACAGGCAGAGTCAAGAGAATAGAGGAATAACAGAGATGTTTAATGATTAATAACAGAAAATGCTGGAAGAACTCAGCAGGTATGACAGCATCTGTGGAGAGAGAATCAGAGTTAATGTTTCGAGTTTGTTTTAGAAGTCCAAACATTAATCCTGTTTCTCTCTCCAAAATGCTGCCAGACTTGCTGAGTTTATCCAGCATTTTCTGTTTATACTTCCGATTTCTAACATCCGCAGTATTTTGGTTTTATTTCAGCTTAATGAATACTTTGTGATGCAATCCCAGTCAATGTTGCAACATCGAAGGGAAGATGCCAGAATGGAACCCTGGCTCAAAGAGATGGAACCATTTAGTTTCAGAAAATGTATATACATAGAGTTACAAGACTGCCAATTAGCCTTTTACAAGAAAAATAAACATGAAAGTTTGACTATAATGCCATACTCCTTCATTCCCACTTATCTTCATAAATGCACACAGAGTGGCAGATGCCACCAATCTTTGGTGAATTTCTCCTCAAATCCACTCCCCAAGTATTTCCAAGCTCCCCTCACAAAAAGACATGCTTTAAATTTTTATTTTAAACAATGCTTTCCCCTCAGCTTTTTTCGTCATGGATCCACCTCCAGGTTTTTCAACTCTCTTTTCACAAGTCCTTTGCCTTGAATGCTTTTACACAAATTCCTAGGATCCTGCCACTGATTGCTTCATAATTGCTTCAACTATTGCTTTACAGGTTGTAGAGAAATATCACAAACCTTAGGATCACTTTAGATAGTTTGGCATCCCACTTCTTCTCTGCTCTGTCTGTGACTTCAACGAGCAGTACCCTGTTCCAGTTTCCTCTGTTCCTTTAACTTCAGACTTAGAAATATTCTTTGTTTTCTAGTTTCCATAAGTAGCAGATCTTTAGATTTCTGGCACTTGCTTCTTAACCTCTTACTCCATTATATAGTATTGCAGATGACACAAAAATTGGCGGAGTTGCAGATAGTGACAAGGATTGTCTAAGAGCACAGCAGGATTTCAAGAAATTGCAGACTTGGGCAGAGAAATGGCAGGTGGATCCATAGAAATGCGAGCTGATGCATTTTGTAAGATCAAATTCAGTTGCGGATGATATAGTAAATGGCAGAGCCCTCAGGGGCATTGACATACAGAGGGATGTGGGCATACAGGTCCACAGATCTCTCAAAGTAGCAACACAGGTGGTCAAGAATACAGCACGCTTGCTTTCATTGGCCAGGGCACCAAGTATAAAAGCTGGTAAATTATGTCACAGCTGTATGAAACTTTAGTTAGGCTACATTTGGAATATTGCATGCAGTTCTGGTCACCACATTACCAGAGAGCATCGATGCTTTGGAGACTGTGCAAAGGAAGTTTACCAGGATGTTGCCTGGTCTGGAGCGTTTTAGGTGTGAGGAGAGGTTGGATAAACTTGGATTGTTTTCATTGGAAAGTCAGAAGCTGAGGGAGGTGACCTGATAAAGGTCTATAAAATTATGAGAGGCATAGATACGGTGGAAAGTCAGAGGCTTTTTTCCAGGGTGATAAGGTTAACTACAAGAGGGCACAGGTTCAAGGTGAGAGGGGGAAGGTATTTTACAGAGAGTGGTGGGTGCCTGGAATGCACAGCCAGTGGAGGTGGTGGAAGCAGGCACATTAGCAACATTCAAGGCGTATCTTGATAGACTCATGAACGGGAGGTGAACAGAGGGATAGAAACCACATATGGGCAATAAATAGTGGGTCTAATTAAAGATTAGGAATTGGCGCAGGCTTGGTGGGCCGAAGGGCCCATTCCTGTGGTGTATTGTTCTTTGTTCTTTTCGCAGAGCTGAGAAAGATGTTCCCTCTCTATCTGTGAATCTCCTCCTGCTTTTGACAAGTCTGAGAGAGAAAGCGGCTCTCACTCTAGATTCCTAGCTCCATCTGCTATGAATTCAGCTAAAGCACAGTCATAAGGTTTGTCTCTCCAAAAGTGTCCTCTGGTTGCTGAGCAACATCTCATTCTTTCCCCATTCATTCTTTACCTTTCCTGTTGTAAACACTCTCAGCACAATACAGTCACAGCTTGAACTGAAACTAAAAAGGCCCATACATGCAAACACTTTATTCAACATGAATCTAACCAGAATTGTACCCTTTCCTACACAAGAAACACGAAATTAAACTCACTTAAATCTATACCTTATTTCTAATATTTAACAATACAATTATAGATAACTTAAAACTACATATTTTCCAGAGAGTTGTGTCTGTCTTCACTGAAGAAATCTCCCAGAATTAGAGATCCAAGCAACATAGGAGAATGAGAAATTGAAAGAAGTTTGTATAGAAAGCATTCTTTCTGGTTCTAACCCAGCTTGGTATAGCTCCTGCTCTACCCAAGACCGCAAGAAACTACAAAGACTCGTGAATGAAGCCGAGTCCATCATGCAAGCCAGTTTCCTATCCATTGATTCTGTCTACGTTTCCCGCTGTCTTGGAAAAGCAGCCAGCATAATCAAGGACCCCATGCATCCTGGACATACGCTTTCCCACCTTCTTCCATTGGGAAAAAGATGCAAAAGTCTGAGGTCACCTACCAACCGACTCAAGAACAGATTCTTACCTGCTGCCATCAGATGTTTGAATGGACCTCGCTCGCACTAAGTTGATCTTTCTCTACACCCTAGCTATGACTGAAATACTGCATTCTGCACTCTCTCCTTTCCTTCTTTATGAACGGTATGCTTTGTCCGTATGGCGCGCAAGAAACAATACTTTTCACTGTATAAAGAACAAAGAACAAAGAAAATTACAGCACAGGAACAGGCCCTTTGGCCCTCCAGGCCTGCACCGGCCATGCTGCCTGACTTAACTAAAACCCCCTACCCTTCCGGGGACCATATCCCTCTATTCCCATCCTATTCATGTATTTGTCCAGACGCCCCTTAAAAATCACTCCCATATCCGCTTCCACTACCTCCCCCGGCAACGAGTTCCAGGCACCCACCACCCCCTGTATAAAAATCTGCTACGTACATCTCCTATAAACCTTGCCCCTCACACCTCAAAGCTTTCCCCCCAAGTAATTGACTCTTCCGCCCTTGGAAAAAGCTTCTGACTATTCACTCTGTCTATGCCTCTCATAATCTTGTAGACTTCTATCAGGTCACCCCTCAACCTCCGTTGTTCCATTGAGAACAAACCAAGTTTCTCCGACCTCTCTTCATAGCTAATGCCCTCCATATCAGACAACATCTTGGTAAATCTTTTCTGTACCCTCTCCAAAGCCTCCACATCCTTCTGGTAGTGTGGCGACCAGAACTGAACATCATATAGGAAGTGACGAAGATGATTGACGAGGGTAGGGCAGTGGGTGTTGTCTACACGGACTTCAGTAAGGCCTTTGACAAAGTCTCTCATGGCAGACTGGTGCAGAAGGTAAAGTCGCAAGGGATCAGAGGTGAGCTGGCAAAGTGGACACAAAACTGGCTCGGTCAAAGAAGACAGAGGGTAGCAGTGGAAGGGTGCGATTCTGAATGGAGGGCTGTGACAAGTGGTGTTCCTCAGGGATCAGTGCTGGGACCTTTGCTGTTCGTAATATATATAAATGATTTGGAGGAAAATGTAACTGGATTGATTAGTAAGTTTGCGGACAACACAAAGGTTGATGGATTTGCAGATAGCGATGAGGACCATCAGAGGATACAGCAGGATATAGATCAGTTGGAGACTTGGGTGGAGAGATGGCAGATGGAGTTTAATCCGGACAAATGTGAGGTGATGCATTTTGGAAGGTCTAATACAGATAGGAAATATACAGTAAATGGCAGAACCCTTAAGAGTATTGATAGGATACAGGTACACAGGTCACTGAAAGAGGCAACGCAGGTGGAGGTATGCTTGCCTTCCTTGGCCGGGGCATTGAGTTTAAGAATTGTCAAGTCATGTTGCAGCTTTACATGTCGTCTCACCAGTGCCCTATACAACTGAAGCATAAGCTTCGTAATTTTATATTCAATTCCCCTCACAATAAACATTAACATTCTATTTTATTTCCCAATTACTTAACGTACCTGCATGTTAGCCTTTTGTGATTTATGTACAAGTACACCTCGAACCCCGAGCATAGAATCGTAGAATCATAGAAACCCTACAGTGCAGAAGGAGGCTATTCGGCCCATCAAGTCTGCATCAACAACAATCCCACCCCAGGCCCTATCTCCACAACACCACACATTTACACCGCCAACCCCTCTAACCTACATATCCCGAGACGTTAAGGGGTAATTTAGCTTGGCCAATCAACCTAACCCACACATTTTTTGATTGTGGGAGGAAACCCATGCAGACACGGGGAGAATGTGCAAAATCCATACAAATAGTGACCCAAGCAGGGAATCAAACCCAGGTCTCTGGAGCTGTGGGGCAGCAGTGCTACTGTGCCACCATACCGCCTGCAAGGATATCCTTCCTCAGATAAGGATACCAAAGCTCCACACAATACTCCAGGTGTGGCCTCACCAACTCCCTATACAATTGCAGCAAAACATCCCTATCCCTATGCTCATATCCCCTCACTATGAAGGCCAACGTACCATTTGCCTTCTTTACTGCCTGCTGTACCTGCATGTTTACTTCTAGCGACTATTGCATGACGACACAAAGGTCTCGCTGAGTTTCTACCTCTCTCAATTTACACCCATTCAAGTAATAACCTGTCTTTCTATCATTGCTATCAAGGTGGATAACCTCACATTTATCCACATCATACTGCATTTGCCATACATATACCCACACACTCAGCCTGTCCAAATCATGCTGAAACATCTCCTCACAGCTCACCCTCCCACCCAACTTTGCATCATCTGCAAATTTGGAGATAATACATTCAGTTTCCTCTTTCCCTCATTAATATATAATGTGAACAGTTGGAGTCCTCGCACAAATCCCTGCGGAATCCCACTAATCTATGACTGCCAATCAGAAAAAGACTCATTTATGCCAAGGCTTTACTCCTTATCTACTAACCAGATTTCTATTCATTTCAAGACATTACCTGCAATCCCATATGCTTTAACTTTACATAGTAGTCCGTTACATGAGACCTTGTCGAAAGCCTTCGAAAGTCTAAATAAATGCCTGTCCACTGTCTTTCCTTTCAGTAATGTTTCCCAATTCATCATGGCCAATTCATGCCTCATACCATCATAGTTACCTTTACTGAGATTCAAGACCCTGGTCTCAAAATTAACTACATCACGATCCACCTTGACAAAGAATTCTATCACATTATGGTCACTTGTCCCTAAAGGTTCTCTCACAACCAGATTGCCAACTAATCCTTTCTCACTGCACAACACCCAGCCCAAGATGGTCTGTTCCCTTGTTACCTGGTCTGGCCTACTTATGACTCCAGATCTATAATAATGTGATTGATTCTTAAAAAATGCACTCAGTTCAAGGAGAAATGAGCAATACATGCTGGCCTAGCCAGTGATGCCAACAATGAATAGAAAAATAAAGTGTTGAACTCAAAACACATCTGTGGGTACAGCAAATAGCAAATACATCTCCGGATCGGTGAGACAGATAAAGAAATATATGGTTATTCTGGAGATACTTGTGGAGCCTAAACACTGCTATGCTTCTGTGTATTAATAAAAAATATACAGCACAGAAGATCATTCATGTCCTCTTCAGAGTAATTCAGAACTAATCCCGATAGCCTTCATTCAATTTTTATCTTTTTAATCCCTTAAAGGGTGCAGAGGTCTTTACTTCAAACAATTGCACACTGTAAATCTCTGTACTAGGACATTTCTACCAATTCCTTAACTCCTTGTGTTTGTGGCAGTTTTTAATTGATAAACCCTCACCTCTGACTCTCCAACCAATGGAAGTAGTCTTTTTATAAAGTTTATTTATGTCACAAGTAGGCTCACATTAACACTGCATTGAAGTTACTGTGAGAATCCCCTAGTCGCCACACATCAGCGCCTGTTCGGGTACACTGAGGGAGAATTTAGCATGGCCAATACACCTAAGCAGCAGATCTTTTGGACTGTGGGAGGAAACCCACACAGACAGTGACCCAAGCTGGGAATCGAACCCACGTCCCTGGCACTGTGAGGCAGCACTGTGCCACCGTGCTGGGTCTTGAGTGTCTATTTTCTCTATCACCTGTGGAGTGCCAAAGGAATCCGCATACCAAGTGACCAGTCCCTCTTTTTTCCACTGATTGTCTTTTGGGACCAGGGTGATGCAAGGGGACATGAATATAGCTGAGGAGGACACTGGGTTGCAAGGGAGTAGAATAGACAGTATTACAGTTGATAAGGAGGATGTGCAGGATATTCTGGAGGGTCTGAAAATAGATAAATCCCCTGGTCCGGATGGGATTTATCCAAGGATTCTCTGGGAGGCAAGAGAAGTGATTGCAGAGCCTCTGGCTCTGATCTTCAGGTCGTCGTTGGCCTCTGGTATAGTACCAGAAGATTGGAGGTTAGCGAATGTTGTCCCATTGTTTAAGAAGGGGAACAGAGACTTCCCCGGGAATTATAGACCGGTGAGTCTCACTTCTGTTGTCGGCAAGATGTTGGAAAAAATTATAAGGGATAGGATTTATAGTTATTTGGAGAGTAATGAATTGATAGGTGATAGTCAGCATGGTTTTGTGGCAGGTAGGTCGTGCCTTACTAACCTTATTGAGTTTTTTGAGAAAGTGACCAAGGAGGTGGATGGGGGCAAGGCAGTGGACGTGGTATATATGGATTTTAGTAAGGCGTTTGATAAGGTTCACCATGGTAGGCTTCTGCAGAAAATGCAGATGTATGGGATTGGGGGTGATCTAGGAAATTGGATCAGGAATTGGCTAGCGGATAGGAAACAGAGGGTGGTGGTTGATAGTAAATATTCATCATGGAGTGCGGTTACAAGTGGTGTACCTCAGGGATCTGTTTTGGGGCCACTGCTGTTTGTAATATTTATTAATGATCTGGATGAGGGTATAGTTGGGTGGATTAGCAAATTTGCTGATGACACCAAAGTCGGTGGTGTGGTAGACAGTGAGGAAGGGTGTCGTAGTTTGCAGGAAGACTTAGACAGGTTGCAAAGTTGGGCCAAGAGGTGGCGGATGGAGTTTAATGCGGAGAAGTGTGAGGTAATTCACTTTGGTAGGAATAACAGATGTGTTGAGTATAGGGCTAACGGGAGGACTTTGAATAGTGTGGAGGAGCAGAGGGATCTAGGTGTATGTGTGCATAGATCCCTGAAAGTTGGGAATCAAGTAGATAAGGTTGTTAAGAAGGCATATGGTGTCTTGGCGTTTATTGGTAGGGGGATTGAATTTAGGAGTCGTAGCGTTATGTTGCAACTGTACACAACTCTGGTGCGGCCGCACTTGGAGTACTGTGTGCAGTTCTGGTCCCCACATTACAGGAAGGATGTGGAGGCTTTGGAGAGGGTGCAGAGGAGGTTTACCAGGATGTTGCCTGGTATGGAGGGGAGATCCTATGAGGAGAGGCTGAGGGATTTGGGATTGTTTTCGCTGGAAAGGCGGCGGCTAAGAGGGGATCTTATTGAAACATATAAGATGATTAGAGGTTTAGATAGGGTGGATAGTGATAGCCTTTTTCCTCTGATGGAGAAATCCAGCACGAGGGGGCATGGCTTTAAATTGAGGGGGGGTAGTTATAGAACCGATGTCAGGGGTAGGTTCTTTACCCAGAGGGTGGTGAGGGATTGGAATGCCCTGCCAGCATCAGTAGTAAATGCGCCTAGTTTGGGGGCGTTTAAGAGATCCGTAGATAGGTTCATGGACGAAAAGAAATTGGTTTAGGTTGGAGGGTCACAGTTTTTTTTTTTAACTGGTCGGTGCAACATCGTGGGCCGAAGGGCCTGTTCTGCGCTGTAATGTTCTATGTTCTATGTTCTATGTTCTATGTGGCAGCCATGACTAACTGCCCACTCGTTAGCCGCCTTCCCTCAGCTGGTGAACTGATGAACATGAGAGTAGCCTGCCCCGCACATTTAAACATTTAAAGCTTGGCCCATGTCAATCTCTCAATTAGTTTTTTTTAACAGATTTGATTGGTTTCAATTGAGAGGAGGGTTGGGATTCCTCTCCTGCTCTGATTGCTGGAACCAGAATTGGGGCCTTGAAATTCACACAATTCCCTGCGCTGGCATCTTTGGTGTGGATAAACCAGCATTGCACTGGGATGGGCACAGTAAGAAGTCTCACAACAGCAGGTTAAAGTCCAACAGGTTGATTTGGAATCATAAGCTTTCGGAGCGCTGCCCCTTATCACTCACCTGATGAAGGAGCAGCGCTCCAAAAGCTCGTGATTCCAAATAAACCTGTTGGACTTTAACCTGGTGTTGTGAGACATCTTGCTGCGGCATTTTTTTGGGGCCTCCTTGCCTCTGTTCCTGACTTCAAGAGGCTGCCAAAATTCAGTTTCCAGCTGTCAGAAATCAGTAATATTCTGCTCCCCATCATGAATAAGCCTCACCTTGGTGATCAACAAAGAAAACATTTATTATAGACTGCACCACTGCTGACTCCAATCTCAGCTGGCAAGAACACATATAATTAAGTATCAGTCCCTAAGCAATGATGCCACACTTTAATCGGGCTTTCGATCTGTATCATTAGCAGAGGACAAAATCAAAGGGACAGACAGATTCAGCGGTGTTACTGAGTAATATGACAGCATCAGTTTCTTAGTAAACCCCAAAGGAAAGATTACAGGCAAGTTGCTTGCTTCTCAATGATATCCCTCTAATAAGTCTCTTAATGCTACACGAGCTTTTCTCCTGATAGTTTAATGAGCTGTTGGCACTCTGCAAAATATGTTACAACATGAAGTGTAGAAGAGCTAAAGGAACTCTTTTCTCATACGGATTGAATGGGCAAGCAGTCGCCAAAATTCAGTTCCTGAAATACAGTGCGTAAAATAGGCAGAAAGGGTTACAACAGGACCTCCCAAACTATGTGCCTACAGGAAGTACAAGAGCAGTGGGCACATAGGAACACTTCAGGCAAGTTGTTTCCACTGGCGGGTGAAACTAGAACTAGGGGGCATGGTCTCAAAATAAGGGGGAGCAGATTTAGGACTGAGTTGAGGAGGAACTTCTTCACACAGCGTAGGAGGCTGAGGGGTGATCTTATAGAGGTCTATAAAATAATGAGGGGCACAGATCAGCTAGATAGTCAATATCTTTTCCCAAAAGTAGGAGAGTCTAATACTAGAGGGCATAGGTTTAAGGTGAGAGGGGAGAGATACAAAAGTGTCCAGTGGGGCAATTGTTTCACACAGAGGGTGGTGAGTGTCTGGAATAAGCTGCCAGAGGTAGTAGTAGAGGCGGGTACAATGTTGTCTTTTAAAAAGCATTTAGATAGTTACATGAGTAAGATGGGTATAGAGGGATATGGGCCAAATGTGGTCAATTGGGATTAGCCTGGGTGTTTAAAAAAAAGGGCGGCATGGAGAAGTTGGGCCGAAGGGCCTGTTTCCATGTAAACCTCTATGACTCTATGACACAAAGGTTTGTGAATCTGTGGAATTCCCTGCCCAGTAAAGCAGTTGAGGCTACCTCATTGAATGTTTTTAGACAAGGATAGATACATTTTTGAACAGTAAAGGAATTAAGGGTTATGGTGATCGGGCAGCTAAGTGGAGCTGAGTCCACGAAAATATCAGCCATGATCTTATTGAATGGTGGAGCAGGCTCGAGGGGGCAGATGGCCTACTCCTGCTCCTCGTTCTTATGTTCTTAACACCCTCATCTGAGCTTGGAACATTATCACCCTTTCTTCATTGCCTCTAGAAAAAAAAACTGTTGGAACTCCCTACCTAACAGCACTGAATGTACGCACACCACAAGAACTGCAACATTTCACGAAGGCGGTTCACCCCCACCTTCTCAAGGGCAAAGTAGATATTGGAACAAATGTTGACCTAGCCAAAGGTGTCCACATTCCATGAACAGTTAAAATAATAACTGTTTATTCATCTCCAGTAAGCACATGTTGAAGTACTTTTAGCCAATATGTACACAGCTCTATGCACTGATACATCTGATAACCATGATGTGGAGATTCCGGTGTTTACTGGGGTGTGCACAGTAAGAAGTCTCACAACACCAGGTTAAAGTCCAACAGGTTTATTTGGTTGCACAAGCTTTCGGGGTGTTGCTCCTTCATCAGGTGAGTGAAGAGTTCTTGTGCTACCAAATAAACCTGTTGGACTTTAACCTGATGTTGTGAGACTTCTTACATCCTATAACTCCAGTTTCAGTGGAAAACTGTCTCCCATCATCGGCCATCAGTTGTGAAGGCTTCATAGATGCAAATCTTCATTGTATCTGAATCATTTATTTATTTATTTTTATTTTATTTATTTATCATTGTCACAAGTAGGCTTACATTAACACTGCAATTAAGTTTCTGTGAAAATCTCCTAGTTGCCACACTCCGGTGCCTGTTTGGGTACACTGAGGGAGAATTTAGCATGGCCAATGCACCTAACCAGCACATCTTTCAGACTGTGGGATAAAACTGGAGCACCCAGAGGAAACCACGCAGATACAGGGAGAACGTGCAGACTCTGCACTGATAGTGACCCAAGCCGGGAATCGAATCCGGATCCCTGGCACTGTGAGGCAGCAGTGTGCCATCTTGCCGCCTCAGGTGACAGCCCACACCCCACCCCCCACCCCCGCCCCCATACTGTTGATGATAGAACTTGCAACACTAGCATTAGCTGCCACCCAATCTAACAGGAGCTTCAGAATGGTGGTTAGGTGCATTGACCCGAACAGGCGCCGGAGTGTGTCGCACAGAGGGGAATTTCACAGTAACTTCATTGCAGTGTTAATGTAAGCCTTACTTGTGACTGATAAATAAACTTTAACTTTAACTTTTAAGTAAAAGGCTTTTGAAATTATCGCGACATACTTTAAGCTTAACACTGGGTTAAAATTATTAACTTAGCCTATGTACACATGGAGGCCTGCCAGAAATCAAGGTGTTAAAGAGGCCATTAATCAGTGTGTAGAGACTAATTATTAGTGTTGCATTTCACAGTGGGCTGCGAAGCCAAATAGATTTGCACTGTTGGTGATTGTGATGTCTGAGAATGAACAAAAATATGAACATACAAAAACTAGTCTTGTATTTATAAAGCACTTTATCATGTCTCAAATAGCTTCAAGCACTTCACACACAATGAAGTGTTATGATTGCATTTCAGTAAAAACAGCAGCCTTTTTACACGCAGCGAGTTTTTACAAAGTCAAACAGCCAATGAAGTTGAGTTGGCTTTTCTGGTGATTGGTGAGGGATGCATACCGGTCAAAACAGCAGATAAAACTCCCTATTCTTCATCAAGCAATGCCATTGCATTGAGATTGCCACTCCATTCTCATGGTGGTGAACTCTAATGAAAGGAGTCACCTTCTAATTCTTCTGTTGCTTACTTGAGGGGCAGCACGGTGGCCCAGTGGTTAGCACTGCTGCCTCACAGCGCCAGGGACCCGTGTTCGATTCCCGGCTTGGGTCACTGTCTGTGTGGATTTCCTCCGGGTGCTCCGGTTTCCTCCCAGAGTTCGAAAGACGTGCTGGTTAGGTGCATTGACTGAACAGGCGCCGGAATGTAGCGATTAGGAGAATTTCACAGTAACTTCATTGCAATAATGTAAGCCTTACTTGTGACTAATAAATAAACTTTACTTTATACTTTAAATCTACGCCTCCTGGTTATTGACTTCTCTACTAAGGGGGAAAATTCCATCCTATCTACCCTATCTATATCCCTCATAAATTTAGACACCTCGATCAGGTTCCCAATCAACCTTCTCTGCTGTATTGCCAGGCTAGCCAGCCTCTCTTCATAGCTCAAACGCTCCAGCCCAGGCAATAACGTGGAGAATCTCCTCTGCACCCTTTCTAGTGCATCCTTCCTGTAGTATATCCTTGCTATAGCATGGTGGCCAGAACTGCACACAGTTCTGCACACTTCCAGACTTTAACAACAACTTGCATTTACAGAGCACCTTCAACTTATGTCAGAGACCAAGGTAGTTTAAGTGATCCATATTACAAATAAGCGATAGATTCAAATGGGTTTAAGTTAGTTGTTTTGTGTAAGAGAAGGTACAACTTTACTTAGATGCATGTTGAATAAATGCATTTGCATGTACGGGTGTTTTGGTTTCAGTTTATTCTATTGTGCTGAAAGAATTTACTATGTGAAAAGTAAGCGCGACCTTGGAAAAAGCATGAGATGTTGCTTAGCAACCAGGGACACCTTTAGGGGAAAATACTTTTTAAGTGTGTCCTAAACTGAACCTCGAGGCAGTTAGAGCTGGGAAAATAGAGAGTGAACAGCTCTTAGCTCTCCTAAAAGCAGGAACGGCAGACAAATGACATGAAAGCATATTCCAGAGGAATTACAAGACCTTGGGCCTGATTTTACCATTTTGATTCGAAGTGCTGAATCTGGGCCCAATTCTGATCTGACTTGGAAATCTGTTCTCAAGTGCCCCCATACGCACTTAGCCTGAAACAAAAATCGCGGGTCTGAATCGTGCAGTTTGCGCCCAAAACGCCGCAGCTCCGATCGGAGCTTTGAACTGCCCATGCGCAGTGAGAAAAAAATTTGAAAAAACGTACCCCTGTCACATCGTTCCCGGGCCGCAAAAAGCAGATAAAGCGGCTCGGGAGCAAAAAGCGGGAGTGATGGCCCCCACAGACATCATCCCACCCCCACAACATAACTGCCCCATTATCCACCCCCCCCACCCCGCTACCCAGACTGATTGTGACCCTCTGCCCCCCTTTTCCCCCCCAACAATCACCCACAGAGTGGCAGTGGCCCCCCTGCCCCCCGCCCGCCCTACCAGAGATCCATCTGGCCTCCCTCCTCCCTCCCACCCCTCCCCCGCCCCCACTAGAGAGCGATCGGGCCTCCCCCCAACCAGAGATACATCTGACCTGCCTCCTTCCTCCCTACCAGAGAATGCCTGGGCCTCCCCCGCCAACTAGGGAATGCCCGGGCCTCCCCCCCATCCCACCGAGATACATCTGACCCGCTTCCCTCTTCGCTTCCCCCCCCACCGAGAGAACGATCGGGCCTCCCTCCTCTCCCCCACCCCCACCAGAGAATGATCTGGCCTACCTCCCCCTCCCCCTCCACCACAGATCTGAATCAGAGAGCCGTTGGAAGCTCTGAACTTACCTCTTCAGAAGCTGGAGCGCCCAAAACAGACCTTTGCCAAGCAGGTCTGTTTCACGCCGAATCTGGACGGGTGAACATGATGGTAAAGGGGGAAATGCAGATAAAGTTGGGCGGGCAGCCTATTAATTCAATTTAAATGTATGCAAATGCATTTAAATCGCTGTTGCGCCCGTTTCGGGCGTGATTCGGATCGCAGTCATTTTTGGGCCTTGGTAAAATGGGCATCTGCGTGGACTCAGGTGCAAATCGCATTAATTGCCTCACACCCGACTTTACCAAGTTTTTGCACCCGAAAACGGGTGCGACGCAATGGTAAAATCGGGCCCATTAATTCTGGAAACTAGAGAAAGGAGAGAATTTTCCTGGAAATTTAAAGTTAAAGGAACAAAGAGGAAGTGGAATGAGAACATTGAAGTTAAAGGCAGACCTGGAAATGGGTGGATGAAATTGGTTAGAGAAAAGCCAGAGATCGGAAACAATCATAAGATTTGTTGTCCTTATTTCCAGCCTTTGGAATCAATAGTATTATGTTGGGAACAGAGTACCTGAGTTTTGTGTAGTGGTTTGGGATACAGGGTGATCTGATAAGGTGAATTCATAATTGGCTTAGCGGTAGGAGACAAAGGGTGATGACAGATGGCTGCTATAGTGACAGGAGGCCAGTGTCCAGCGGCATACCACAGGGATCCGTGCTGGACCCCCTCTTGTTCGTCATTCATATAAATGACTTAGATGACTATGTGGGGTGTATGATCAGTAAGTTTACTGATGACACAAAGATTGCCGGGTGGTTAACAGTGAGGCTGAGTTTTTTGGGTTACAGGAAGATATAGAAAAGATGGTCAAATGGGTGGATAAGTGGCAGATGGAATTTAACCCTGAAAAGTGCGGGATGATGCACTTTGGAAGGAGTAATTTGACAAGGAATTATACGATGAAAGGTCTGACAGTGGGACGTTCTGGAGAATAAAGGGACCTTGGCGTGTTTGTCCATATATCTCTGAAGGCGGAAAGGCAGGTTAATAGGGGCACATTCGCCTTTATCAATCGGAGTATAGATTACAAAAGCAGAGAGGTAATGATGGAGTTGTTTAGAACTTTGCTGAGGCCACAGCTGGAGCACTGTGTGCAGTTCTGGTTGCCACATTATTGGAAGGACGTGAACGCATTGGAAGGGGTGCAGAGGAGATTCACCAGGATGTTGCCTGGGATGGAACATTTAAGTTATAAAGAGAGGTTGGATAGGGTTGGGTTGTTTTCTCTGGAGCAGAGAAGACTGAGGGGCGACCTGATCGAGGTGTAGAAGATTATGAGGGGCATGGATAGGGTGGATAGGGAGCAGTTGTTCCCTATCAGTCAGTTACAAGGGGACACAAATTAAAAGTGAGAAGTGGGAGGTTAAGGGGGGATTTGAGGAAAAACCTTTTTACTCTGAGTGTGGTGACAGTGTGGAATGCACTGCCTGGGAGGGTAGTGGAGGCGAGATGCCTCACATCTTTTAAGAAGTACCTGGATGAGACCTTGACACACCATGACATTGAAGGCTATGGGCCAAGTGCTGGCAAGTGGGATTAGGTGGGCAGGTCAGGGCCTTTCATGCGTTGGTGCAGACTCGATGGGCCAAAGGACCTCTTCTGCGCTGTAGTATTCTGTGATTCTGTTTGGATTCATGTAGTAATTCAAGGCAAAGGAATACTGAAAGGAGAGTTGGAAAGCCTTGAGACAGATACTTGCTGAAATACAGATGAGAGAAAGCCTTCTTTCAAAGGATGGTTGGAAAACAAGGAGGTGGAATCTTAATAAAACAGCTGAGGGGAAGTATTCTTTGAGAAAAGATTTTAAAGCTTCTTCTTTTGAGAGTGGAGTTGGGAATCACTTGTGTGACAATCACCTGTGGGTGAATTTGAGGAGAAACCCACAGAAGAATAATAGAGTGGTATTTGCTGCTGGGTTTCAGAGTGGGGTGTTGTCTGACAACAGTCAGCCTGTTGGGTTACAAAAAACTCCTGTTGGGAATGAAGGATTATTGTTTTATGGTTCAACTTAAGTTTTAAGTTCATTTATTAGTATCACAAGAAGGCTTACATTAACACTGCAATGAAGTTACTGTGAAAATCCCCTCGTCGACACACTCCAGCGCCTGTTCGGGAACATTGAGGGAGAATTTTGCATAGTGGCCAACCCACCTAACCAGTACCTCATTTGGACTGTTTCTTCCAGAGCACCTGGTAGAAACCCATGCAGACATGAGGAGAACATGGAGACTCCGCACAGACAGTGACCAAAGCCGGGAATCGAACCTGGGTCTCAAGCGCAGTGAGGCAGCAGGGGTAACCACTGTGCCACCGTGTATGTTTAATACATGTTTTCTTTTGTTGTTAAAAGCTAACTGCAGTGCTGTGACTCTGTCCATCCATAAAAAAATGTTTGCCATAAAAATAAAAGTTGAGGTCTTCTGAGCTAGGGTTCCATTCTGGTACCTTCTGTCCAGTAGTAACACCAATTGGGATTGTAACACTTAGTAAAACATATTTCCACCAGCTATAAGGCACAGGTCAGGAATGTGCTGGAATCGTTTCTACTTGCCTGGATGGGTGAAGCTCCAACAACACTCAAGAAGCTCAGCACCATCCAGGACAAAGCAGTCGCTTGATTGGCACCTCCTTCACCAGCTTCAATATTCACTTCCTGCACCATCGATGCACAGTGACAGCACTATGTGTTATCTATAAGATGCACTGCAGCAAATCACCAAGGCTCTTTAGGAAGCACCATTCAAACCTATGGGCTCTAGAATCTAGAAGGGCAAGGGCAGCAGATGCATGGTAACAGTATCACTTGCAAGTTCTCCTCCAAACCACACACCATCCTGACTTTGAAATAAATCATTGTTCCTTCACTGTTGCTCGGTCAAAATCTTGGAACTCCCTTCCTAACAGCAGTGGGCTGTACCTACCATGAATAGCAGCGATACTAGAAGCTGGTTCACTACCACCTTCTCAAGAGCAATTAGGAATGGGCTGGCCAGTAGTGCCCACATTTCAGAAAAAAAAAATTAATTCCTGAGAGCTGTGGCACATCTTGGTTTGGTCCAAAGCAAAGTGAAGAAACCTTCGATGTCCTGTAATGGATAGAGAAACTCTTGAGTGGAATTACAAATGAAATGGAAAGTAGTCTGCCAGGATTTTCAGGTTTAAAATCTAAGTGTTAATGAAACGTATCCACTTGGAGTACTGTGCTCAGTTCTGGTCGCCTCATTACAGGAAGGATGTGGAAAAGATTGAAAGGGTGCAGAGGAGATTTACAAGGATGTTGCCTGGATTGAGTGGCATGCCTTATGAGGATAGGCTGAGGGAGCTCGGTCTTTTCTCCTTGGAGAGACGTAGGATGAGAGGAGACCTAATAGAGGTGTATAAGATGTTGAGAGGCATGGATCGGGTGGACTCTCAGAGGCTTTTTCCCAGGGTGGAAATGGCTGCTACGAGAGGACACAGGTTTAAGGTGCTGGGGGGTACGTACAGGGGAAATATTAGGGGGAAGTTTTTCACACAGAGGGTGGGGGCGAGTGGAATCGGCTGCCGTCAGTGGTGGTGGAGGCAAACTCAATAGGGTCTTTTAAGAGACTCCTGGATGAGTACATGGGTCTTAATAGGATGGAGGGTTATAGGTCGGCCTAAAAGGTATGGATATGTTCGACACAACTTGTGGGGCCGAAAGGCCTGTTTTGTGCTGTAGTTTTTCTATGTTTCTTCTATGTTTCTATGTTTCTATTGTTCAGTTGGTTGTATTTGCTTTGCTTGACTCTGTACAGTAAAAGTTTTTCTTCAAAACATGAAACCTAATTCTTTCAGTTGATTAGGAATAATTGGTCATTTGAGTTTGTTTCTAAAATTTAATGGCCTCTGTCAAGGTCATAACAGCTGTTACCTGTTGGATAGGCAATTCCAGGACTTTGTTGCAATGCCATTGAAGAGTCAGTGATATATTTTCAAAGGTGGTTGGCATGTGATTTAAAGGGGAACGTGGTGATGGTATTTACAGGCACTCAGTGCCCTTATCTTTCTCGGTGGTAGTTTGCGGGCGAGGGAGGTGCTTCCGAAGAAGCCTTGGCAAGTTAGAGCAATGCATTCTGCACACCAGTGATGGAGCGAGTGGATATTTAAGGTGCTGGGCTGGGTGCCAATTAAGTGGGCTGCTTTGTCCTGGATAGTGTCGAGCTTCTTTTGTCTTGTTGCAGCTGCACCCATCCAGGCAAGTGGAGAGTGTTCCACCATTTATGTCTTGGTAGATGATGGAGAGTCTGCAGAGACACAGGAGCCTCTGAAGAAAGGAGAATTCAATACAAACCTGATGAGGGCAGACTGAGCTGGCTAGTATACTAAAATGCACCAGCCTATGAATATTGAGCAACAGAAGAGACTTCATGGAGAGAACTATATATAATATTGAAAACACAAGGGTGAATTTTATGGCTACCACCACCAGACGTATTTTTGGTGTGGAGACCTATCAAACTTCAAATCAACCAAAATAACAAAGCATTTGAAAATGACTCAAGATCTTTCGCAGAACATGAACCTCTGAAAACTGTAAAGTGTGGAGATTGTTCAGGACTGGCAAGCCTCTGCACCCACCCTTGAACAATCCCACAGAATATATTTTCAAGTAATCAATTAACAGTTAATTGTTATCGAGCCAACTGACCAGAATAATACAATGCCCATGCCATAACATGGCTGGCGTGGGCAGGTAGGTGGCAGGGAGCAGGCCATTTTGTAAGCAAACTGCTGTGACCTTTGGGGGTCGGGGGTGCTCTGTGCACATTGAGGGCACCTTACCCTCAAGATGATGCTATTTTTTGTTCTTCCCTCTGAAACCCATTCCCCCATTGCTTCCCTCCCTCTCGGCTCCTCAAGCCTTCTTCCCACTTCCAGTCCAACTAGAGCCCACCACCGATACTGCTGGGACAGCTGAGGCTGCCACGGAGGGGCGGTAATGCCACTCTCACCACGTTCATGCCGCCCGCAGTGTTGTTATTGCTGTGGGGCAACACGTGGGTCGACTGTCTTCTGACATTTCTTCAAGAGGGGGAGAGGGCACGACACCGCGCCCCCACCCCTCCCCAAACCCCCTCCTATCAGATTCAGCCCACGGGTAATTAATTGCCAGTTTCTCCAAAGACAATGCTGAATTGTATGCAAAAATACACACACACAAGGTAAACCTGGAGCTTCTTTGCCACGTTTTATTTATTGATTAGTGTCACAAGTAGGCTTACAGTAACACTGCAATGAAGTTACTATGAAAATCCCCTAGTCGCCACACTCTGGCACCTGTTCGGCTACACTGAGGGAGAATTTAGCACGGTCAATGCACCAAACCAGCACGTCTTTCAGAGTGTGGGAGGAAACCGGAGCACCCGGAGGAAACCCACGCAGACACGGGGAGAATGTGCAGACTCCACACAGACAGTGACCCGAGCCGGGAATCGAACCCGGGTCCCTGGCACTGTGAGGCAGCAGTGCTAACCATACATTGAGCGTGTGCCCTTCTGTGGTTGTAAGCCTGAACAAAAATCAAAGCTTTGTCCGCTAAATACTTTCAGAGAGAGAAATTGAAGAGCTGACACCTCCTTGTTAATGACGGGAAAAAAAATTCTTCTGTTCTACCGTTTTATCTCAATTGGCAGATTGAGTTGCAACTGCAATTGATAGTGTTTTATCTATCTGATGACCCAATGTTCTCTACACTGAGTTATTAAGGACAGTCTGTACAGTACACTGTGAATCTTAGATGTGAACCACAGTCTGGTGTATTGTGTATTGAAGGAGTGGAGAGATTACCTCTGGAGTATGGATGCAAAAATATTGCTGCAATAAAAGCAGCTTCAAGTGCGAGGTCATAAAACCCTGCTTGGATTTTCATGCCACATCCATGCTGTCATAATCATAAATGTCCACTTAAGGCTTATGGATGTTTATTGTTTATTGTTTCCGATGTTGTTCTTTTGAGTGAGATTGCTATAAAATGGAGGATTAGTGCTATTGGAATGCTCCTCTGGCGTAAGAACCAGATAAAACACCGCAAAAGCCTTGGTGATTGCTCAAGTGGAGTAAAAGATCCCAGGCACTATTCGAAGAAGAGTAGAGAATTCCCTGGTGTTCAAGGCCAATAGTCGTACCCGAACCAAAGTCCACAGTAACAAATTATCTGCTCATTCAACGAATTGTTCTTTGTGGGATCTTGCTGTGCTCATATTAACAACATTGATCAAATGCCACAGAATTAGGAGGCCATTTGGCCCACCGTGTCGGCACAGGGCGTAAAAAGTTTTGTCAAAGTTTATTTATTGGTCACATTGCAATGAAGTTACTTTGAAAATCCCCCAGTCGCCACACTCTGGCGCCTGTTCGGGTACACTGAGGGAGAATTTAGCATGGCCAATGCACCGAACCAGCACGTCTTTCTGACTGTGGGGGGAAACCGGAGCACCCGGAGGAAATCCACGCAGACACGGGGAGAATGTGCAAACTCCACACAGACAGTGACTCAAGCAGGGAATCGAACCCAGATCCATGGCGCTGTGAGGCAGCAGTGCTAACCACTGTGCCACCGTGCCTCCCTTTAACACCAATGACTGGCCTTGCACCTTTGAATACCAGCACCTCCTCTTTGGGCTATTCCAATGGGTAATGACTGGCCTCGACATCCATAACACAAGAGACAGAGTTTTAAAAAAACACATCCGCAGCCCAGGTGATTCTTAGCCTCCACAATAATGAGTCAGGTAGCTGGTGAGATGCCGATGATAATGTTCACGGTGGAGAGCATGTATGGAGCACGGTGGAACATGTATTACAAACAGCCCGTTTTTCCAGAGTGCATGGCCAATATCAATGAGTAAAATGCACCAGAAGTAGGCTTAATGCAGAAATGTAAGCATAGGTAGATGTGCCAAGTGGATAATCCATCTTGGCCTCCTCCAGTGGTTCCCCAGCATCTCAGATGCCAGTCTCCAGCCAATGTGTGTTAGTTTTTATTCACAGGGGGTTGGAGTTTAAGAGCCGTGGGGTTATGCTGCAACTGTACAGGACCTTGGTGAGACCACATTTGGAATATTGTGTGCAGTTCTGGTCACCTCACTATAAGAAGGATGTGGAAGCGCTGGAAAGAGTGCAGAGGAGATTTACCAGGATGCTGCCTGGTTTGGAGAGTAGGTCTTATGAGGAAAGGTTGAGGGAGCTGGGGTTGTTCTCTCTGGAGTGGAGGAGGCTGAGGGGAGACTTAATAGAGGTTTATAAAATGATGAAGGGAATAGATAGAGTGAACGTTCAAAGACTATTTGCTCGGGTGGATGGAGCTATTACAAGGGGGCATAACTATAGGGTTCGTGGTGGGAGATATAGGAAGGATGTCAGAGGTAGGTTCTTTACGCAGAGAGTGGTTGGGGTGTGGAATGGACTGCCTGCAGTGATAGTGGAGTCAGACACTTTAGGAACATTTAAGCGGTTATTGGATAGGCACATGGAGCACACCAGGATGATAGGGAGTGGGATAGCTTGATCTTGGTTTCAGATAAAGCTCGGCACAACATCGTGGGCTGAATGGCCTGTTCTGTGCTGTACTGTTCTATGTTCTATGTTCTAATTCGATTCACTCCACGTGATATCAAGAAATGGTTGGAGGTACTGGATATTGCATAACATTCTGACAATGGTACTGAAGACTTGTGCCCCAGAACATACTGCTCCCCTAGCCAAGCTCTTCCAGTACAGTTACAATGCTGGCAGCTACTCGACAATGTGGAAAATTGCCCAGGTATGTCCTGTGCACAAAAAGCAGGACAAATCCAAACCCGGCCAATTACCGCCCAATCAGTCTATTCTCAATTATCAGTGGGCTAATGGATGGGGTCATTAACAGTGCTCTCAAGCAGCACCTGCTCAGCAATAACCTGTCAGTGACGCCCAGCTTAGGTTTCACCAGGGTCACTCAACTCCTGACCTCATTACAGCCTTGGTTGAGCTGAACACCAGAGATGAGGTGAGAGTTGATTTGATTTGATTTGATTTATTATTGTCACATATATTATGCTCTGTCTGTATTGCGCACAAGAAACAATACTTTTCACTGTTTGCTAATACATGTGACAATAAAAATATCAAATCAAATCAAATCAATGTATGAGTGTACAATGAAAAGTATTGTTTCTTGCACAATATACAGACAAAGCATACCGTTCATAGAGAAGGAAAGGAGAGGTTGCAGAATGTAGTGTTACAGTCATAGCTAGTGTGTAAAGAAAGATCAACTTAATGCAAGGTAAGTCCATTCAAAAGTCTGACGGCAGCAGGGAAGAAGCTGTTCTTGAGTCGGTTGGCATGCGTCCTCAGAATTTTGTATCTTTTTCCTGTCGGAAGAAGGCGGAAGAGAGTAGGTCCGGGGTGCATGGGGTCCTTAATTATGCTGCCGAGGTAGCAGGAAGTGTAGACAGAGTCAATGAATGGGAGGCTGGACTGTGTGAAGGATTGGGCCACATTCATGACCTTTTGTAGTTTCTTGCAGTCTTGGGCAGAGCTGGAGCCATACCAAGCTGTGATGCAACCAGAAAGAATGCTTTCTATGGTGCATCTGTAAAAGTTGGCGATAGTCTTAGCTGACATGCCAAATTCCCTTAGTGTTCTGAGAAAGTAGAGGCGTTGTGGGCTTTCTTAACTATAGCGTCGGCATGGGGGGACCATGACAGTTGTTGGTGATCTCGAGACTTAAAAACTTGAAACTTTCAACCGTTTCTACTTTGTCCCCGTTGATGTAGAAAAGGGCATGTTCTCCACGATGGTTCCTGAAGTCGATGACAATCGCCTTCATTTTGTTGACATTGAGGGAGAGATTATTGGCGTTGCACCAGTTCACCAGATTCTCCACCTCATTCCTGTACTTTGTTTTGTCATTGTTTGAGATCCGACCCACTACGGTAGGGTCATCAGCAAACTTGAAAATCGAATTGGAGGGGAATTTGGCCACAGTCATAGGTGTATAAGGAGTATAGCAGGGGGCTGAGGACACAGCCTTGTGGGGTACTAGTGTTGAGGATGATCATGAAGGAGGTGTTGTTTCCTATCCTCACTGATTGTGGTCTGCAAGTTAGGAAGTTCAGGATCCAGTCACAGAGGGAGGTGCCGAGGCCCAGGCCACAGAGTTCGGAGATGAGTTTCGTGGGAATAATATTGTTGAAGGCTGAGCTGTAGTCAATGAATAGGAGTCTGATATAGGTGTCCTTGTTATCTAGGTGTTCCAGGGTTGAGTGCAGGGCCAGGGAGATGGTGTCTGCTGTGGACCTGTTGCGGCAGTAGGCAAACTGTAGTGGATCCAGGTAGTCTGGGAGGCTGGAATTGATTCATGCCATGATTAACCTTTCAAAGCACTTCATAATGATGGATGTCAGAGCCACCGGCCGATAGTCATTAAGGCACGTTGCTTGGTTTTTCTTAAGTACCAGGATGATGGTGTCTTCTTGAAGCAGATAGGGATCTCAGATTGTTGTAAAGAGAGGCTGAAGATATTTGCGATACCCCCATCAGCTGATCCACGCAGGATCTGAGTGCTCGTCCGGGTACCCCATCCGGGCCAGTTGCTTTCCGTGGGTGACATGACATCATGACCGCATTCGACTAAGTGTGGCATCAAGGAGCACTAGCAAAATTGGAATCAATGGGTATCAGGGGGCAAACACTCTGCTGGTTGGAGTCATACCTGGCACAGGAGAAGATAGTTGCGGTTGTGGGGGGTCAGTCATCTCTGGTACAGGAGATTTCTTCAGGAGTCCCTCAGGGTAGTGTCCTAGGCCCAACCATCTTCAGCTATTTCCTCAATGACCTTCCCTCCATCATAAGGTCAGAAGTGGGGATGTTCACCGATGATTGCACAATGTTCAGCACCATTCGCGACCCCTCAGATACTGAAGCAGTCCATGTTCAAATGCAACAAGATCTGGACAATATCCAGGCTTGGGCTGACAAGTGGCAAATAACATTCGCGCCACACAAATGCCAGGCAATGACCATTACCGATAAGAGACAATCTAATCATCGGCCCTTGACATTCAATGGTGTAACCGTCACTGAATCCCCCACTGTCACCAT
Source organism: Mustelus asterias (assembly GCF_964213995.1). Classification (NCBI taxonomy): domain Eukaryota; kingdom Metazoa; phylum Chordata; class Chondrichthyes; order Carcharhiniformes; family Triakidae; genus Mustelus; species Mustelus asterias. The sequence continues at coordinate 180,579,735 of NC_135801.1, read as the reverse complement.
CCTTGGGGTTACCATTGACCAGAAACTCAACTGGACTCACCACATAAACACAATGCCTACAAGAGTAGGTCAAAGGCTAGAAATACTGCAATGAGTAACTCACCTCCTGACTCCTCAAAGCCTGCCCATCATCTACAATGCACAAGTCAGGAGTGTGATGGAATATTCTACTTGCCTGGATGGGTGCAGCTTCAACAACACTCAAGAAGCTTGACATCATCCAGGGCAAAGCAGCTTGATTGGCACCACATCCAAAATCATCCACTCCCTCCACCACTGACGCTCAGTAGCAGCAGTGTGTACTATCCACAAGATGCACTGCAGCAATTCACCAAAGATCCTTAGACAGCACCTTCCAAATCCATGACCACTGCCATCTAGAAGGGCAAGGGCAGCAGATACATGGAAACACCACCACCTGCAAGTTCCCCTCCAAGCCACTCACCATCCTGACTTGGAAATATATCATTGTTCCTTCGCAGTTGCTGAGTCAAAATCTTGGAATTCCCTCCCTGATGGCATTGTGGGTCAACCTACAGCGCATGGACTGCAGCGATTCAAGAAGGCAGCTCACCAGCACCTTCTCAAGGGCAACTAGGGATGAGCAATAAATGCTGGCCAGCAATGCCCATGTCCCATAAATGAATTTTAAAAAGCTGTATTTTTCGATCAATTTTGAAATGATGCTTCCGAGAGGGAGTCTCGCATGTTGGAGAACATTTTGGAAGATCATGGATTTTCTGTCACTCAGAAATAACCGATGGATAGTTGGGGAAGGGTTTCTGGGGATGTACTCCTATGGGTAAGCCCTCTTTGTGCTTTCTCAGTGTACAGTCCTGTGGCTTCTGGCCATATCAACCTGTGATTTCTGCTTGTATTCTCCTATAATGTCTGGATATAAAGTCCTGTGTTTTCTGGATATACAAAGAAAGAACAAAGAACAAAGTAAATTTCAGCACAGGAACAGGCCCTTCGGCCCTCCAAGCCTGCACCGACCATGCTGCCCTGACTGAACTAAAACCCCCTACACTTCCGGGGACCATAGCCCTCTATTCCCATCCTACTCATGTATTTGTCAAGACGCCCCTTCAAAGTCACTACCGTGTCCGCTTCCACTACCTCCCACGGCAACGAGTTCCAGGCACCACCACCCTCTGTGTAAAAACTCTGCCTCGTACATCTCCTTTAAACCTTGCTCCTCACACCTTAAAGCTGTGCCCCGGGTCCTATACTTTCCAGGTATATAGCTCTGTATTTTCTAGATATACAGGGCGGGGGTTTACAGCTTCATTTCGAGACCAGAAATTCGCACCCAAGGTCAATGGACATTTCCGTTGTCCGCCCCTCGCCCATTCCGCTTCCGTGGCGGGCGCAGCGGTAGAATTCTGGCAATAGTCTTTTGCCTTGCCGGGTTCCCCTCGACTGCTTCACATTTTTAAATATCTGTTGTAAATAGGCATTCAGGGATTCTTTATGTGGGCAGAACACATGGTGGGGAATGCCCTTCAGGCATATGTAGATAGAACATAGAACATAGAACATTACAGCGCAGTACAGGCCCTTCGGCCCTCGATGTTGCGCCGACCAGTGGTACCAATCTAAAGCCCCTCTAATCTACACTATTCCAATATCATCCATATGTTTATCCAATAACCACTTGAACGCTCTCAACGTTGACGAGTCCACCACTGCTGCAGGCAGGGCATTCCACGCCCTTACTACTCTCTGAGTAAAGAACCTACCTCTAACATCTGTCCTATATCTCTCACCCCTCAATTTAAAGCTATGTCCCTTCGTGCTAGCCAACACCATCCGAGGAAAATGGCTCTCACTGTCCACCCTATCTAATCCTCTGATCATCATGTATGCCTCTATTAAGTCACCTCTTAACCTTCTTCTCTCTAATGAAAACAACCTCAAGCCCCTCAGCCTTTCCTCATATGATTTTCCCACCATACCAGGCAACATCCTGGTAAATCTCCTCTGCACTCTTTCCAACACTTCCACATCTTTCCTATAATACGGCGACCAGAACTGTATGCAATACTCCAAATGCGGCCGCACCAGAGTTTTGTACAGTTGCAGCATGATCTCCTGGCTCCGAAACTCAATCCCTCTACCAATAAAGAGATTTATTCAAATAAATCTAAACGAGTCATTATGTCACTGGCAAGAGGAGAGGATATCAGAGATCATCTTATCATTCTGCTGACATAGCCATTTTTGCCCATGTTGAGTTTTGGGGTACAGTGGTTTACAGAGTTGGCCTTGGGAGTCCTCAGATCAACTCCGGAATCCAGATCCAATGGAATCTCATGGCATCAGGTCAAACATGGGCAAGGAAATCTCCTGATTACCACTTACCATAGCAATCCTCCCCTCCCCCCAGCAGCTGATGAATCAGTATCCCTCCATGTTGGACACCACTTGGAGGAAGCATTGAGGGTGGCAAGCGCACAGAATGTACTCTGGGTGGAGGACGTCCATACCCATCACCAAGAGTGGCTCAATAGAGCTATTACAGACCAAGCTGGCCAGGTCCTCAAGGACATAGCTACTAGACTGGGATGGCAGCAGGTGGTGAGGGAGCCAAAAAGAGGGAAAAACATACTTGACCTCATCCTCACCAAACTGCTGCAGATACATCTGTCCATGATAGTATTGATAGGAGTAACTCCTGCACAGTCCTTGTGGAGACAAAGTTCTGTCTTCGCATTGGGCTTACCCTCCATCATGCTGCAAGGCACTATCACCATGCTAAATGGACAGGCTTCAAACTGATCTAGCAACTCAAGACTGGGCATCCATGAGGTGCTGTGGGCCATCAGCAGCAGTAGAACTGTACTCCAGAACAATCTGTAACCTCATGGCCCGACATATCTCCCACTCTATCATTACCACCAAGCCAGGGAATCAACCTTGATTCAATGAAGAGTGCAGGAAGGCATGCCAAGAGCAACACCAGGCATACCTAAAAATGAGGTGTCAACCTGGTGAAGCTATAACACTTGTGTGTGCCAAACAGCAGAAGCAGCATGTAATAGACAGAGCTAAGCGATCCGACAACCAATGGATCAGACCTAAGCTCTGCAGTCCTGCCACATCCAATCATGAATGGCAGTGGACAATTAAATAGCCACCCTGAGGAAGGGGATCCATAAATATCGCTATCATTAACCAGGAGGGTGAAAGATTTACATAACTGGACTGATTTCTCACCCATTATCTGATCGTTACCACACTGTTGTTTGTGGGAACTCACTGCACACAAATAGGCTGCTGCATTTCCTATTTTACACTCCGACTCGTGAATCGTCTCTTTCCAATGATGATTTGAAGAATCATTTCCGATGTACTGGCACTTTTGGTCAGCTGGATGCTTGACATGATTTCGCAACATGCTTAAGATCAAACTCCTGACAAACCTTAGTTTCTGTTTGCCTCTGTGGAAACTAATGCTTTTGCTTAGACGGCATGGTGACACAGTGGTTAGCACAGCTGCCTCACAGCGCTAGGGACCCGGGTTCGATTCCTGACTTGAGTCACTGCTTGTGTGGAGTTTGCATGTTCTCCCCGTGTCTGCATGGGGTTTCCTCCGGGTGCTCCAGTTTCAAAGAACAAAGAAAATTACAGCACAGGAACAGGCCCTTTGGCCCTCCAAGCCTGCACCGATCATGCTGCCCTGCTTAACTAAAACCCCCTACTCTTCCACGGACCACATCCCTCCATTCCCATCCTATTCACGTATTTGTCAAGACGCCCATTAAAAGTCACTATTGTATCCACTTCCACTACTTCCCCCAGCAACGAGTTCCAGGCATCCACCACACTCTGTGTAAAAAATCTGCCTTGTACATCTCCTTTAAACCTTGCCCCTTAAACTTGTGCCCTTAGAAATTGACTCTTCCATCCTGGGAAAAAGCTTCTGACTATCCATTGTGCCCATGCCTCTCATAATCTGATAGACCCCTCAGGTCACCCCTCAACCTCCGTGGTTCCAGTGAGAACAAACCAAGTTTCTGCAACCTCTCCTCATAGCTAACGCCCTCCATACCAGGCAACATCCTGGTAAATCTTTTCTGTTTCCTCCCATAGCCCAAAGATGTGCAGATTAGATGGATTGGCCCCTTAGAGTCAGGGGGATTAGTAGAGTAAATGCGTGTGGTTGTGGGAATAGGGCCTGGGTGGGATTGTTGTTGGTGCAGGCTCAATGGGCCAAATGGCCTCTCTCTGCACGAGAGATTCAATGATTTTTCTCACCATAGACCCGCAGACCTTAGGTGCAGAGTGTGAGTAACCAATATGTGCAGAAGAAAAACAACCCAACACAACTAGCCTATCAGCAGTGGTAAGCTTCCGGCTGTTTGTCCAGCAGGAATAACTCCATATGTTGGGGCTTAGTTTATCCAGTAATGAGGAGCAATGTTGGATGAGTCCTGGTTTGATCTTTACATTTGATACCATTAATGAACCAGGTTGGCTGGTTAATGAGCAACAGTGAAAGGATAAGTGTAGACCTGCCAATCTTATATTAGATTATTGATGACGGTGAAACCACACCAGCTTGATCTGGAACTTCACTGTATTTCATTGGCTGTACAGCACATTGGGACATTTTCAGGTATCAAAAGGTACCCCATAAATGCAGGTTTTGCGAACAACCATTCATGAGGAGATACGCATTTTGGTGGCATCTCAGCCAGAAAGCAGGGAAAGCAGAAAGGGCCATAGTCAGTTATTACTTATTTCAATGCATAATCATATTGTGGACATGGCAGTTCATGAAATAAACAAGAATGAGAATTTAAATAGCTTCAATTTAATTCTGAAAGTCAACTTGAAATGAACAGTGTGGGTGGGATTTTATGGCCTCGCTCATCCCGAAACTGTAAGATCCTGCCCGAGGTCAACGGACCTCCCCATGCTCCGCCCCTCACTCGCTCTGATTCCCGTGGCGGGGGCGCCAATGAAATTCCGCCCACAGAGTTGATGGAATATCCAGGGCGAGGGGACATAATTTAAATATCAGAGCGAAATTGAGAAACACTGTTAAAGGCAAAGGGAGCATGGCACGGTGGCACAATGGTTAACACTGCTGCCTCACAGCACCAGGGACCCGGGTTCAATTCCGGCCTCGGGTCACTGTTTGTGCGGTGTTCGCACGTTTTCCTCGTGTTTGCGTGGGTTTCCTCCGGTCCAGTTTCCTTCCACTGTCCAAAGATGTGCAGGTTAAGTTGATTGGCCATGCTAAATGACACTAATGTCAGGGGGATTAGCAGAGTAAATGTGTGGGGTTACAGGAATAGGGCCTGGGTGGGATTGTGGTCGGCGCAGACTCGATGGGCCGATTGGCCTCCTTCTGTACTGTAGGGATTCTATTTGATTCTATGAATCTAAGTTTTGAACTCTCTTCTGAAAAAGAGACTTGATGGTGTGTCAACTGTCAATTTTAAATCTGAGATCGAAATAATTTTGTTCACCAAAGGACTTGCGGTGAAGGCAGGTATATGGAGTTCAGTAGCAAATCAGACCGCATACATTAAATAGTGGAATAGACTCAAGGGATTAAGTGGCCTGCTCCTGTGCCTATGCTCCTAATTAATATGTGAACAAGTATGCAACACTGTCAGACTTTGATCTACAACTCTTACCAGTCTCAGAGAGTAACTTTGTGGACTCCATTACTTTCTCGGTGTACACTCCAGGCTCGTAGTTCTCCATCTCCGCACTGATGATGTGGATAACCCTTGCTGCCCGCCCTCGGATGGCCCCAGCAGTTCTATCGAGTGTGTCCACGTCACCTTCCTGGAGAGCTATGACGCACTTGTTCACATCCTCCAATATGTGGTTTTCTGACAAAGTTTAAAGGAAGAGATTGAAGAAAATAAGTGACCTTTAAGATGAGGCTGACATCAATGTTTAGAAAATGGTTGATCATCCAAGAATTGAACAGTCATGGGCATGCACTGCAGTACATGGAACAATGGAAACATGGTGCAGTGAAAAGGATGTGATTAAATGGCGGGTCTAAATACATCAAGATCTAGTCCTGTTCCACCAATATACATACATGCCTAGCTCAATCAGCAATTCAACAACATAAGAGTCTTTGAGTCATAGAGGTTTACAGCATGGAAACAGGCCCTTTGGCCCAACTTGTCCATGCCACCCTTTTGTTTTAAACCCCTAAGCTAGTCCCAAATGTCCACATTTGGCCCAAATCCCTCTATACCCATCTTATCCATGTAACTGTCTAAACGCTTTTTGAAAGACAACATTGTATCCGCCTCTACTACTATCTCTGGCAGCTTGTTCCAGACACTCATCACCCTCTGTGAGGTTATGCACTTTGGCAAATTGAACCAGGGCAGGACTTATTCAGTTAATGCTAGGGTGTTGGGGAGAGTTACAGAACAAAGAGATCTAGGGGTACATGTTCATAGCTCCTTGAAAGTGGAGTCACAGGTGGACAGAGTGGTGAAGAAGGCATTCGGCATGCTTGGTTTCATTGGTCAGAACATTGAATACAGGAGTTGGGACACCTTGTTGAAGTTGTACAAGACATTGGTAAGGCCACACTTGGAATACTGTATACAGTTCTGGTCACCCTATTATAGAAAGGACATTATTAAACGAGAAAGAGTGCAGAAAAGATTTACTAGGATGCTACCAGGACTTGATGGTTTGATTTATAAGGCGAGGCTGGATAGACTGGGACTTTTTTCTCTGGAGCGTAGAAGGCTGAGGGGTGATCTTATAGAGGTCTATAAAATAATGAGGGGCATAGATCAGCTAGATAGTCAATATCTTTTCCCAAAGGTAGGGGACTCTAAAACTAGAGGGCATTGGTTTAAGGTGAGAGGGGAGAGATACAAAAGTGTCCAGAGGGGCAATTTTTTCAGAGGGTGGTGAGTGTCTGGAACAAGCTGCCTGAGGTAGTCGTAGAGGCAGGTACAATTTTGTCTTTTAAAAAGCATTTAGACAGTTACATGGATAAGATGGGTATAGAGGGATATGGGCCAAATGTGGGCAATTGGGACGATCTTCGGGATTTTAAAAAATGGGCGGCATGGACAAGTTGGCTGAAGTGCCTGTTTCCAAGCTGTAAACCTCTATGACTCTGTGACTCTACAGGACAGTTTGAATAAACAAATACTTTTGTCCTTTAATTTTTCACAGGTTGTGGGCGTCACTGGCTGGGCCAACACTTGTTGCCCATCCTTAGTTGCCCTTGAACTGAATGGCTTGCGAGGCCATTTCAGAGGGCATTTAGAGTCAACTGCATTGTTGTGAAGACAGATTTTCTTCCCCCAAGGACATTAGTGAACCAGAAGAGTTTAAACAATGACTGACAATGGTTTCATGGTCATCATTTGACTTTTAATTCCAGATTTTTTTGAAATCAATTTCCAACATCTGCTGCAGTGGGATTCAAAATAAAACCATTACCCTGGGTCTCTGGATTACTAGTTCTGTGTCTATACCACTACACCACCACTCCAAATATTCCAGGGATTAATAAATTGAGGAAAAGGAATTTTATGTTGCATGTGGATCAATGTGGGTTTGAAATTCTACACTTTTTTGATTATTTCATGGAATGAGGGCATCGTTGACAAGGCCAGAATTTGTTGCCCACCCTATCTGCTCTTTAGAAGGTGGCAGTGAGCCGCCTTCTTGAACCAATGTGGTCGATATGGTGCCCGGACCGCTATTAAGAAGGGATTTCCAGGATTTTCATCCAGTGACAGTAAAGCAACGGCATTATAGTTCCAATTCAGGATGGTGAGTGGCTTCGAGAGAAATTTCAGCTGGTGGTGCTGCCATGCATCCGCCATCCTTGTCCTTTTAGGTGGTAGAGGTCACAGGTTTGGAAGGCATTGTCAAAAGAACCTTGGTGAGTTGCGACAGTGCATCTTGTAGATGGTACACATTGTTTGTCATAGAATCCTACAGTGCAGGCTCATCGAGTCTGCACCGACCACAATCCCGCCCGGACTCTATCCCCATAACCCCATGCATTTTCCCTAGCTAGTCTCCCTGACACTAAGGGGCAATTTAGCGTGGCCAATCCACCTAACCCTCACAGCTTTCGGACTGTGGGAGGAAACCGGAGCACCTGAAGGAAACCCACACAGACAAGGGGAGAATGTGCAAACTCCACACAGACAGTGACCCAAGCCGGGAATCGAACCCGGCCCCCTGGTGCTGTGAGGCAGCAGTGCTAACCACTGTACCACCATGCTGCCACAATTTCAGGTTAAAGGGACGATCCTTGAAAATAGAGATGAGGAGGAATTTCTTCAGCCAGGGAGTGATGAATCTGTGGAACTCTTTGCCGCAGAAGGCTGTGGAGGCCAGATCATTGAGTGTCTTTAATTCAGAGTCAGATAGGTTCTTGATTAATAAGGGGATCAGGGGTTATGGGGAAAAGGCAGGAGAATGGGGATGAGAAAAAAATCAGCCATGATTGAATGGCGGAGCAGACTCGATGGGCCGAGTGGCCTAATTCTGCTCCTATGTCTTATGGTCTTATGGTGTCTCGAGGGAGTAAATGGTTAAGTTGGTGGATGGGGTGCCAACCAAGTGGACTGTTTAGTCCTGGATGTCCTGGAGCTTCTTGAGGGTTTTTGAAGCTGCACTCATCTCGATGCGGGCAGTATTCTATCTGGTGTCTTGTCGATAATAGAAAGGCTTTGGCAAGTCAGGAGGTGAGTTACTCATCTCAGAATCCCCAGTCTCTGTTCAGCTCTTACAGACACAGTATTGATATAGGAAGTCCAGTTCAGTTATATTACCAATGGACATGCATGAAATTACCTGATGAGCAGTAAACCAATTATTTAGTATTGTACAGCTCATTTTCACCCTCATTTTACCTCGGCATCCAGAATAATAGACAGAGTGCAATCATCGGCTGGAATAGGTAATGACAATATCCCTGAGATCACGCCAAGGCAGCTGAACTATAAAGGATTAATATGTCATTCTGAACAGACTCTTTCCATTATTTTTAGCAGGCAGTAACCCATTTATTTTAAACTGGCAAACAATCCACGAACAGGAATTTCAGGCAAACGCATTAACTGTTCCTCGACCAGTAACCCTTGTAATAAGCGCTGCTAGTTGTTTCCTCCGATTTCTTCATTGCTGAAAATGCTTTTAGTCACCATTGTTTCACGTAGTATATTTTGGGCGCTAAAGAACAAAGAACAAAGGACAGTACAGCACAGGAACAGGCCCTTCGGCCCTCCAAGCCTGCGCCGATCATGTTGTCCTATCTAGACCAACTGCTTGTATCGCTCTATTCCTCGTCTGTTCATGTGTCTATCCAGATAAGTCTTGAATGTCGCTAGCGTAACTGCCTCAACCATCTCACTTGGCAGTGCATTCCAGGCCCCCACCACCCTCTATGTAAAAATCTTCCCCCGCACATCTCCACTGAACCCTCCCCGCCCCCTCCACCCGCCCCTTAGCTTGAACTTGTGCACTGTTGTAATTGTCATTTCTGCCCTGGGAAAAAGCTTCCAACTGTTCACCCTCTTTATATCCCTCATAATTTTATAAACTCCCATCAAGTTGCCCCGCAGTCTCTATCTTTCCAGGGAGAACAATCCCAGTTTATTCAATCTCTCCTCATAGCTAATACCCTCCATACCAGGCAACATCCTGGAAAACCTTTTCTGTACTCCATCCAAAGCCTCCAAGTCCTTCTGGCTGTGGTAAATAAAAGCAAAAACAACTTTGATTTAATTGAATTATTATGTTGCACTGTCTGAAAGAGTGATGGTAACAGATTCAATCGTAACTTCCAAAAGAAAATAAAATAAATACTTGGAAAGAGAAAACTTACAGGGCTATGAGGAAAGAATGGCACTTTTTTTATTCATCCGTGGGATGTGGGCATTGCTGGCTGGACCAGCATTTGTTGCCCATCCCTAATTGCCCTTGCACAGAGTGGCTTATCATGCAATTTCAGAGGGCATCTTTAAGAGTCAAACACATTTCTATGTACTGGAGTCACATGTAGGCCAGACCAGGTAAGGGCGGCAGATTTCCTTCCCTAAAGGGCATTAGCGAACTGGATGGGTTTTCGCAACAATCGACAATGGTTGCACTGTCATCGTTAATTCCATCATGGTCGTCATTAATTCCAGATTTTTACTACATTCAAATTTTACCATCTGCCATAGTGGGATTTGAACCCAGGATGCCAGAGCATCATCCTGCATCTCTGGATTACTAGTCCAGCAACAATACCATTACACCACTGGCTCCCCTAAATCGGATAGCTCTTGCAAATAGCCATCACAAGCACAATGAGCTGAATGTTTCTGTGGTACGTTCAAGCAGCAGTGGAGGGAAGGTTTGTGGTTCAGGTTCTGTCATAGAGAATATAGCAGGTTATCCCCAAGTTGCAAGGCGACTCCGATTGATTGATGTGTTGTGTGGGAAATGTTCCATGGTATATTCACCGTGACAATGCCTCAACTAATCAGAGTCCACTTGGCAACTAATCAGCACCCATTATTTCTCATGTAGAATAAATTGTTGTTCCCTCTGAAATTTGCAATTTTTTGGATCTGTCCTGATGAGTACAAGATGAAAAGCTTCGGCAGCATGTCTCATTTTTCAGCAGCATTCAATTTCTGTACTACCAAGCGATTATTTACTCTGAGGTTATTAATTCATAGAATCATAGAATCCTACAGTTCAGAAGGAGGCCATTCGGCCCATCGAGTCTGCACCGACCACAATCCCACCCAGGCCCTATCCCCATAATCCCATACATTTACACTAGCTAGACCTCTGACACTAAGAGGCAATTTAGCATGGCCAATGCACCTAACCCACACATCTTTGGACTGTGGGAGGAAACCAGAGCACCCGGAGGAAACCCATGCAAACAGGGGGAGAACGTGCAAACTCCACACAGACAGTGACCCAAGGCTGGAATCAAACCTGGGTCCCTGGCACCGTGAGGCAGCAGTGCTAACCACTGTGCCACCGTGCGGCCCTCTGGCAATTAACAGTGCCTTTGAAGAAAATTAGGTTTGGGTCGAAATGAGAAATGTGAAGAGAAGGACACTAACTGTGAAGCCTGTTATAAATCATGGGGTCAAGAAAAAGACAGAATTCTATTGAGAACTTGGTGGGCAAAATAAAGAAAGCCGACAGGAAAAGACCGTTGTTAGGTCATTTGAATTTAGAATACACTGGGAAATTTATAAAGGATATAATTGGGCGGAAAATCTGATCCTGAGCAAAGATGTGGATGATTACTTCGAATAGTTGCTCAAGGTATCTACAAAAGTTCCTGAGCCCTTCACACACAAGCAGGGGCACTAGTGGACTAGATATTAACTGACAATTAATAAATCGTACAACATAGCAATTTGATCACAGGTGAACATCATATAAAGGAAGATAATCCTCGGGTGAATTTTAACTCCCAGAAAGGGCAGCATGATGGCACAGTGGTTAGCACTGCTGCTTCACAGTGCCAGGGACCCGGGTTCAATTCCCGGCTTGGGTCACTGTCTGTGTGGAGTTTGCACATTCTCCTCGTGTCTGCATGGGTTTCCTCCGGGTGCTCCGGTTTCCTCCCACAGTCCAAAGATGTGCGTATTAGGTTGATTGGCCATGCTAAAATTGCCCCTTAGTGCCCTGAGATGTGTAGATTAGAGGGATTAGTGGGTAAATGTGTAGGGATATGGGAGTAGGGCTTGGGTGGGATTGTGGTTGGTGCAGACTTAATGGGCTGAATGGCCTGTTTCTGCACTGTAGGGTTTCTATCATTTCTATCTATCAAGAAAGGATGCAATTGCATGAGAAGCATTTCAGAAAAGGTTGACTTGACTGTCTTCCTGGGATGAGGGGTTTATCGTAGGGGAAAAGGTTGGACAGTTTGGGTCTATATCCAGTGGACTTTTAAAGAATGAGTAGCAATCTTATTGAAACATATAAGGTTCTGAGGCGACTTGACAGGATGCATGATGAAAGGATGTTTCCCCTTGTGCAAGAGACTGGCAGTTGGGAACACAGTTCAAAAGCAAGAGATCTCCCATTTAAGACAGAGCTGAGGAGAAATATTTCCTCCAAGGCAGTTGTGAGTCTGGAAGTCTCCTCCCCAGGTGGTGGTGGAAGCAGGGTCATTGAATATTTTTAAAATCTGCGTTAGATAGATTTTAGATTGACAAGGGAGTCAAAGGGTGTAGGAGATAGGAAATAATGTGGAACTGAGGCCACGGTCAGATCAGCTTGAATGGCAGATTAGGCTCAAGGGGTCGAATGGCCTACTCCTGCTCCTAATTTGCATGTCTGCATGTCTGTATGACAGTGAAGGAATGGCGATATAGTGCCAAGTCAGGACTTGGAGGGGAACTTGCAAGTTCTTCTAAACTTCTGAATGCAAGTTGCTAATGTTGAGTCTCAAATTCAAGACAGCAGGGTTTAAAGAGGGAAAAGCCAAATCATCTAAATACCTTGGGGGCGGTTTTACAAACAAAATTCTAAGTGTCCAGCTAGCTTGGACACGGAAGAGTTTCAGATTTGTTTTTTGCATGAGTCTTTACTCCCAATTATCTGGACTTAGATTGTGAAAAAATGGACCAGGTCATTTCCAGCCACGAGAGGCAGGAGGGAGGGGGTGGGGAGGGGGGGGGGGGTGGGTGGGGAGTGGTGGTGGCAGGCTTCCATTGCCAGCCAGCTTGCCGTAGCAGCAGAGGGTGCTGTTGTGCATGTGCAGACCTCTGCGGCCCTTGGGTGTGGATTTAGATCTCGGAACTTTCTTTGGCTCAATTGCATTTTTCTGTACCTGAGACAGCCAAGAAATCGTCAACAGAAGTGATGTCATCGACAGCCTCGGTCAGAACCCGTACTTGCTTCTCCCATTGGTCTTTGAAGACATCCATGTTATCTTGGGCAACTTTGCTCTGTGGCCTCGCAGCCAGGGTCAGTGCTGCATTAATTACCTGAAAGAAAAGGCACATGCGGGAATTACTTCGCCTAAATTTTTCACAGTTTTTAATAAAACTATAGCATTCAGGAAGGAGGTAAGGGTGCACCCCAAATCCTTAATTGTGCCAAAAACTGTGTTGGCGAGCAGTCGTCTACGTACAACATTGCCTATTAAAAGACAATTGTGACCGTAAGCAATACACTGGGAATCATTCCCACGTATCAAATTCAGTTTTTTTTATTCAGGGGATGTGGGCATTACTGCCTGGGTCAGCATTTATTATGTGGAGATGCCAACGTTGGACTGGGGTAAACACAGTAACAGTTTTAACAACACCAGGTTAAAGTCCAACAGGTTTATTTAGTAGCAAATACCATTAGGTTTCGGAGCGCTGCTCCTTCGTCAGATGGAGTGGAAGCCTGCTCTCAAACAGGGCACAGAGACACAAAATCAACATTTATTCCCCATCCTTTCAGTGTCAACCACATTGCTGTGGATCTGGAGTCACATGTAGGCCAGACCAGGTAAAGATGGCAGATTCCCCTCCCTAAAGGACATTAGTGAACCAGATGGGTTTTTATGACAATCGACAATTGTTTCATGGTCATCATTAGACTTTCACTTTCAGATTTTTATTCAAAGCAAATTTCACCACCTGCTGTAGTGGGATTAGAACCTAGGTCCCCAGAGCATTACCCTGGTCTCTCGATTACAAGTCCAGTTACAACACCACGAGGGCACAGTTCCCCCCCGCAAGTAAGAAATATCTTCCCAATAGGTCATTTTAAAACCTTGTAGAGTGATTCAATAGCTTAGATTCCGTGAGGCCAACAGGGAGTCTCACAAAGCAGCAGGGAACCCCACCAGTTCCATAGGGTAGGCCTGACAGAATCAAGTGTCTTTCAGGCACTTAATTAGCCTGGCCCTTCGGCACGGGCTTGGAGGGCCGAAGGGCCTGTTTCCTGTGTTGTACGATTCTTTGTTCTTTGTTCTTTGGGCCTTCCCCATGATTCAAGTCTGGCCAGCCAGAGGTCAGCAATTCCTCATGCCACGAGCGCCACCAAGAAGAATGAGTTCTGGTGTTAATCTAAATAATTTGGTTGTGGGAGGAGGTGGTGGTGTGATGGTGAGGTCACTGGACTCATAATCCCGAGGCTTAGATTAATGCTCTGGGGGAATGGGTACAAATCCCCCATGACAGCTGGGGCGGCACGGTGGCACATTGATTAGCACTGCTGCCTCACAGCGCCAGGGACCCGGGTTCGATTCCCAGCTTGGGTCACTGTGTGGAGTTTGCATGTTCTCCCTGTGTCTGCGTGGGTTTCCTCCCACAGTCTGAAAGATATGCTGGTTAGGTGCATTGGCCATGCTAAATTCTCTCTCAGTGTACCCGAACTGTCATGGGGATAGGACCTGGGTGAGATTGTTGATGGTGCAGGCTCGATGGGCCAAATCGCCTCTTTCTGCACTGTAGATTCCATGAGTTATTCTGAAGCCAATAGTACCTTTCGTGCAACAGATGAGTTACGCAGGAATCATTCCTGCTCTTCATTCTCATCTCCGATCTCAGCTGTGAATCAGGGCTGTGGATTTGGTGTCTGCATTGATACTAACAGTATAATTGGTGGTGATTAAGGGACGCAGCATTACTGATCCTCATCTGTTCCCTAGAGAGAGCGGCTGTAACAGCCATTCATACAACCTCTTTAACACCATTAAACAGGTGCTTCACAGAGGATGTTCAGCAGTAATAGAAATGTCAGGGAATCCGAGGGTTTTAACACAAGTGCATGGTAGGATTTGGAATGCGATATGGTAGGGTGGTGAAAACAGATTTAATGGTAGCTCTCAAAAAGAAATTGGACAAATATTTGAAGTTTCAAGTTCATTTGAAGTTTAAAATTTTAATAAACCTTAAACAAAAAAAAAATTGGACAAATATTTGAAGGAGAAAATATTGCAGGGATATGGAGAAAAATGCAGGGGGTGGGATGAAGAACTTAATTCCTCAATGAAAAAGCCAGTGCAAGGTCAGTGGGATGAATAGCCTCCTTTTGTGATATACTATTAGAATCACAGAATCCTACAGTGCAGAAGGAGGCCATTCGGCCCATCAAGTCTGCACCGACCACAGTCCCACTCAGGCTCTATCCCCGTAACCCCACTTACCTACCCTACAAATCGCCCTGACACTAAAGGGCAATTTAGCATGGCCAATCAACCTAACCTGCACACCTTTGCCCACGCAGACATGGGGAGAACGTACAAACTCCACAAAGACAATCACTCGAGGCCGGAATTGAACCCGGGTTCTTGGCGCTGTGAGGCAGCAGTGCTAACCACTCTGCCACTGTGCCACCCAAATTCTTTGCTTCTGAGAAGCAATGGACATAGTTGATTGGTGAGTAAGTCCTGGTGGATATTTCCAAACAATGTTAAATCGAAACACGTTATTTAGAGTCATAGAGTCATAGAGGTTCACAGCATGGAAACAGGCCCTTCAGCCCAACTTGTCCATGCCGCCCTTTTTTTTTTAAACCCCTAAGCTAATCCCAATTGCCTGCATTTCGCCCATATCCCTCTCTACCCATCTTACCCATGTAACTATCTAAATGCTTTTTAAAAGACAACACTGTACCCGCCTCTACTACTACCTCTGGCAGCTTGTTCCAGACACTCACCACCCTCTGTGTGAAAAAATTGCCCCTCTGGACACTTTTGTGTCTCTCCTCTCTCACCTTAAACCTATGTCCTCTAGTTTTAGACTCCCCTGCTTTTGGGAAAAGATATTGACTATCTAGCTGATCTGTGCCCCTCATTATTTTATAGACCTCTGTAAGAGCACCCCTCAGCCTCCTACGCTCCAGAGAAAAAAGTCCCCGTCTATCCAGCCTCTCCTTA
The DNA here is from genome assembly GCF_964213995.1 of Mustelus asterias. Lineage (NCBI taxonomy): Eukaryota > Metazoa > Chordata > Chondrichthyes > Carcharhiniformes > Triakidae > Mustelus > Mustelus asterias. Next base: position 180,563,873 of record NC_135801.1, on the reverse strand, counting down.
TAACTCAAACCATCAAGTCCTAGTAGCATCCTAGTAGATCTCTTCTGCACTCTTTCTAGTTTAATAATATCCTTTCTATAATAGGGTGACCAGGTTTAGGCAATGGTGGGGAATTATTTGCTTTATTTCTTTTTCTTGATCAAGTTTTTAAAGTTAAAGGGTTTAGTCATGGCAGGAAAGCTGGAAGCTGTGGTTTGCTCTACTTGCACCATGTGGGAGGCCGGGTACATTTTCGGTGACCCTTTCTCATCCAGACTCGAAACGTTGGTTCTATTCTTTCTCTATAGATGCTGTCAGACCTGCTGAGATATTCCAGCATTTTCTGCTGTTGTGCCATCAATCCATTGCTGCTGTTCCTCGAGTTTGAGGAGCAAGGACGGACATGTAGGCAAAGAATTTCAGAGCTTTGAAGGGAAAATAAAGAACATCTCAGTCTACCAAAGAAATGACATTTGCCTTGTAAGATGACAGTACCGACCCGACGACATGCTCCCTGCAAATGTAATTGTATGGGAGATACAGAAAGCAGCAGTGTCTTTACTGATGGGCAGATAAAGGGCAATCTGAGAACTGTTGAGTTGTCTTACATGAAAATTCCTTCAGTCAACCTGTTATTTTCAAAACGTTTCGATATTTTGGGCTCTGCTGCTGACAAAATGCCCCAGGGAGTGTAAAACATATCTGTAATAGCAAATCAAAGTGCAACAATACATCTTCACCAGCAAATCTACTTTCCCTGATCCTCAAAGAAAATCCATTTACTTTGTTATAAACAATTGTAATCTTGAAAAAGCTCCATTTTAAAGAAGTGTATATAAAAAAATAAGTGTACAAAACATCTTCTTCATTTTCAGGGCTCCCTGTAAAGTCACTCATACACAGGAGGAGCGTCCATTCCACAGCACAACATCAGATGAGTGGCACGTACACAGTCTTTAATATCAGGATTGCGGTTAAAAACTGTCAACTTAAATTATGTTCTCGCTTTTATATATTTGAGGATTCAAGTAAAGAAGAAGGGATGTCTTGCTGCAATTATACAGGGCCCAGGCGAGACCACATTTGGAATTTTTGATTTGATTTGATTTATTGTTGTCACAGATATTAGTGGTGGCTCAGTGGTTAGCACTGCTGCCTCACAGCGCCAGGGACTCGGATTCAATTCCCGGCTTGGGTCACTGTCTGTGTGGATTTTGCACATTTTCCCTGTTTCTGCGTGGGTTTCCTCCGGGTGCTCCGGTTTCCTCCCATAGTCCAAAAGATGTGCTGGTTAGGTGCATTGGCCACGCTAAATTCTCCCTCAGTGTACCCGAACAGGTGCCAGAGTGTGGCGACTAGGAGATTTTCACAGTAACTTCATTGCAGTGTGAATGTAAGTCCATTTGTGACTAATAAATAAATTTTAGCATACAGTATAAAGTATTGTTTCTTGCACGCTATACAGACAAAGCATACCGTTTATGGAGAAGGAAGGGAGAGAGTGCAGACTGTAGTGTCACAGTTGTAGCTAGGATGCAGAGAAAGATCAACTTAATGCAAGGTAAGTCCATTCAAAAGTCTGATGGCAGCAAGGGAGAAGCTATTCTTGAGTCGGTTGGTACGTGACCTCAGACTTTTGTATCTTTTTCCCAATGGAAGAAGGTAGAAGAGAGAATGTCCGGGGTGCGTTCGGTCCTTAATTATGCTGGCTGCTTTACCGAGGCAGCGGGAATGTAGACAGGGTCAGTGGATATTGTGTGCCATTTTGGTTTCTTTATCTGAAGAAGGATATTCATGCTATGGAGGGAGCGCAGAGAAGGTTGACTGGACTGATTCATGGGATGATGGGAATGATGTATTAGGAGAGATTGTGTCGGTTAAGGTTAAGGGTAGCATGGTTCAAATCCGGCCTTGAGTGACTGTTTGTGTGGAATTTGTACGTTCTCCTTGTGTCTGTGTGAGTTTCCTCCGGGTGCTCCAGTTTCCTCCCACAGTCCAAAGATGTGCAGGTGAGGTTGATTGACCATGATAAATTGCTCGATAGTGTCAGGGATAATAGTAAGGTAAGTACATGGGGTTATGGGGATAGGGCGTGTGTGGGATTGTGGTCAGTGCAGACTTGATGGGCTGAATGGCCTCTTTCTGCCACGTAGAGATTTTATATTTAATGGAGTTTAGGATTATGGGGAGAGCATCTCAGAAACCTATAAAATTCTAACAGGACGAGACAGGGTAGATGCAGGGAGGATGTTCAGTGCTAATTTATGTCTAAACCTCAGCGCTTGCCCATATACTGTGTCCTGTCCTGGCCCTCACAAGCATAGGTGGGGAATGTTTTTACTGGGAATGCACAGGGTTCTTGATGGGAAGCTTGCAATGCTGCAAGCACAATTTTCAAGTGGCGCGTGCCTGCATAAGGCTGTTGCAGGCTATGTTGGCAGGCAGGTGTGCATCTGCAGGCACCAATGGCACATGAGGAAGCAAAGCCAATAGTCCTCTGAGTTTGACTTGCCTCACCCATTTCAAAGTTGACAGAGTTGGAAACCTTGGCACATGGCACTGGTGACCGAGGCTGCAGATTGCAAGATCCTTCAGATGTCATCAGCAGATGACTACCACCATCAAAGTGGACGCGGAGAGGATGTTTCCACGAGTAGGAAAAACTAGAACCAGAGGGCCCAGCCTCAGGCTAAAGGGATGATTCCTTAAAACAGAGATGAGAAGGAATTTCTTCAGCCAGAGAGTGGTAACTCTGTGGAACTCTTTGCCGCAGGAGGCTGTGGCGGCCAGGTCATTGTGTGTCTTTTAGACAGGGATAGATAGGTTCTTGATTAATAAGGGGATCAGGGATTATGGGGAAAAGGCAGGAGAATGGGGATGAGAAAAATATCAGCCATGATTGAATGGCGGAGCAGACTTGATGGGCTGAGTGGCCTAATTCAGCTCTTATGTCTTATGGTCTTATGATTGGAAAGATCCAGAGGTGGTCAAGGCCTCTGAAGATTGCAGGGGGTTCGTGAGTGTTTGGAATTCTCTATAGTAGAAGATTGTGAATGTCCCATTGTTGAGTGTATTCAAGGATGAGATTGCTAGATTTTTGGACATTAAGGGAATCAAGGGATGGGGGATAGGGTTGGAAAATGGAGTGCAAATACAAGTTCAACTGTAGGCCCAGAACTTCCATTCCCTGAGGGGGGTAGGTCGGGGTGTGGTCCCCAAAAGATGCGGCAGGCAAAGACTGCATGGGAATTACCCAGGAGGTTTAAATTTTTGATGGGCAGTTATTACCAGACATAGGAACCATCTGATATTCCAATCTAAATCAGAGACTTTGGATGATCTCAGTTCTCTTTGAATAACAGAAAAAGTTAGAAGGATTAAAACCACTTCTAATTTCAGGCTAGCTGTGGTACTAACATTCCCCCTACCCATTGTCCAATAACACAATAGACTTCCGAACTACACCCACAAGCCCCAAAGACCCCTCCCTCACCATCACCCCCCCACAACTACCCTTCAACCCCAGACTATCTCCTAGCTAATCCCTAAACCCCTGACGACCATCCCCATTCCCCTGCAATTGGCTACAACTTCCTCAACTATCCTCCCCTACCCCCTGACTACCATTCTCAAACCTTTCCCACACCTGGCTACTCCCTGACTACCTTCCGTATCCCCTTGACTACCATCCCCACTCCCTGACTAAACTCCCTAGATATTCTAATGGCCCTGACCCATCTGACACATACCCCCACACTCCTCCTGGTCCCCGCCTGACCCATCCTACCTCCCATCATCCGCAACTTACCTCACACACTTATCTTCTCCATGCTCTCTTAAAGTGGCTGGGGATCTTTCAAATTGCCTGTTCTATGGCTGCGGCCTTCACTTCCCCTGATACCACTGCGCTGCATAGGCAAGTCGCAGGAACCTGCTGTGCTGCATATTCCTCAGCAGGCCTAAGTCAGCACAGTGGCACAATGGTTCGCATTGCTGCCTCAGTGCCAGGGACCCGGGTTCGATTCTTGGCTTGAGTCACTGTCTGTGCAGAGTTTTTACACTCTCCGTGTCTACGTGGGTTTCCTCCGGGTGCTCTGGTTTCCTCCCACAGTCCAAAAGACGTGCTGGTTAGGTGCATTGGCCATGCTAAGTTCTCCCTCAGTGTATCCGAACAGACGCCGGAGTGTGGCGACTTAGGGATTTTCCACAGTAACTTCATTGCAGTGTGAATGTAAGACTACTTGTGACACTAATAAATTAAATAAATAAATACACTGAATGGAAGGCCAGGTGCAAAATGCACCGTTCCCAAATGAGGTCAGTGAAAAGGAGTGGAGTGGCAATACAACTGTGATTGCCACTCCTCAGAAGTTTTGGTCCATGAGTTGTACAGGACATTGGTGAGGCCACACTTGGAATACTGTGTGCAATTCTGGTCACCCTATTATAGAAAGGATATTATTAAACTAGAAAGAGTGCAGAAAAGATTTACTCGGATGCTACCGGGGCTTGATGGTTTGAGTTATAAGGAGAGGCTGGATAGACTGGGACTCTTCCCTGGAGCGTAGAAGGCTGAGGGGTGATCTTGTAGAGGTCTATAAAATAATGATGAGCATAGCTCACCTCGATAGTCAACATCTTTTCCCAAAGGTAGGGGAGTCTAAAACTAGAGGGCATAGGTTTAAGGTGAGAGGGGAGAGATACAAAAGGGTCCAGAGGCGCAAATCTTTTCACACAGAGGGCGATGAGTGTCTGGAACAAGCTGCCCGAGGTAGTAGTAGAGGCGGGTACAATTTTGTCTTTTAAACAGCATTTAGACAGTTTCATGGGTAAGATGGGTATAGAGGGATATGGGCCAAATGCGGGCAATTGGGACTAGCCTAGGGCAGCATGGACAAGTTGGGCTGAAGGGCCTGTTTCCATGCTGTATACTTCTATGACTCTATGAGGTTTGAAAGGGTGTATATGACCAACACATTCTACTGCTTAGCTTTTATAACACTTCAATGTACTGATAAAGGACAATATGAACATTTAAAAGGATAAACAATTAAAATCAGACACAAAGAAAATCAAAACAATGAAATTCTCATGGAGAATTTGGACAGCATGGTGGCACAGTGGTTAGCACTGCTGCCTCACACCACTAGGGACCCGGGTTCGATTCCCGGTTTGGGTCACTGCCTGTGTGGAGTTTGTACGTTCTCTCCATGTCTGCGTGGGTTTCCTCCAAGTGCTCCGGTTTCCTTCTACTGTCTGAAAGACATGCTGATCAAGTGCATTGGCCCGAACAGGCACCGGAGTGTGGCGATTAGGGGATTTTCACAGTGACTTCATTACAGTGTTAATGTAAGCCTTACTTGTGACTAATACATTAACTTTAAAATATTGCAGTTTATTCAACAATTGTCTCTCAATAAATTTGAAACTTGTCAAAGATAATAAGTTTAATTTTACTTTCTCAAATGAAAGGCGTTTGATTCCGTCAGTGCAGCCTGGAGCCTGTCCAGAATGTCAATCCACCCAGTAGGAGTAGATTGTATCATTGGAGTATCTTTGGGGTATATCTTTAGCCATTTTCTCGAGGTAATTCATTGAAAAAAAACAACTTTGTAGGGCTGGGCAGGAGTGAGCTAGGAGGTGGAGGGTGGGGGGTGGGATTTCTTCCTTGTGAGGTATAGAAAAGTTGGAGGCGAAGATCAGAATGAGTTCAATTGCAGATTTTTCTTTAAGTGAGAGGAAGGAAAAGGAACCCATGCTGAGTTCTTGCTTCTGACTGCTGTATGGCATGGGTATCATACGGGCGTTTTAGAACATAGAACATGGAACATTACAGCGCAGTACAGGCCCTTCGGCCCTCGATGTTGCGCCGACCAGTGAAACCAATCTAAAGCTCATCTCACCTACACTATTCCAATATCATCCATATGTTTATCCAATGACCATTTAAATGCCCTTAATGTTGGCGAGTCCACTACTGCTGCAGGCAGGGCATTCCACGCCCTTACTACTCTCTGAGTAAAGAACCTGCCTCTGACATCTGTCCTATATCTATCACCTCTCAATTTAAAGCCATGTCCCCCTCGTGCTAGCTATCACCATCCGAGGAAAAAAGCTCTCACTATCCGCCCTATCTAATCCTCTGATCATCAAGTATGCCTCTATTAAGTCACCTCTTAACCTTCTTCTCTAACGAAAACAGCCTCAAGTCTCTCAGCCTTTCCTCATAAGACCTTCCCACCATACCAGGCAACATCCCAGTAAATCTCCTCTGCACCCTTTCCATCTGGGCCAGTCGTTTTCTGTGGGTTGACCTTCGAGAAGGCTGCTCCTACATCTGCAATGGTGACCTCAGCTATAGGTTCATCCGAAGCTTCAAGGGTGGAGGGTGTGCTCTCACTGACCTCTTGCTCAAAATGTGCAGAGAATGCATTGAGCTGATCAGGGAGGGGTGCATTGGAGACAACGATTTTACATTCCTTTGGGTTAGGAATTAAGACACACTGGTCCATTTTAATTCATTCATCCACCCAGAATTACTTACTGGACAGTGGGAGAAAATCAGACAGAAAAATGAATCATCTTATTGTGATAACCTCCAGGACTCTAATGTCTTTTAGGTAAGGAAATCTGCCATTCTTGCCTGGTTTGGTCTACATGTCACTCCAGAGCCACAGCAATGTGGTTGGCTCTCAAGTGCCCTCGGGCAGCCAGGGATGGACAATAAATGCTGGCAAGCCAGCGACGCCCATGTCCCACGAATGAATAAAAAAAACTTGTGTGGCAAATCACTGATGGACCTCCTTGTCGGACCCATTGAGTACGAGCTCCCTGGGGATTGGTAATTAACTCACCAGGTGGAACTCAAATACCAAGCCCCGTATAAAGCAGGCCCCTGAGTGGGTCCATTATTGCACTGTCCCAGTTGGGACCTGTTTGTTCACCACAGGCTTGTGGTTTTGCTTTACTTTATTTCGTGCAATAAAGCACTGTTCTTTTCCAGCCGACTCCTGGAGTTATTATACTTATGAGAATAATTCCGTGACACCTCATAATACACACACTGCCTTAATTATGGTCTTTTTCAGCAACACTACAAAAATCCTTTAAGTTTCAGATTAGTGCAAATTGCACTGTGACTCTATAATTATCCAAAATTCCCTGATCCAATTATCAGCCAATTAATCAATTGCCTAATGGGCCTTTGGGAGTGACTCTTGGCTCTGTTGTAAGATTGGCCCCTTCTGAATCAGAAAAGTAAGGTTTTGAACCTCAGCTCAGATGACTGGAGGTGAGAATTCCAATGTTTGAATACCATGTGAATTGGCATCCATTCCCTCCCTCACAAATGCCACCGACCGCCCCCCCCCCCCCCCCCCACCCCCCACCTCCCCCCCACCCACCCCCCCACTCCATTGTAATGTTGCAAAGTTGAGTTTGTGATGTTGGAATTTGATGTTGGTGAAGATGTAAAAAAATTGTAAAAATGTGAGAGGGCAAAAAAACACTCTGTGGTCCCTTTAAAAGCTGGTGTTTTGTTTCAGAGCTAAAATGCAAAGTGCATCCAAAAGTCCAAGCTGAAACATTTGTATTAAAAGTCAAGCAGTAGTCTCGACAAGACAACCTGTTTTTGTTTGAATTTTGCCCAATCAATTTAAAACAGGCACTCAGCTACCAAGAACCTATAAGATTTGAATGCAATGTTGTTGACAAAATCAGACCAATCCTATTGTAGGAAAATTGATAGGTCATCACAGGTATAAAAGAGAGTGCAAGGGAGAGAAACAGGAGATAGCAACTGCCACCTCTCAAGCCTTGACAGTGAGAGAACAAATGCCAGTTGCCAAGGGCTAAGAGTTCTCAGCTCTCAACTCTGCCAGCTTTATATATGTCTTAAGAGGACGCAGCATCTAATCAGTGAAAGGTACCAAATCAGAAAGAATTTATAGACAGAAAAATCAATCGAGAAATTCCAGAATGTTCTGAAAACATACAAACCTGGTTGTATATTTTTTTGCGAGTGACTAAATTTGATTATTACTTTCCTGTTAATCAATGGGCATTGTATTTATTTGAACAGCATTCCAGAAGAATCTTATTTTATTCAGAATGTTACTTGTTTCGTTAAAGCTCCCTGTTAGTTCAATAAATAAATTGTAAAATGTTCATTTGAAAGCGAGTGAAAGGTATTTCTGTTAGTTAACCACTAAACGGTACCGAAGAACAGTTCACACCTTCCCGCACACTTTGAACAGATTACGAGGTGAGATATTCCTCTCTGGGGTCCAACTTCCGCATCGTAACAGTAACGAGCTGATTCTCCAGATTGCTTGGTTTGAGAGTCGGCTCAAAATCGCTCCACTTATAAAAAAAGGAACAAAGTTGTAGGTACAATCCAGAGCTTGATCAGTGGGATGCCAAACAGCGGGAGAAATAAGTTGTCTCGTGTGCTGAAAGGCATGGGGGGAAAAAAAAGAATGTTTAAATAAATCACTTGTTGCTCAGGATACTATAGTGGAGCCTCGGGCAGCAGGGGGTGATGGTGGGGGAGAGAGCACCGAGCAGGGGAACTGGTCGACTGCTGTGGGACAGTGAGCAGTGCCTTTGAAAAGCTAATGGGCAGAGACAGATGTGAGGGAGAAAACTGCCAGCACATAGGCAGGACTTGTGAAGGATGTTGTGGCAGGAATTCAACACAGCTGGAAGCCCTTAAGGTTGACTCAAGAGCCAGGAAGGGGAACTAGCACCTGGTCAGATTGTCTGAGATTGCCTCACGGCGAGAAGGGAGCAGGGGCACAGCCAGGAGCTGGGCAGCAGGGGATGTCGAAGCATGCCTGCTGAGCACGGTGCTAAGAAGCTGAGGCAAAAGTCTGGAGCGTTGGCCGTGAATAGCTTGTTCTTGGAGTTACGCTTTCCCTTGACAGTTTATACAGTTTTGATGCTTGTGCGATAAAGGAACTTTTTTTTTCGTTTATATCCAATTCAATCCAATCAAAGTCCAATTCAAAGTTTCAGCAAGTGAGACATTCCCAATCCAAGCTGACAAGACAGGCATCCCACTTCCTGACTTAGGCTTGATCTACATGATCTAAGCTGATTGGAGCAGGCATTGCACCTCCTCCAAGGCTTGATCTCATTTGCGTCTTAGCCAAAAGGCCTCGATGCCACTTTTAAAAATTGCTTCAAATGAAGCCTCAGTGTAACCTCATGACTTCAACCAAGTGCAGGATGCCAAAACTACACTTGATCTGATAAGAACAGATACTACACTTGATCTTAGCCACAAGGCCGAGAAGCGATATCTCCTTACAAGCAGTGTGCTTAAACTGAACATTACACTACCCTAAGTAACTTACCTATTTGCACAGTTTTGTGTGAACAATAGTTTCTTTTCTACTACTCACTGTACCTTTAGTTCCTGTTGTAAATTGAAGTGTTTCAAAGTGCAAAACTTACCTAACTCTACGTAACAGCTAGAGGCCGCTAGCCTCTGCCCGGTACGCAATATTGTAACACAAGAGCATGTCAGAGGCTGGGGATTCTGTGGAGAGTAACTCACCTCCTGACTCCCAAAGTCTGTCCACCAGCAACAAGGCACAGTCAGCAGTGTGATGCAATACTCACTTGGATGAGTGCAATTCCAACAATGCTCAAGGAAATTGACACCATCCAGGACAAAACAGCCTGCTTGATTGCACCCCAACCACCATCTTCAGCATTCAATCCCTCCACATGCACTAGCAGCAGGGGGTCCCATCCACAAGGTGCACTGCAGGAACTCGCCAAGGCTCCTTCAACAGCACCTTCCAAACCCACGTCATAGAGTCAGAGTCATGGGGCGGAATGTTAGCATCCCGTCCACCACGGGAATCAGAGCGGCCGAGGGGCGGACCATGGGAAGGTCCGTTGACGTCGGGCGGAATTTTACGGTTTTGGGATGAGTGAGGCCGTAGAATCCCGCACATAGAGTCATAGAGCAATGCAGCACGGAAACAGGTCATTCGGCCCAACTGGGCCATGCCGACCATGGTGCCCTCCCAGTTAGCCGCATTTGGTCCATGTCTCTCTGATCCTTTTCCATCCATGTATTTATCCAAATGCTTTTTAAATGCTGCTACTAAACCTGCCTCAACCACTTTCTCTGGCAGCTCATTCCATATACACACCACCCTCTGTGTGAAGACGTTGACCCTCAGATCCCTGTAAAATCTTTCTTTTCTCACCTTAAACCTATGCCCTCTAGTTTTCATTTCCCCTACCCTATCCATGCCCCTCATGATTTTATACACCTCAATAAGATCACCCCTCAGACCCCTTAGCCTGGTCAACCGCTCCCTATAACTTAGGCCCACCAGTCATGGCAACATTCTCGTAAATCTCCTCTGCACTCTTTCCAGTTTATCAATGTCTTTCCGATAACAGGGTGACCAAAATTGTACACAATATTCCATGTGCAGCCTCACCAATGACTTATACAACTGTAACAAAACCCCTGTACTCAATGCCCGGACTGATGAAGGCCAGTGTGCTAACTCTGTCTACCTGTGACGCTGCTTTCAACGAACGATGTACCTGTACTCCGAGGTCCCTCTGTTCCTCAACACTGCCCGGGGCCCTACCATTCACTGTATAAGTCTCACCCTGGTTTGACTTTACAAAATGCAACACCTCACACTTATCTGTATTGAAATTCATTTGCCAATCCTTGGCCCACTTCCCTAAACTGATCAAGATCCCCCTGTAATTTTTGATACCCTTCTTCGCTATCAACCTAGAAGGACAATGGCTGCAGATGCATGGGAACACCATCACTTGCAAGTCCCCCTTCAAGCCATCCTGACATGAAACCATATTCTACTGTGCATTTGGAGTCTGGGGTAAGATCTTGGGAGGGAAACCTGCCCCCAATAGGCACAGGGTAACCCGAAAGGATGTACCCCCTCCTTTGATTCCTGCTTTTGAAGAAGTTTGCTCAAAAGGCCTGCAAACTCCTGCTCGCTTGCCCACACCAACCGTTTTACGGTGTGGGCAACGTTTCCGGGTCAATTGACTTGGTAACCTGCTCAATTGACCTTTAATTATTTATTTACAATTGGCGGGCTGGCTCCTAATTCTGGCACTTGCCCGCCTACTTATGGGGCACAGCCGGACGGTGGGAGGGATAGTGGTGGACTTTATGCCCCTTGTATTTTACATGCCCCCCCAACACCCTACCCCATGCTGAAAACACACCCAGTGGGCAAGGCATACAATCCAGCTCTGTGTCTGAGACTTGGAGAGAAAGAAAGTCCCACTTCGTCTTTTTGACGGTAACAAATTTGGTTCACTAAGGCAGGGTCCAAGACTGCCCATAGCAATCAAGAGAATAGGTGACAAACTAACCCTATTCGCCTTTGAAACGAGGTACGTGAACAGCAGATCAATGGGGCTTTTGTTTCCTAACAGTCTGATATATGCAAAAGGACTATAGTGTGGCATGATACATTTGATAGATAAGTGATAGCCAATCTTCTTTAATGATGGAGCAATCATAAGAGAAAGTACTTTGAAATCGGGCAAAACAGAACGTGATCGGAGTAAAAAAAACCTCCTTCAGGAATACTGAAATTGTGAACAGCGTGTGTTTTTTTTACTTAATTATACAACTTATTCTGATTAGATGGTTACTGAAAGCTCCAGAACGATCAGCTGGCTGTTTCAGATGATCACATGGAGTGAGTACATGACAGTGACAAGCAGTAACACTTAAATGGGTTTAAATAACACCATAAACCAGAAAGAAAATTAGATTGAATTGGCTTAATCCCATATGACCATAAGATCCTGAGAAAAGCTCAAATACTACCAAATATTGCTTATTTTTGAAGCATGTGCACGGTGTTCCCTACTGCTACTCTGTTTGCAGCTTTCCTATCAACTTCTGGACTAACTCTCCGGGTCGTCCAGTGTTCTGGGAATTGAGTCTTCCTGTGCAGCTTGAAAAGTGGGATTTGAAGGAAGCTGATTTACCAACCCCTGTGCTTTGCGTGAATTTACAGATGGAGGAACGTCATTTTTTTCTGCTACTTTCACAGAGTCACAGGGTTATTACGGCACAGAAGGAGGCCGTTTGGCCTGTCGAGTCCATGCCAGCTCACTGTAGAGTAATCCAAACTATCCCCCTGCTCTTTTCTCAAAGCCCTGCAAGTTTACTTCCCTCGAGTGCCTATTTCAGCGTCACTAAATGTCTCGGCTTCCGCCACCCTTGTGGGCAGCAAGTTGTAGATCATTACTGCTCACTGCATTAAAAGGTTCTTCCTTATCTGCCACAGCCCTGGATCTGATGGTCTTCCAGCCTGACTGAACGTCTCGGTACGATGTCCTCTGGAATGCGGCACTGGTCACCAGCTTGTTGCAGTCATGGAGTGCTCACCGAGAGACCACACAGGTATCTTCAGATGATCCCTGGAATGACCCTGATGCAAAAAAGATTGAGCGCTGTGGTGAACCATAGATGGTTACCACTATGGGTACTGAACCATAGATGGTTATTACTATGGGTACTTGTACATATGTTACTCTTGTTACTGTTGGGGTTAGGGTTGGGGTGTTCCACCTGTTGGTATTGTTCTGTGGTACACTCCGGTTGGCTCCGCCTTCCTATAGGAGTATAAAGGTCACTGCACTTCCTAGCGACCCTTTAGTCTGGGATTGTATTGTTAAGCAGTATGCTCTATTCTTGTTGCTAATAAAAGCCTTTATTTCCCGGGTACGATCCAGCCTCCCGAGTGAAATAATCACGCATCAAGCGCCTTGATCACCTTCAGTACCACAGGGAATGAGTGGCCACCACATGCCGTAGCCTCAATGCCTCCTCCTGCATTCCACAGACGTCAGAAGCTACCTCTCCAATCAGCCACAGTCTCCAGGGACACTGATTCTCCAATATTGCCAAAGTTAAGCCTATGTCTACATTACCTTTGAGGCGGGTATTGCTTTTATCCAACATTTGATTGCCTTCTTGCTCCTTTGGGTCTTCCTCCTCCTTGTCCACACTGGAGAAACCAGACTCTGAAGGCAGAACACTAAACTAACTCTGGAGACTTCACGGCACCGTGGCTCTGACCCCTAGTTTGCATTGGTTGCAATATGCTGCAAGGGACCTGGGAGACACCCGTCCACTAACAGCTCTCCACCATGTGGCCTGCCATCGCTCTCCATTCCCTCTCAATGTCCCAGCCTTCGACTCACTCAGCTGAGGCAGCCTGCTTCTGTACACAGAAATAAATGCGTTTCAGCTACCGCTCAGCTGCCACTGTGTTCACCTCCTTTGTGCAAACGATTCGCTGACACTCTGTGAAACCCGTGCACTCCATCGAAATATGTAAAATTGTGAGCAATTGTCCTGCTTGCCTGCCCAGTGCCAGTGGGCACAGTCTCGATACCATAACCCAACCGCCCCTGGGAAAGCTAGCCAGCAGAGTAAGTGGTCTCACAACACCAGTTTAAAGTCCAACAGGTTTATTTGGTAGCACGAGCTTTCAGAGAGTTGCCCCTTCATCAGGTGAGTGATGAAGGGGCAATGCCAGTGGAGGGGAAGACGTTGGGAATCTGTTCCAATTTTCTCCCCCCACTGTTTTAATGGGCTTCCCACTCTATCACTGGTAAAATTCCGCCTTACGAGTAAGAGTGGCACCAAGACAAGGTAGAGTATTGAATTCAATGATTTTGCTATTTTCAGGGCAGACGTAAGAAAGAAAAATGAACATGAAAGCAGCCAGAATGCTGTGGAAACAATTGGATCTTAACTGACATACAGGAAGCAAACCTGGAGTTCTACAGTATGTGGTTGACTCTCAATGCCATTTCAAGTGCTCTAGCAATCCACTCTGTACAGAAGCAATTGTTAAAAGCTCACCACTTCCTTGCCAAAGCCAATAGGGATGAGCAATAAATGTAGCCTTTCCAACATGTCTGATTCTCTGAGGTATCATGCTCATATCAGGTTTTAGCAATCTGATGTTTAGAATCATAGAATCCCTATAGTGCAGTGCCTGCCAATCAACTTAACCCACACATCTTTGGATTGTGGGAGGAAACCGGAGCACTCGGAGGAAACCCATGCAGGCACAGGGAGAATGTGCAAACTCCACACAGACAGTGACCCAATCTGGGAATCGAACCCGATTCCCTGGCGTTGTGAGGCAGCAGTGCTAACCACTGTGCCTCCATTCGGCCCAAAAAGGCACAAAATGGATACTTGAATATCCAAAGTGACAGAGGGATGTTCACGCTCCCACTGGCAAAGGCAGGAAAAAAGGTACCAATGACTAGTGTAGGACACAAGCATTCAGGCTTTTGTGAAAGCGAATCAGAGGCCTAATTCCTGTTTAAGGCCCCGATGCTAACTTGGTTTGCCCTGAACACCTCACTGGTAGCTTCCAGGAAAATGTGGTCAACATGCAGCTTAATTAGCAGACCTTAAAGAGTCCACTGGATGGCTGTTATAAAAAATATATGCTAATAATAATATGGATGGCATGGTGGCACAGTGGTTCGCACTGCTGCCTCACAGTGCCAGGGACCAGAGTTCAATTCTGGCCTTGGGTGATTGTCTGTGTGGAGTTTGCACATTCTCCCCGTGTCTGCGTGGGTTTCCTCCAGGTGCTGCAATTTCCTCCTACACTCCAAAGATGTGCAGGTCAGGTGGATTGGACATGCTAAATTGCCCCTTTGTGTCAGGGGGATTCGCAGGGTAAATACATAGGTTTACGGGAATCGGGCCTAGGTGGGATTATTGTCAGTGCAGGCTTGATGGGCCGAATCACCTCTTTCTGCACAGTCGGAATGCTATAATTCTATGAATGAAAATACTCACGGGTGCATGGTGCCAGGAGGCGAAGGGGTGCTCCACCTTGTAGTGCCCAAGAAGACCATCACTGGCTCCTAGTTGACCCACTCCTGATTTGCCACCTTTTAACCTGAACATTTGCCCCCACCTTCATCTCTTTCGGTTACCAGCTCCCTCCCGATCACCTCCTCCCATCCCCGGTCACGCCTCCCTTCATCAGCTCTTCCAGTTGCCTATAAGGTCTGTCCGATCTTTATCCCTCTCTCAGAGTAACGTCACTCAGGGCCCAGTGCTAAAACTGAAATCATCTTTGCCAAGAAACCTCCTGGCAAAGCCCAGCAAGCAACTGCAGCCCACTGCATGGCCTCCTTTAAATAGGCTTAAGACCTAATATATGGTGCCTCTTGGGCTTACCTGCTCCAGTGAAAGAATCAATGGTTTGCATCGGCTGACTAACGCTAATGAATTTCTGGGACACAATTTCCACATGCATTAAATGTCTCAATAAATCCTAGAATTTTATGTGTGCTGCGAAACCTCAAGAACGCCATAAAAATAGGACCTGTCGGGCTGGTGAAAATTCTTTACCGTCATTATTAAAGCTGGGTGAGTTTTCGTTCCGTCGGACAAAGGAAACTCAGGAAGCTGTGTGAAGGTGAAGAAGGTTCGCACTGCTGCCTCACAGCGCCAGGGACCCGGGTTCGATTCCGACCTTAGGTCACTGTCTGTGTGGAGTTTGCACATTCTCCCCGTGTCTGCGTGGGTTTCCTCCAGGTGCTCCAATTTCCTCCTACACTCCAAAGATGTGCAGGTTGGGTGGATTGGCGATGCTAAATTGCCCCTTTGTGTCAGGGGGATTAGCAGGATAATGCAGGTTATGGGAATAGGGGCTGGGTGGGATTGTTGTCGGTGCAGACTCGATGGGCCGAATGGCCTCCTTCTGCACTGTAGGGATTCTATGATTCTGAACAGGCAAAAAAGAGACAAAGGATGAAAGGTAAAAAACAGTAAGACAGGGAGAAGTCCACAATAAAGGGGAGAGGAGTATTTCAGTGTCATTTATCTACCTTTGTGGCCCATGCTACTTTTAACTTCTAGTGTGTTGTCTGAATTAGTGGGCTTCTTGGATACCAAGTGCAAAACTAAAAGGCTGTGAGGATAGTTGCTAGCTCCCACCCAGGCACTGCACCATATTTATATCAGGTGAGAGGCAGGCACCGTTTTCTGAAGAGACAATATGCTCTCTATTGTACTGATGGATGAGACTCTGTTATCTCAGTAAATCATTGACAGCCGAGGCTGCCACTGTGGTTCAAAGGCTGAAAAATGGTTGAAGGAACACAACTGCAAATAAGCAGCCTGAGCCTCAAAATGTAACAGCAGAACCTCCCCACTCTCCTGCCTTAAGGCATTGTATGTTGCTTTTTATCAACTATCAAAGGTTCCTACGACAGGCCAGGCATGTCAGGATTTTTAAAAATGAATTTATCCGTTCTCAGAGTTACTCAGCCAATGCACAGATGCAATGGGGCAGAGTTTGTGCTGTAAAACTTTTGCAAAAATAGACTTTATTCATAAAATATCTGAAGGAACATTACAAACATTTCAAAATGGCCATCACACGAAGTGCAATAATATTCAGGTTCATGACATAGATCATGTTGCGTTCTGAGATTCTTCAGTGCAGTCAAAGAGATGTTGCAGACATTTCAAAATCATAGAAACCCGACAGTGCTAAAGGAGGCCATTCGGCCCATTGGGTCTGCACCGACAACAATCCCATGCCGGCCTTATCCCCAGAACCCCACATATTTACCCCGCTAATCCCTCTAACCTACACATCCCAGGACACTAAGAGGCAATTTAGCATGGCCAACCAGCCTAACCCGCACATCGTTGGACTGTGGGAAGAAACCAGAACACCCGGAGGGAACCCACGCAAACACGGGGAGAATGTGCAAACTCCACACAGACAGTGATCCGAGGCCGGAATTGAACCTGGGTCCCAGGCACTGTGAGGCAGCAGTGCTAACCACTGTGCCACCCTGCTACCCAGGTCATTAAACGGTCATTACGAATGGCACAATGGTATTTAAATTGTCTACCTAGAACAAGTTGCCTTCTGAACTGCTTCCATATAATTGTGATACAGGTGATATTCACTGTATACATTCAATGTGAGTCATATAGGCCGAGGGGGTTCTATACAATTCCCCTCCCCTTAGTTCACTATGGCTGAAAGGTCTTAGACAGCGACTTTCCCCATTGTCCTCTGTGGCAGCTGCCCAAGCTTTAGTGCGTCCCTCAGCATGTAATCCTGGGCTTTGGAATGTGCCAGTCCACAACACTCAGTTGGGACAACTTCTTGCACTGGAAGACCAACAAGTTTCGGGCAGACCAAAGAGCGTCTTTCATTGAGTTGATGATCCTACAGCAACAGCAGATGTTTGTCTCGGAGTGTGGCCTTAGGAACAGCCCGTAGAGCACAGAGTCCCGCATCATGGAGCTACTTGGGATGAGCCGCAACAAAAACCACCTCATCTCTCTCCAGATCTTGTTTGCAAAGACCCATTCCACAGGAGGTGGACAACCGTCTTTTCCCCACCACCATCATCTCAAGGACAAGGTGCAGGTGGGGTGAGACCCTGGGCATGGAGGAAGGATCGGATGCAAGGGGCCTTTCTCACCACCAGCCAAGCCAAGTCTTGGTGCTTGTTCGATGGCTTTGACAGTCTGCTCAGGGAACCATCCGCCAGGATCCACCATCTCTTTTTCCTGTAGGGCCCTGAGGGCACTATGTATAGACCACTGGCTGATGGACTTGTGGTCAAAGGTGTTTCTCTGCATAGATTGTTCCACAGTGGACTAGTGGTACAGCACGGCCCAACTACTTGGAGCATTTCGCGGCAGCATGGCCAGCCCCAGCCTTCACAACACTGGGAACAAGTAGAACCTCAGCATGCAGTGACACTCTGGAATTCTACCATCCCGCCTGCCACAGGAATCGCAGCGGGTGAGGAACGGACAATGGGAAGGTCTGTTGACCGTGGGGGAGGGAATTTTCCGGTCTCAGGTCAAGAGAGGCCATAAAACCCTGCCCCCTGTGTTTGCGTACCGAGGATCTATGCTTAGCTTGATGCAACCGGTTACAAAGGTGGCCACTGGAATTAGGGTGATGTTGGGCAAGTATTTCACCCTTTTACCTAGAGGTTTGTACATCATGTCCCTATGAATGCGATCCATTTTTAACCCCTAGATGAAGTGGAAAATGGCTTGGGTGATTGCCACAGCACAGGAGTGAGGAATGGGCCAGACCTGCACCACGGACAGCAACACCAAGAGTGCCTCACACCTGATGACCAGGTTCTTACCTGCAATGGAGAGAGAGCGCCACTCCCACATGCCCCGTTTTTATTCATTATACCTACTTGCTCCTTCCAGTTTCTAAGACATGCACTGGTGCCTCCGAACCATGTCCTCAGCACCGTCAGGCTGTCTGACCTGACAGTGAAAGGGACAAGTGGTCGGTCCAGTCCCAGTTCTCAAAGACTAATTTACCGTGACGTCCGAGGCCAGTTTGAACAGGCCGCAGATGTTGATCTGTCTGTGCACCAATAGCAGGTCCGAGCTAAAGATGGTGACATCGTCCATGTACAGGGGGGCTTTGACCTGAGTGCCTCCACTGCCTGGGACCATCACTAATCTTGTGCCCGCATCCTTCCTCAGCAAAGAGTTCTAAACAGCACACAAACAGGGCGGGAGAGAGAGGGCAGCCATTCCTAACTCCAGACTTAATTGGAAAGTGTGCCGATTGCCACCTACTGATTTACATAATGGTTAGCGCTGCTGCCTGGCAATGCAGGGACCTGTGTTTCATTCCCGGCTTGGGTCACTGTCCGTGCGGAGTCTACATGTTCTCCCCGTGTCTGCGTGGTTTTCTTCCGAATGCCTGTTTCCTCCCACAGTCCAAAAGATGTGCTGGTTATAAAATCATAGAATCTACAGTGCAGAAGGAGGCCACTTGGCCCATCGAGCCTGCACCGACAATAATTCCACCCAGGTCCCAACCCAAAACCCCACATATTTGCAGTCATAATCCCCCTGACACTAAGGGGCAACTTATCATGGCCAATCGCCCTAATCCGCACATCTTTGGACTGTGAGAGGAAACGGGAGCACATGGAGGAAACCCACACGTGCAAACTCCACACAGTCACCCGAGGCCGGAATTGAACCAGGGTCCCTGGCGCTGTGAGACACAGTGCTAACCACTATGCCACCATGCTGCCCTTAGGAATATTGGCCACGCTAAATTCTCCCTCAGTGTACCTGAACAGGCGCCGGAGTGTGGTGACTAAGGGATTTTCACAGTAACTTCATTGCAGTATTAAAGTAAGCCTATTTGTGACACTGATAAATAAACTTGATGTTTGTGTCGAGCAGTCGGATCCAGTTGCAGACTCCCTCCCCATTTGGAGAGCACATCTATCATGTAGATATGCAATATTCCAAGAAAAGGCCTTCTCCTGGTCCAGGCTTTATAAGGCAGGGACCCATACTCCTATCCTGCACAAAAAAACTCTGAGACAGAGCAGTGTTCACAGGTTGGACAGTGATCAATATGTAACCAGTCTATCTCATCATTTACTGCATTTGGGTCAGGACTATTTTTACATCACATCATGAGGATGTGTGCAGACAAAGCAGCTAATTTATTAATTATTGCTCTGTAATCCATTCATTGTGAGAGTGTATCCAGCCTTGCCCTGTAATGATTTAGCTCTGCAAGAGTGAGAGGGTTGATCGCTTGGATTTGCATACCGTTAATAAAGATTAAATGCCTCCATCCAATTGGACAGTTTTGCACAGATATTTCTATTAGGATTACCCGAAGTAAATCTGGCGAATTCCAAAGGAAGTTGTTGATCGCCCCCTGAAACTGCCACTCAGCAGAGAAAAAAACATTGTAAAGCACTAAACAAGGAAGAGAAGTTGCTGGAAATAACCAGTGTGCAGTCTCTGTTTACAAGATGATGAGTGTCATGGACAGAGTGGATAGTCAGATGCTCTTTCCTAGGGTAGAAAAGTCAAGTACTCGGGGACATAGGTTTAAGGTGGGTGGGGAAAAGTTTAGAGGAGATGTGCCAGGCAAGTTTTTTACACAGAGGGTGGTGAATGTCTGGGACACGCTGCCCGGGAAGGTGGTGGGAGCAGGTACGAGAGCGGCATTTAAAGGGCAACTAGATGAATACATGAATAGGATGGGAATGGAAGGATACAGGCTCCGTAAGTGCACACGGTTTTAGTTCAGGCAGGCATCATGATCGGCGCAGGCTTGGAGGGCGAAGGGCCTGTTCCTGTGCTGTCCTGTTCTTTGTTCTTTGTTCTCTGTGGAGTATCCGGGTTCCGATGAATGGTCACAATCTGAAATGGTGACACCAGTTGGAATTTGATGCCCTCGCCTGAGGAGGGTTTGGAGGTGGAGGGGCATTTAATCAGGCTGCAGAGTGGAGACCCTGACACCTTTCTGCCTCTGTGCCCATTAAGACCAGGGTGGTAAGCATTGTAAGCAGCAATTAATGCCCACTTAAAGTTTATTTTTTAGTCACAAGTAGGTTTACATTAACACTGCAATGAAGTTACTGTGAAAATCCCCTAGTCGCCACACTCCGGTGCCTGTTCGGGGACATTGAAGGAGAATTTAGCATGGCCAATGCACATAACCAGCATGCCTTTCGGGCTGTGGGAGGAAATCGGAGCGTCTGGAGGAAACCCATGCAAACATGGGGAGAACGTGCAAATTCCACACAGACAATGTCCCAAGCTGGGAATCGAACCCAGGTCCCTGGTGCTGTGAAGCAACAGTGCTAACCACTGTGCCACTGTGCCACCCCATCGCGCCCCATCCCCCTTAAGGTCCTCATCTCTCTGCTACCGGTATTCAGCCAATAGCAGCAGGAATGGGTGGGGTGGGGGTCCTTAGGGGGTGTTTGGGGTGGGTGGGGGGGTAGGTGAGGGTATGGCTGTTGGGAGGGGGCGGGGGTAGGGAGAGTGGGGAGGGCACAGTTGCCTTGTGTTTATTCTAAAAAGCAACGAGAGCAATATGGGGATTTCTTGTTGCTTATTCGTTGGCTCTCTGGCAAACAAGACCTCTGTCACCTTGATTAAATTCCACTCACTCTTTTTCTCTCTCCACAGACACTGCCATGTCTGCTGAGTATTTCTAACATTTTCTGTTTTTACTTCAGATTTCCAGCATCCACAGTATTTTACTTTCTTATGAAAATGAAACCGGGCAGAGCACCTGATATAGACACCAGATTCGGAGACTATAAAGACGCACCTTTAGTAGCCCAGTCGACCCTGCATAATTCTCCTCAAATGCGTCTGGGGTTTTTATAAGTTTGGGAGAGCTGTCCACACTGAACCATTAACATTACATCATCATACTCAGGTAAACCAGACCTTTCATGCAGGATCCCAGACATCTCCATCACTGGGTATATGTTCATGGCATGCGAGAATCACTTCCAAGGTCAGCATTTGTAGCCCATCCCTAATTGGCCTTGAGGAGGTGGTGGTGAGCCGCCTTCTTGGACCTCTGTAGTCCATGGGGCGTAGGTACTCTCACACTGTTGTTAGGGAGGGAATTCCAGGACTTTAACCCAGTAACAGTAAAGGAATGGTAATGTAGTTCCAAGTCAGGATGGTGAGTAACTTGGAGGAGAACTTGGGTGATGTTCCAATGCACATGCTGCCTTTGTCCTTCTAGGTGGTAGAGGTTGCGGGTTTGAAATATGCTATTGAAGGGACCCTGAGGGGCTACTGCAGTGCATTTTGTAGATGGTACACACTGCTACCACTGTGCATCAGTGGTAGAGGGAGTGAATGTCTACGGTGGTGGATGAGGTGCCAATCAGGTGGGCGGCTTTGTCCTGGGTCGTGTTGATGGTATTTCTTGAATGTTGTCGATGCTGCAAAATTCTTGTAGATGGTGGACAGGCTTTGGGGAGTCAGGAGGTGAGTTATTTGCCAGAGAATGCTCACTTTCTGATCTGTTCTTTCAACCACTGTATTTATATGGCTGTTCCAGACAGGTTCTGATCAATGTTGACCCTTAGGATGCTGATGGTGGGGAACCCAGCAGTGGTCATGGTGCGGAATGTCAAGGGGAGATGGATAGATTCTTGTTGGAGATGGTCATTGTGCGGCACTTGTGGGGCATGAATGTTACTTGCTGCTTATTATCCCAAGACTTAATGTTGTCTCGGTCTTACTGCATGTGGGCATGCGCTACTTTAGTATCCGAGGATCTGCGAATGGCTAGCAAATATCCCCATTTCTGACCTTATGATGGAGGAATGGTCATTGATGAAGTTGCTGAAGATGATTGGGTCGAGGACACTAGTCTGAGAAAGTCCTGCAATGATTCTCTGTTTCACTGCTGTTACTACACAGTAATGTGCATTCAGGAGCCAGAGGGCTTGGGAGTTTTCAATTTTGAGTCTGGACCCCGTGAACAAAGAACAAAGAAAATTACAGCACAGGAACAGGCCCTCCGACCATGCACCGACCATGCTGCCTGACTGAACTAAAACCCCCTACCCTTCCGGGGACCATACACCTCCATTCTCATCCAATTCATGTATTTGTCAAAGTGCCCCTTAAAAGCCGCTGTCATATCAGCTTCCACTTCCTCCCCCGGCAGCGAGTTCCAGGCACCACCACCCCCTGTGTTAAAAATCTGCCTTGTACATCTCCTTTAAACCTTGCCCCTCGCACCTTAAACCTATGCTCCCTAGTAATTGACTATTCCACCCTGGGAAAAAGCTTCTGACTATCCACTCTGTCCATGCCTCTCATAATCTAGTAGACTTCTATCAGGTCTCCCCTCAACCTCCGTCGTGTCAGTGAGAACAAACCAAGTTTCTCCAACCTCTCCTCATAGCTAATGCCCCCCATACCAGGCAACATCCTGGTAAATCTTTTCTGTACCCTCTCCAAAGCCTCCACATCCTTCTGGTAGTGGCGACCAGAATTGAACACTATATTACAAGTGCGGTCTAACTAAGGTTCTATAAAGCTGCAACATGACTTGCCAATTTTTAAACTCAATGCCCCGGCCGATGAAGGCAAGCATGCTGTATGCCTTCTCAACTACCTCCTCCACTTGCGTTGCCACTTTCAGTGACCTGTGTACCTGTACACGCAGATCCCTTTACCTATCAATATTCTTAAGTGTTCTGCCATTTACTGTATATTTCTCATCTGTATTAAACCTTCCAAAATGCATTACCTCATATTTGTCCGGAAATCTCATGGTATCAAATCAAATATAGGTGAGATAAGCTCCTGCTGGTGAACACCTACATCCCTGTCTCAGCTGATGTGTTGATGCTCTTCATTTTGAGCACAATTTGGAAGAAGCACTGAGGATAGCAAAGGCACAGAGTGTTCTCTGGCTGTCGGACCGCCATGTCCATCATCAAGAGTGACTCATAGCACCACTACTGCAGCTTTGCAATACTGCTGCATCCGGTTGTGAATCCTGGTGGGCAACTAATGACAGCAGTTGTCTTGGTGAACATCTCCATCCTCGATCAAGCAGAGGCCAGCACGTCAGAGCAAAGAGAAACCTGAGACAATTGCAATATTCTTCAGCCGTTAAGTGCCAAGCGGATGACCCATTGGGGCCTGAGGTCCCCACCGTGACAATATTGCTCGGCGTGGAGACAAAGTCAAATGTTCACAATGAGACAGCTTCCACTGTATTGCGTTGGCATTATCACTGTGCTAAATGGGAGAGATTCAGAACAGATTGAGCAATTCAAAATTAGGAATCCACGAAGTGCCCTCAGCAGCAGCAGAAATGCATTCCGAGAAATCTATAACTGCGTGCAATGGCAAAATACTGCAGATGCCAGAAATGTGAAATAAACTCAGAAAATGATGGAAATGCTCGGTAGTTCCACTAACATCTAGAATCATAGAAGCTACAGTGCAGAAGGAAGCCATTTGGTCCATCGAGCCTGCACCGACAGCAATCCCACCCAGGTCCTGTCCGATCCCCGTAACCCCACGTATTTACCTCCTGACATTAAGGGGCAATTTTCCATGGCCAATCAACCGAACCCGCACATCTGTGGAGTGTGGGAGGAATCCGGAGCCCCCAGAGGAAACCCACGCAAACACGGGGAGAATGTGCAAAATCCAAATAGTCACCCGAGGCTGGAATTGAACCTGGGCCCCTGGCACTGTGAGGCACCAGTGCTAACCACTGTGCCGCCATGCCACCCTGCCTGTGGAGAGAGAAGCAGAGTTAATGTTCCAGATCTGTGACCTTTCATCAGAATGATGGTGACGAAACCTGATGATGATTTATAACCTCATGGCTTGGTATATTCCTTACTCTACCATTATTGTTAAGTCAAGGTGGACAACCTTAGTCTAATAAGGAGCGTAGAAGACCAGGCTCCGGACACGCTTAAAAATGAGATATCAAGATGTTGAGAGGCATAGGTCGGGTGGACTCTCAGAGGCTTTTTCCCAGGGTGGAAATGTCTGCTACGAGAGGACACAGGTTTAAGGTGCTGGGGGGTAGGTACAGGGGAGATGTTGGGGTAAGTTTTTCACACAGAGGTGGTGGGCAAGTGGAATCGGCTGCCGTCAGTGGTGGTGGAGGCGAACTCAATAGGGTCTTTTAAGAGACTCCTGGATGAGTACATGGAGCTTAATAGGATGGAGGGTTATAGGTAGGTCTAGAAGGTAGGGATGTGTTCGGCACAACTTGTGGGCCGAAGGGCCTGTTTGTGCTGTAGTTTTCTATGTTTCTAAACCTGGTGAAACTGCAAAAACAGGACTACATGCACGCAAAACTGTGAAAGCAGTTTCTGTTGTTAGGGCTAAGTGATCCCTCGTACCAAAGTATCAGGTCAAGCGCATGATCTTACCTGTCGTTCACACCACGCTCCC
Organism: Mustelus asterias; assembly: GCF_964213995.1. NCBI lineage: Eukaryota > Metazoa > Chordata > Chondrichthyes > Carcharhiniformes > Triakidae > Mustelus > Mustelus asterias. The sequence continues at coordinate 180,539,092 of NC_135801.1, read as the reverse complement.
ACTGCAGCGAGATCAGAGAATTTGGCACCCAGCCAAATCTCCATTCACTGCAGAGGGATAGGAAAAATCACACTGGCGTGAATGGTGGTAATATTTCGGCCCAAAGCTTTGCAATCCTGCTGCATCCGGTTGTGAATCCTGGTGGGCAATTAATGACAGCAGTTGTCTTGGTGAACATCTCCATCCTCGATCAAGCAGAGCCCAGCAAGTCAGAGCAAAGAGAAACCTGAAACAATTGCAATATTCTTCAGCCGTTAAGTGACAAGCGGATGACCCATTGGGGCCTGAGGTCCCCACCATCACCAAAGGCAGTCTTCAGCCAATTCAATACACTTGATGTGACATCAAGAAACAGCTGAAGGCATTGAATACAGCAAAGGCAATGGGTCCTGACAACATCTTGGCTGTAATGTGGAAGGCTTATGCTCCAGCACCAGCTGCACCTCCAGCCAAGATATTCAGTACAGATAAAATAATGCATCCAGTCGAGAATGTGGAAAACTGCCCAGGCATGGTCTGCCCACAAAAAGCAGGACATAGTCATTCCAGACAATTACCACTCGTCTCCTTTCAATAATCAGCAAAGTGAGAGAAGGTGTTGCTGACAGTTCAAGAAACAGCAATTACTCACCAATTAACAGGTTCACTCATGCGCAGTTTGGATTCTGCCAGATCACTTGGCTTCAGATCTCTTTGCAGCCTTGAGTCCAAGTATGTACAAAAGAGCTGAACTCAAGGTGAGGTGAGAGTGACTGCCTTTGACATCCCAAAGCAGCATTTGGCCCAATGTATTGGCAAGGGGCCCTAAGAAAATTGAAGTCAATAGGAATCAGCGGCAAAACTCTCCACTGGTTGTAGTCATACCAAGCACAAAGGAAGTTGGTCGTACTAACTGGAGGTCAATCAACGCAGCCCAGGGCACCATTGTAATCATTCCTCAGGGTAGTGTCCTAGACTCAGCCATCTTCAGCTGCTTCATCAATGACCTACCCTCCATCATAAGGCCAAAGTGAGGATGTTGGCTGTTGCTTGCATTATGGTCAGTTTTATTTATAACTACTCAGATAATGAAGCATCCATGCCCACATGTAGCATGCCCTGGAGAACATGCAGGCTGAGGCTGATCAGTGGCAAGTAACATTCATGTCACACAAGTGCCAAGCAATGACCATCTTGAACAAGAGAGAATCTAACCTTCTCCCCTTGACATTCAACAGGGATGAAAAACTTTGGTTATGAGGATAGATTGAAGAGGTTGGGACTGTCTCCTTCCAGAGAAGGAAGCTAAGAGGACATTTGATAGAGATCTTCAAATCGTGAGGGAACTAGACAGAGTAGATAGGGAGAAACTGTTCCCACTCATAAATGGATCAAGAATAAGAGGGCACAGATTTTAAAAGTGGTTTGAATAAAAAGCAATTGTGACGTGAGGAGAAAGTTTCACACAATGAATGATTCGGGTCTGGAATGCACTGCCTGGAAATGTGGTGGAAGGCAGGTTAAATGATGCCTGTTTGGAGAGCCGGTGCGGACACGATGGGCCAAATGGCCTCCTTGTGCACCGTAACAATTCCGTGATTCAGTGAATACCATATAGTTGTTTGGTAGTGGTGAATTTGAGTGTTCCTGATAAAAGAGACACTCTATCAAAGCTTTTCATCTTGTACTCATCAGGACAGCTTACAAGCAATTACCAACAGTAAAGGGAAACAATTTATACTGCATAAGAAGGGAGAGCTGATTGGTTGGCAAGTGAATTCTGATTGTTGGTGGTGTTGGCATGGAGATTGCAGTATAGAGGATGGAAACTTGCCCGGTTTGCATTTGAACAAAGCTGGGCAGTGAACTGTTCTATGCTGCATTCTCCATGGTAATGCCTCCACAAATCAGAGCTGACTCTCTCTTCTCATTCAGTAAACATTGTTGTTCCCCTTTACTGTTGGTAATTTCTTACACACTGTTCCAATGAGTGCAAGACAAAAAGCTTTGAGAGCTTGTCTCTTTTCTCTGCATTATCATAATTAAATCCAACACCATCAACATCCTGGTGGGTATTATTGATCAGAAACTTAAATGGACCAGCCACACAATTATTGCATAAATGGAGCAAGTCAGATCCTGGAACATCAGCTTTGACAAAGGGTCATCTGGACTTGAAACATCAGCTCTTTTCTCTCCTTACAGATGCTGCCAGACCTGCTGAGATTTTCCAGCGTTTTCTCTTTTGGGGTCCTGGAAATTCTGTGGTGAGTAACTCACTCCCTGACTCCCTAAAGCCTGTCCATCACCTACAAGGCACAAGTCAGGAGGATGGCAAAATACTCACCACTTGCATGAGTGCAGTTTCAACACCATTCAAGATGCTTGATGCCATCCGGGTTAAGGCAGCTTGCATTCTCACAAGAAACATTCACTTCTTCCACCAGCAGTGCAAAGTGGCTGCAATACTTACCAATTACAAGATGCATGGGAGCAACTCACCAAAGTTTCTCTATCAGCACCTTCCAAACTCATGACCTCTGGCATCTAGAAGTACAAAAGCAGCAGCTGCAATTCTCCCTCCAAGCCACACACAGTCTTGACTTGGAAGAAAATTGCCATTCCTTCATGGTTCCAAATCTGCCTCCATCCGTATTGTCGAGATCTGGGAGATGCACATCAGGATCCCACAGAGGTTCTGGCTCGCACACATGCACTCAAAATGTCCAGAAGGTTTAAACTTCGAATGGGGTGATTTCTCTTACCTGCGACTTTCTGTGAATGTCTCCAATGTTGACCTCAGTATCAGAGACTTTGGGATTTACCCAGATACTTACCCAGGAAATATTATGCTGATGAATACATAGAATCATAGAATCCCTACAGTACAGAAAGAGGCCATTCGGCCCATCGAGTCTGCACCGACCACAATCCCACCCAGGCCCCACCCCCATATCCCTACATATTTTACCCACTAATCCCTCTAACCTACACATCTCAGGACACTAAGGGGCAATATTAGCATGGCCAATCAACCTAACCCGCACATCTTTGGACTGTGGGAGGAAACCGGAGCACCCGGAGGAAACCCACGCAGACACGAGGAGAATGTGCAAACTCCACACAGACAGTGACCCAAGCCGGGAATCGAACCCAGGTCCCTGGAGCTGTGAAGCAGCAGTGCTAACCACTGTGCTACCGTGCCGCCCGGATAAGAATCAGAGAATCCCTATAGTGCAGAAGGAGGCTATTTGTTCCATCGAGTCCGCACCGACCACAACCCCACCCAGGCCTTATTCCCGTAACCCCATGCATTTAATCGAGCTAGTCCCCCTGATACTAAGGGGCAATTTAGCTCACTCTCACATCTTTGACTGTGGGAGGAAACCAGAGCACCTGGAGGAAACCCATGCAGACATGGGAAGAACATGCAGACTCCACACAAACGGTGACCCAAGCTGGGAATTGAACCTAGGTCCCCGGCACTATGTGGCAGCAGCGCTAACCACTGTGCCACCGTGCCATCCATACTTGGTCTAACTCAGAGATTAGGCAATGTAACCTAATTGAGCACCTCAACCAACTCCCCCAACCCGAGCTGACTACAACCCTCTTAATCCGACCCAGCTCCCTCTCCCACCACCACCACCCCTCTCAACCTGACCCAACATCCATCTGACCCGATTCTCTCTCCCAGCGCCCCCTCAACCCGATCCAACTCTATCTCCCACCGCCACCCCAAATTGACCTGGTTGCTCACCCACCCACTGTCCACTCACTCACCCTCGCACTTACCCTCTTACTCAATCAAATACTCATCCACTGACTAGCCCTCTGAAGGACTATAGACCTAAAGAAACTTATCTGAATATTACAGCTAATGTCGTGAAAAGGGAGACATGTCTTTGATTTGATTTGATTTATTATTGTCACATGTATTGGTATACAGTGAAAAGTATTGTTTCTTGTGCACTATGCAGACAAAGTATACAGTTCATAGAGAAGGAAATGAGAGAGTGCAGAATGTAGTGTTACAGTCATAGCTAGGATGTAGAGAAAGATCAACTTAGTGTGAGGTAGGTCCATTCAAAAGTCTGACAGCAGCAGGGAAGAAGCTGTTCTTGAGTCAGTTGGTACGTGTCCTCAGACTTTTGTATCTTTTTCCAGACGGAAGAAGGTGGAAGAGAGAATGTCCGGGGTGTGTGGGGTCCTTAATTATGCTGGCTGCTTTTCTGAGGCAGCAGGAAGTGTAGACAGTGTCAATGGGTGGGAGGTTGGTTTGCGTGATGGACTGGACTTCGTTCATGACCCTTTGTAGTTTCTTGTGGTCTTGGATAGAGCAGGAGCCATACCAAGCTGTGATACAATCAGAAAGAATGTCTCCTCTTCGTCTGTTTGTCCTGCGCGTGCTGATCTTCCGTGGGGAATGCTGGGCTGACCCATTGCTGCTGCAGCCAGGATCAGAAGTCCTGGCTGAAAATTCGCAATATGGTTGGGTTGCAGAAACCTTTGTGGGCAGTGGCAATACATGTGGCACTGACACCGACTGAACATTCTGGGCCATTGTCGCTGGGTCAAAATCCTAGTACTCCCCCCACGCCCCCCCCCCCCCCCCCAGCACACCCCCCCCCCCCCCCCCCACAGGCCCCCCCCCCCCCCCCCCCCCCCACAACACCACCCCCCCTAACGGCGATCTGGGAGTATCTTCACCATACACACAGCAGCAGCTCACCACCATCTTCTCAAAGGTAATTAGCAATGGGCAAAATATACCGGCCTTGCCAGCAATGTCCACATCCTGTGAATGAACAAAAATTGACTTTTGTGTTGTCGAGCTGGCTGCAGAATATCTTGCAATATATGCTGACTGCATGTGGTAGTTTATTTAAAATTAATTTACAGGACATGGGCATTTCGAGTTAAGCCAGCAATTATTGCCCATCTCTAAATGCTCTTGAGAAGTGATCTTGAGCTGCCTTCTTGAACCGCTGAATTCCATGGACTTCCCATGGTACACCCATGATGATGTTAGAGAGGGAGTTCCAGGATTTTGACCAGCAACAGTGAAGAAACAGCGATAAATTTCCAAGTTAGGGTGGAGAATGGCTTGGAGGGGAACTCCCAGGGGGTGGTGTTCCCATGTGTCTGTTGCCCTTGTCTTTCTCGAGGTGGTGGTCGTGGCTTTGGAAGTTGCCGCATAATCAACCATGGTGAGGTCCTGCACTGCATCTTGTAGATGGTACACACTGCCACCACTGTTTATCGGTGGTGGAGAAAGTGAATATTTGTGGATGGGGTGACAATCAAGCGGCTGTTTTGTCCTGGATGGTATGGAGCTTCTTCAGTATTGGAGCTGCCACTCATCGACGCAAGATTTTGGCATGTTATAGGCCTTCCCCTTTGTTTTTTTCCTCCCTTTTCCCAAATCTGAACTTGTTTGTAAAGTGTTACATCTCTAACATCTTCCAGCTCTGCTGCAGGTCATAGACCTGAATTATTAACTGTCTCTCTATCTCCACAGATGCTGTCAGACTGCCGAGATGTTTCCAGCATCTCATGCCATGCATTTCCAAATTCCCAGTATTCTAGTCTATTTATTGTGTCACAAGTAAGCTTATATTAACACTGCACTGTGAAAATCCCTTGGTCGCCACACTCAGGTGTCTGTTCGGGTACACTGAGGGGGAATTTAGTAAGGCCAATGCACCTAACCAGCACGTCTTTCGGACTGGGGGAGGAAACCGGAGCACCTGAAGGAAACCCACACAGAAACGGGGAGAACATGCAGACTCCGCACAGACAGTGACCCAAGCCGGGAATCAAACCCGAGTCCCTGGCGCTGTGAGGCAGCAATGCTAACCACTGTGCAGATTCCAGGATATAGGACAATAAAAAACAACATAAATTACTGAGCACAAACACGCAGAAGTGGCGGGACTGAAGAGAAATGCACTTCTGCCTCTCACAGAAAGCTGACAGCTGCTTCATTATGTTTGGTGTGATTGGCACTAAAATCAGCTGCCGGGGATGATTTCACACTTGGATCAAGAATTATGAATGGGAATTGAAAACGGCACATTCAGAATTCCAGGCTTGGATTAAATTCACACTTGGATCGCCTTTGATTATCCAGAATGGAACGGCAGCACTAATAGATTTCTTTTCCGCGGGCCCTGCTTTTTACGCACATGCTTTTAGGATATTCTCAACAGTTTTTTGTTTGCACTTATGTCTCCAGCCTTGTTTTAAGGCAGCAGAAGATGTGTTTTTTTATTTTGCAAACAGCAGCATTGTCTGCTAAAGGAAAAATAGTTTTTGTCCATTTGTTTCCAAATTGCACGATTTGGTTTGAAGACACCTGCTGTCATTCAGGCTGTGAAAGATAATCGGAATGGTATTATCTATCCACTCCTATAATTTTCATACTGATAGCTTTTTGTTTGAGATGTCTTGCATCTGTGATTGTGGAGCAGCCAATACACTGTTTGCAGCATCATCCTTTCTTACCTGCGGGCAGAGGCTATCGATCTGTGTTGCTGCCATGCGAACCAACTTCACGCCTTCCTCATTATTCGAAATGGAGCACGCCAGGTTTGCAACCTGTAATTTAGATAGCAAATGAGAAAGTGCATTACAAAATTTGACACTCTCCTAATGTGCATCATCTGTGGGGAAATCAAGTGCAAGTCCAAAGGACCATTATCCACATTATAAATGAACAATTCTGGGCCTCAACTGCATCCGAGCCACAAACAACTCAGTGTTTGGAAGACAGTTGCTTAAAAAATACGAATCGCCTTGCTCACTGATATTGGTTTGCTTTCAGCATTCTTGAAGGTATGCAAACATATCTTCATAGAATCCCTGTCGTGCAGAAGGAGGCCATTCGGCCCATTGAGTCTGCACTGACCACAATCCCACCCAGGCCGTACACACATAACCCCACGTATTTACCCTAGCTCATTCCCTTGACGCGAAGGGGCAATTTAGCATGGCCAATCCACCTAACCCACACATCTTTGGACTGTGGGAGGAAGCCAGAGCACCCGGAGGAAACCCACGCAGATACAGGGAGAATGTGCAAACTCCACAGTGACCCAAGCTGGGAATCGAACCTGGGTCCCTGGCACTGTGAAGCGGCAATGCTAACTACAGTGCCACTGTGCCACCCTTATGGCTAACTGAGTTAAATGCATCATGCAAACATGAGCAGAACCAAACAGATCTAAAAGATTCAATCTCTGGCCCTTGAGTAAGCTGTTCTCATCTGGAGCTTCAGTTTGATCAGCAGACTTGGCCTCATCCTTTGTCTACCAAGGGCAAGAAGTTTGCCAGTATTTTCATTCCAGGTCGCTGTCCAATATTCTCTCTGGGAAATTTCTCTGACAATTGGATGAGGCGAGGATGACGCCATCCTTTGTTAGAATGTAACCAGTGACAAATTTGTATTGGGTGGAGTGTGATCAATGGGAACAAATGGAAGGGTCAGCTGACCCAGTAAAACATGGAACCAATCAGAGTGATGTAATAGTCAGCTAACCAACTGATTCACTATAAATAAGGAACTATGTAGAATGGTGGAAAGCTTGGAGTGGCCCAGGGCGAGGCCCCAAGTTTGGAGTAATGATGTTTCTTTATTAAACCCTTTAGAACATAGAACATAGAAAGCCACAGCACAAACAGGCCCTTCGGCCCACAAGTTGCGCCGATCACATCCCCACCTCTAGGCCTATCTATAGCCCTCAATCCCATTAAATCCCATGTACTCATCCAGAAGTCTCTTAAAAGACCCCAACGAGTTTGCCTCCACCACCACCGACGTCAGCTGATTCCACTCACCCACCACCCTCTGAGTGAAAAACTTACCCCTGACATCTCCTCTGTACCTACCCCCCAGCACCTTAAACCTGTGTCCTCTCGTAGCAACCATTTCAGCCCTTGGAAATAGCCTCTGAGAGTCTACCCTATCCAGACCTCTCAACATCTTGTAAACCTCTATCAGGTCACCTCTCATCCTTCGTCTCTCCAGGGAGAAGAGACCAAGCTCCCTCAACCTATCCTCATAAGGCATGCCCCCCAATCCAGGCAACATCCTTGTAAATCTCCTCTGCACCCTTTCAATGGCTTCAACATCTTTCCTGTAATGAGGTGACCAGAACTGCGCGCAGTACTCCAAGTGGGGTCTAACCAGGGTCCTATAAAGCTGCAGCATTATCTCCCGACTCCTAAACTCAATCCCTCGATTAATGAAGGCCAGTACGCCGTACGCCTTCTTGACCGCATCCTCCACCTGCGAGGCCGATTTAAGAGTCCTATGGACCCGGACCCCAAGGTCCTTCTGATCCTCTACACTGCTAAGAATGGTACCCTTCATATTATACTGCTGCTTCATCCCATTGGATCTGCCAAAATGGATCACCACACACTTATCCGGGTTGAAGTCCATCTGCCACTTCTCCGCCCAGTCTTGCATTCTATCTATGTCTCGCTGCAACTTCTGACATCCCTCCAAACTATCCACAACACCACCTACCTTGGTGTCGTCAGCAAACTTACCAACCCATCCCTCCACTTCCTCATCCAGGTTCTTTGATTTATAAATTGGAGTAAGTTTTGTTGTTGTTTCATTAGCTGCATTTTGAAGAGTTCCTTCTGAAGAAAGTTCCTTCCTCCAAATATTCTGCAGAGATTGAGGTCGTGTTTTGAACTCCGGCCCTCTTTACAGAAAGCAAATCCGGGTGGTCGGGAGGAGTTAAAATGAAGCAGAGTTCTTTTAAAATGCAACTTGGCTCCAATTATGTAATCAGGGCCCAGTGTGCCATTTTAACCTGAGGCGAGCAATGCTGGTTTATCCCCACCAGGCCAAACCTGTTGGAAACAGGAGCCAAGGCTAGAGGCAAGTGTATATTGATATTGTCTGACTAGGTTCCCACGTACACCAGAAAGACTTGGAAAGCTTCTCTGGTTCCCACAAGGAAACATTGGGCAACACCCACACCATCTCACCCAACTTGCCCACTGAGTACCACTCCTTCTCGTCCCCAATGGTGTAATTTTAGTGGCTTGGCAGTCACTTCTGACTGCCTCCTGCTGCCTCCCATTCTGCTGAGTTCCCACAGGGAAATAAAGGTCGGGGCTCAAAGGTCAAGACTCACACATAAAGTTAAAATTTATTTATTAGTGTCACAAATAGGCTTATGTTAACACTGCAATCAAGTTACTGTGAAACTCCCCTAGTCGCCACACTCCGGCGCCTGTTCGGGTACACTGAGGGAGAATTCAGCATGGCCAATGCACCTAACCAGCACGTCTTTTGGACTGTGGGAGGAAACCGGAGCACCTGGAGGAAACCCATGCAGACACGAAGAGAGCCTGGACACTCCACATGGACAGTGACCCAAGCCAGGAATCGAACCCAGGTCCCTGGCACTGTGAGGCAGCAGTGCTACCATGCTGCCGAGTGAGCTATCAAAGCAACGCCAGTGCCTGTGGAGCCTGTACTACTGGGAATCCCCATTGGCGTCAGCAATGTTTATTTAACACCCTCGATCGGGCAGTAATGCCAAGGCGCTTCATAAAAGCGGCAAAGAGAATACAGCCACCCAGGATGAGTTTGGGGAGATAATCAAAAGTAAAATGGGAGAGAAGACTTTTAGATGGGGAAGAGAGATGGAGCAAGGAAGAGGGAATGAAACAGACAAATTCTATCAGCAGGGATTCAAGCCTTTGTAACTTATGGTTAAGCAGAAGGAGGAGAATAGTAATGGCAGCAAGATGTTGGAGCTGGAAGTTTGCACTGTGAAAAGGAGATTCCCCAGGAGAACATTGGAGATATTGTGCCTGGAGGTAGTTAAAAAAAAGGATGAGAATTTCTGTTATGATGGAGAGGGTTGGGGATGGAAGCAGGCAAGGTGGGAATGGGTGAGGAATAGGATGCAAGGTTTGAAGAGGGCACCAAACCTCTTGGGGAAGCCATGGCATAGTGGTAAAGTCACTGGACTAGTAATCCTGAGGCTTAGGCTAATGATGTGAGAATAGGGGGTTCAAGTCCCACTGTAGCTGCTGGTGGAATTTAAATTCAGTTCATGAAATCCGGTATTGAGAAAGCTCGTCTTAGCGATGCTGGCCACGAAACTATCATTGATTGTCAGAAGACAATTGCCCTTTAGGGAAGAAAATCTGCACCCTTACATCATCTGGCTTACATGTGACTCCAGATCCACAGCAATGTGTTTAGCTCTTAACTGCCCTCTGAAATTGCCGAGCAAGGTCACTCAGTTCAAGGGCAATTAGGGATGGGCAACAAACCCTGGCCTTGCCATCGACGCCCATATCTTATGAAAGGAAAGCAGGGAACAAACATTAAATGAGGGTTTTTTTCAGGGAAGTAGCATGAGCTGGTCAAGTTCAGATTTAGTCAGATTTGACCATCTCATCATATAATGAATAAATTGGCTTTCAAAATGTTTTCAGTAATTTGACTTTTATCTTGTGGTTATAAAGAGTCCTTTCTCAGCAGATGACATTTTTTAGGGTGGGGGCGGGGAGAACATAGATCATAGAACATAGAACATTACAGCGCAGAACAGGCCCTTCGGCCCACGATGTTGCACCGACCAGTTAAAAAAAAAAACTGTGACCCTCCAACCTAAACCAATTTCTTTTCGTCCATGAACCTATCTACGGATCTCTTAAACGCCCCCAAACTAGGCGCATTTACTACTGATGCTGGCAGGGCATTCCAATCCCTCACCACCCTCTGGGTAAAGAACCTACCCCTGACATCGGTTCTATAACTACCCCCCCTCAATTTAAAGCCATGCCCCCTCGTGCTGGATTTCTCCATCAGAGGAAAAAGGCTATCACTATCCACCCTATCTAAACCTCTAATCATCTTATATGTTTCAATAAGATCCCCTCTTAGCCGCCGCCTTTCCAGCGAAAACAATCCCAAATCCCTCAGCCTCTCCTCATAGGATCTCCCCTCCATACCAGGCAACATCCTGGTAAACCTCCTCTGCACCCTCTCCAAAGCCTCCACATCCTTCCTGTAATGTGGGGACCAGAACTGCACACAGTACTCCAAGTGCGGCCGCACCAGAGTTGTGTACAGTTGCAACATAACGCTACGACTCCTAAATTCAATCCCCCTACCAATAAACGCCAAGACACCATATGCCTTCTTAACAACCTTATCTACTTGATTCCCAACTTTCAGGGATCTATGCACACATACACCTAGATCCCTCTGCTCCTCCACACTATTCAAAGTCCTCCCGTTAGCCCTATACTCAACACATCTGTTATTCCTACCAAAGTGAATTACCTCACACTTCTCCGCATTAAACTCCATCCGCCACCTCTCGGCCCAACTTTGCAACCTGTCTAAGTCTTCCTGCAGACTACGACACCCTTCCTCACTGTCTACCACACCACCGACTTTGGTGTCATCAGCAAATTTGCTAATCCACCCAACTATACCCTCATCCAGATCATTAATAAATATTACAAACAGCAGTGGCCCCAAAACAGATCCCTGAGGTACACCACTTGTAACCGCACTCCATGATGAATATTTACTATCAACCACCACCCTCTGTTTCCTATCCGCTAGCCAATTCCTGATCCAATTTCCTAGATCACCCCCAATCCCATACATCTGCATTTTCTGCAGAAGCCTACCATGGTGAACCTTATCAAACGCCTTACTAAAATCCATATATACCACGTCCACTGCCTTGCCCCCATCCACCTCCTTGGTCACTTTCTCAAAAAACTCAATAAGGTTAGTAAGGCACGACCTACCTGCCACAAAACCATGCTGACTATCACCTATCAATTCATTACTCTCCAAATAACTATAAATCCTATCCCTTATAATTTTTTCCAACATCTTGCCGACAACAGAAGTGAGACTCACCGGTCTATAATTCCCGGGGAAGTCTCTGTTCCCCTTCTTAAACAATGGGACAACATTCGCTAACCTCCAATCTTCTGGTACTATACCAGAGGCCAACGACGACCTGAAGATCAGAGCCAGAGGCTCTGCAATCACTTCTCTTGCCTCCCAGAGAATCCTTGGATAAATCCCATCCGGACCAGGGGATTTATCTATTTTCAGACCCTCCAGAATATCCTGCACATCCTCCTTATCAACTGTAATACTGTCTATTCTACTCCCTTGCAACCCAGTGTCCTCCTCAGCTATATTCATGTCCCCTTGCGTGAACACCGAAGAGAAATATTGGTTCAATGCTTCACCAATCTCCTCCGGTTCCACACATAACTTCCCTCTGCCATCTATAACTGGCCCTAAACTTGCCCTAACCAACCTTCTGTTCTTGAAGGAAGAGAAGTGTTGCCAGCCTGATACATCGGGACCATACTAGCTTCAATAGAATGATTTTAATGATCAAAAATATTTATAAAATATATTTTTCAAAAGTATAAAGTGGGGGGAAGGCGGGGCGGGGGGGGGGGGGGGGGGGAGGGGGGTGGGTGGATGTTGGTGGATATATTGGAAAAGAGAATCCCCCTCAGCTTCTGGCCTGCTGCGAGTCTATTATGCAGCTAAGGAACACGCAGGTTACTCCTCCTGAGTAAACTCCCAGGTAACACAGCAGGTACTGAGCTGCCTGGGAGACAGGTTTGTTTCATGAGTATCAACTTTAAAAGCATCCCCAAGAGTTGCGGAACACTCATTCGGAACTGGAAGCACACAAAATCATCTGTTCACCGTTCCCAGCTTGTAATTCACCCCCCCCCCCCCCCCCCCCCCGGCAACACTGAAAGAACCTCGAACAGAATCCTGCACTAGAAATATCACATTGGCCGGGACAGCTGGGAACGTCGGTGCTCATTTAAATCGCTCCGTGACTCCACGTTTCACGATTTCCCCCCTTGGCCAAGAAACGTTCCTCACCTTGAGGTAAACAATCTCCCTTTTCAAAAATAAAGCTTGATTAATTTCTGAGACATTGTTTTGAGCCAGTGGCCTATTTGAGGCTTTCTCTGTGTATTCTTTTGTTAATTCTCTCACAAGGCACTGGATTCTAGAATTTGCCTGACAGAACAGCACGGTGGTTCTGCTGCTCGCTTCACACTTTGATGCTCACAGACTGAAGTGCCGGTGGAGGCGATGTGCCAACTGGCTGCCTTACACGTTTTTGTCGCTCCTTTTGTCCTGATGCCTTGTTGATGTGGCAGCTGATCAGGGAAACAGTACTGGTAGCAAAACAGTGGGGAAGTTTGCTTCCCAACCGGTGTCTGAACATTGTTAGATACATTTCTGGGGCAGGGCCAGGAACTGAGGAGTTATGTGTCTCACTAATGTTTTTCCAAGTAATGACAAAGGGTTACCCTCAGGAATGTGCTCTATGGAGTGAATGACATAATTCTGCACATTATAATAGCGACTACATTTTAAAATGACATTGCTTTGGAACTTTAAATCGTGAAAGACCTAACATCAATGCAAGTCTTTATGTTGTCCTTTTTTTTCACCTGTGGTTTCCTTCCGTAGGTCAGCTCATGACACCACTCTAGGGTCTGTATGCAGCGGCAGACAGACCAATGGGGAAGCAATGGCATAGTGGCATCTCCGGCAACGCCGGCATCTCCACATAGTGGCATTGCCCAGGGCATCCAGGTTCAAATCCCACCACAGCAGATGAAATTTGAATTCAATAAAAATCTGGAATTAAAAGTGTAATGATGACCATGAAACCATTGTTATAAAAACCCATCTGGTTCATTAATACCCCAAGGGAAGGAAATCTGCCATCCTTACTGGTTTGGCCTACATGTGACTCCAGACGACTCCACAGCAATGTGGTCAGTAAGTGGTCTCACAACACCAGGTTAAAGTCCAACAGATTTATTTGGTAGCATGAGCTTTTGGAGCGCTGCTCCTTCATCAGGTGAGTGCAGGATTTGTTTCACAAACAGGGCACATATAGACACAAACTCAATTACAAGATAATGGTTGGAATGCGAGTCTTAACAAGTAATCAAGTCTTTACAGGTGCAGACAATGTGAGTGGAGAGAGGGTTAAGCACAGGTCAAAGAGGTGTGTATTGTCTCAAGCCAGGACAGTTAGTGAGATTTTGCAAGCCCAGGCAAGTTGTGGGGGTTACAGATAGTGTGACATGAACCCAAGATCCTGGTTGAGGCCGTCCTTAAGTCCCTCATAGCGGAACTTGGCTATCAATTTCTGCTCGGCGATTCTGCATTGTCGTGCGTCTTGAAGGCCGCCATGGAGAATGCTTACCCGAAGATCAGAGGCTGAATGACCTTGACTGCTGAAGTGTTCCCCGACAGGAAGGGAACACTCCTGCCTGGTGATTGTCGAGCAATGTGGTTGACTCTTAATTCCCCCTGAAATGGCAACTCAGTTGAAGGGCAATTAGGGATGGATCCTGCCAGTGATCCCATGATCTTCTCATGAATAAATTAATCAATCTCCCTTGAGTATCCACAGTCAAACAATTCCAAATCTTGACCAATGTATTATAAGATCCCTTGTACTACTTTGGTTGAACCAATTAGTTGCTGCAGCTGCTACTGTTCCAGTTTGCAGGTACAATTATCACGAGTTGAAAGCTGGGCATGTCTGTGAGACTTCCAGGGATGGCCTGCCATCCACCAATAGCATCACCATTTAGGACCAAAATGAGAAATTTCTTTAAAGTTTTAAAGTATCTTTATTAGTCACAAGCAGGCTTACATTAACACTGCAATGAAGTTACTGTGAAAATCCCCGAGTCACCACACTCCAGCGCCTGTTCGGGTACACTGAGGGAGAATTTAGCATGGCGAATGCACCTAACCAGCACGTCTTTCAGACTGCGGGAGGAAACCGGGGCATCCGGAGAAAGCCCACACAGACACGGGGAGAACTCTGCGCGGATAGTGACCCAAGCCGGAATTGAACCCAGGTCCTTGGCACTGTGAGGCAGCAGTGCTAACCACTGTGTCACCGTCCTGCCCCAGTGGCACTCTCATGGATATTTGGAAGCCTCTACCCCCAAGGGTTGCAGATGCTCACTTGTTGAATGTACTTAAAAAGAGATTGATATATCTTTGGATACTAAAGGATACTGTAAAGGTACAGTGCCAAGGACCTGGGTTCAATTCCGGCTTGGGTCACTATCCGTGCAGAGTTCTCCCTGTGTCTGTGTGGGCTTTCTCCGGATGCCCCGGTTTCCTCCCGCAGTCTGAAAGACGTGCTGGTTAGGTGCATTCGCCATGCTAAATTCTCCCTCAGTGTACCCGAACAGGCGCCGGAGTGTGGTGACTCGGGGATTTTCACAGTAACTTCATAGAATATCGACAGTGTATATGCCACTTGGCCTATCAAATCTGCACCGACTCTCCAAAAGGGCATCTTACCCTCTTTCCCCATAACCCCATGCATTTTTTCCATGGCTAATCCACCTAACCAGCACATCTTTGGAGGAAACCGGAGCACCTGGGGGAAACGCACACAGACACGGGGAGAAAGTGCAAACTCTACACAGTCACTCAAAGCCAGAATTGAACGCGGGTCCCTGGCGTTGTGAGGCAGCAATGCTAACCACTGTGCCACTCTTTGTCACTGGATAAAACAGTAAATTAATTTCTGATTAATTTTTATGCCCTGACCTACTTGAATGTTTCTTTGTATCTTTTTCTTTTCTCTCACAAGGCTATGGATCCTAGAATTTCCTTGATAGAACAGCACAGTGGTGCTCCTGTTTGCTTCACTCTTCTATGCTTACAAACTGGAATGCCAGAGAAAGCAAGGAAGGTGGAAGATCAGCCATACTTGTATTGAATGGCAGAACAGACTCGAAGGGCCAAGTGGCCTACTCCTGCTTCCATCTCTTAGGTTCTCACACTCTTTTGTTCTAGAGATAAGAAGACTCACACACCATCCATTACAATTTGGCTGCCAGGTGAGAAAGTTGCATAAACCTTGATAAAACATGGGCTGGAATTTATTCACAACCTTACCATATGAATGGGTGTATATTTTCAATGTAAGCCAGACAATGTAGCTGGGAAATTCCCTGGCGATGAAGGAAAAATGTAAGAGCAGGAGTCTGCCACTTGAAGAAATTCCTCCCCAATCTCAGTCCTAAATGGCTGATCACTTATTCTCACAATATGACTCTTGTGTTCCGGAGTACCAAGCCAAGGGACACATTTCCTCAGCAACTACTCTGTCAAACCCTGTGAAAATTGTATTTGTTTCAATTAGATCACCTCTCATTCTTCTATTCAACAAAGAACATAGCCCTGATTTACTCAATCGCTTTTCAGAGGATAATTCCCTCATCCCTGGACGCAATCCAACGAACCTTGGTTGCATTTCCCTCTCGGGGAAGTATTTCTTTCCATTTGGAAGGAATCAAAACTGTGCACTGTTTCAAAAACAGAAAATGCTGGAAAATCTCAGCAGGTCTGACAGCATCTGTGGAGAGAACCAAAGTTTGGAGTTTGGATGACCCTTCGTCAGAGCTAAGAGCAAAGAAAATCAGAAAAGATTTTCTTGCCCCATTTCTATGGGGGGAGGGGGGGGAGTGGTTGCTGTATTAGGGCAAAGGGAATGTAAATGGAAAATGGAAACTTTTAGCACCTCTCTCAGCCTTCTTCATCCTCATTTACATTCCCTTTGTCCTATTACAACCTCCCCACCGTCATGGTATAAATCTTTTGTGATTTTCTTTGCTCTTAGCTCTGATGAAGGGTCGTCCAGCCTTGAAACGTTGGCTCTATTCTCTCTCCGCAGATGCTGCCAGACCTGCTGAGATTTTCCAGCATTTTCTCTTTTTGTTTCAGATTCCAGCAGGTGCAGTATTTTGCTTTTAACTGTACACTGTTTGCCTTGTATAATTATAGTGAGATATATTTATTCCTATATTCAATTCCTTTCATGTGAAAAGTAACATACTATTTGCCTTCCTAATTGTTTGCTGTACCTGTATGTTAACTTTCTGTGATACATGTACAATTAAACTCTCAGGTGTCTTTGAATACCAACATTTGCAAGTCTCTCCCCATCCAAAAATTATTCTGCTTTTTAAAATTGTTCCGACAAAATGAGATAACTTCATAACTTCACCACATTGTATTCCATCTGCCATGTTCTTGCTCAATCACCCAAACTATCTCAATCTGTCTGCAGCCTCTTTGCATCCACTTACTTTCCCACCTAATCTTATATCTTCAACAAATTTGGATACATTACATTCAGTCCCTCATCTAAGTCATTGATATAGAGAGCAGCGGTGGGCATCCTGCAGCTTGAGGGCCGCGTGTGGCCCATCTGGGTTCTCAGCATGAGATATTTTGTTGATCATTGTCCACGTGCAGGATTGTGACATTCTGCTGATTTCTGTCCACATGGTTTCCTTTTTCCAACCAGTATGACTTAAGTGAAGCGAATGAGGTGCATGCATTTTCCTCAACTGTGGATTCCCATCTACAGTTGTTGACTGGGCCCTCAACAGCGTGCAGTCCATCTCCCGTGCCACAGCCCTCACCCCCTCGCCTCCCTTCCAGAACAAGGATAGAGTCCCCCTTGTTCTCACATTCCACCCCGCCAACCTCCGCATGCAAAGCATAATCCTCCGCCATTTTCGCCAACTCTAGCGTGATGTCACCACCAAACACATCTTTCCTTCACTCCCTCTGTTAGCATTCCACAGAGATCGTTCCCTTCGGAATAGCCGAGTCCCTCCTCCACTGTTCCCGACACCTCTCCTATCATTCATGGCACCTTCCCATGCAATCGCAGAAGGTGTAACACCTGTCCCTTTACCTCTTCTATGCTCACCATCCAAGGTCCAAAACACTCATTCCGGGTTAAGCAGCGTTTCACTTGCACCTCTTTCAATTTGGCCTATTGCATTTGCTGCTCCCAATGTGGCCTCCTCTATATCGGAGAGACCAAGCGTAGACTGGGTGATTACTTTGTTGAGCACCTTCGGTTTGTGCGCAATCAGGACCCTGACCTTCCGGTTGCTTGCCATTTTAACACACGATCCTGCTCCCATGCCCACATGTCTGTCCTTGGCCTGCTGCAATGTTCCAGTGAAGCTCAACACAAACTGGAGGAACAGCATCTCATCTTCCGGCTGGGCACTTTACAGCCTTCCGGTTTCAACACCGAATTCAATAACTTCAGATTATTTGCTCTACTCCATCTCGGCCCCTTTGTTTTCATTCTATTTTATTTAATTTTTTACTATTCTCTACCTTTTATTTCTTTGTTGTCTTTCTTCATTTTTCTTCTCCCCCCCCCATTCTTTCCTTCTCCCTACTCCATCCCCCTTCCCTTACGTTTTCTCCCCCCCCGCTTACCCTTTTCTACATTCTCCCTCTGTCCCATTCCGCCCCCCCCACTCCCCGAACATCTCCATCTGTCACAGCTTCCAATTTCTCTGCCTTTTATTCTCTCTGTGGACTGCCATTAGCAGTCTTTTCCTCTGGTTTCTGTGGCTATGACTCATCTTTCATTCCCTCCCCCTGCAGTATGAACATCTCCCACTTTCTGCACCTTTTAACTTTGACAAAGAGTCATCTGGACTCGAAACGTCAGCTCTTTTCTCTCCTGACAGATGCTGCCAGACCTGCTGGAATTTTCCAGCGTTTTCTCTTTTGGTTTCAGATTCCAGCATCCGCAGTAATTTGCTTTTAACTTTTATTTATTATTATGAGGTGCATGCTTACTGGACACAACATTGACTGTGAGAGCCGTGCTCTGTGTCTAAACTGTAAATATTTATTTTGTCTTTACCGTTTGAGGTGGATGATAGTTCTATTAATATATGAATGATTAAGTATTTTCTATAACTGGTGATGAAATATTTGATGTGCATTAAATGTATTTAATCTTATTCATGGGGTCATGGTTAGTGAACAAGCCTGATTTCAATCTTGCATCCCACTGAGATGAAGAAAGGTCACTCATGCGGCCCACTCACCAGCATAGGTTGCCCATCACGAATATAGATGGTAAAGAGCTCAGGCTCAAGCATTGAACCTTCCAGCCTGCCAACTGAAAAATGTATTATTTATTACTACTCTGACCTTTTTTGTTCTTTAACCAATTTTTACCCATACGATGCTAAATTCCAGCAGTCCTACTTTTGTGTGCTAACCTCTCGTGTGGCATCTTTTCAAATGCGTTTTGAAAATCCAAAATTAAAGCTACCACACCTCCGCCAATCTTTGACAAATGACATTTGACGAGACAAAGCTCTCGACACACTTTCACCATGCGGAGTGGAAATTTTCAGCAGTGTTCTGAACAATACCGGTTTCCCAAATAAGACTCAGACTCAACACGATCGAATCATATCTGCTACTGCTGAAGTGAATTTTTAGCTTTCTCATTTCTTTTCTGGCACAGCACCAAGTCCGCATAATTCATCAAGGTCTACATAACGAAGCAATTCTGCTTCTCTTCAACTCCCTGCAAAGCCTGTCATTACTGAATAATATATCACATGTTAAAGGCTTGCAAATTCTCTGCACACTACATTTCTTAGTTGGCATGTCATCTCATTCACACTGCAGTGACTTGTCATTTAATTTAAGGGTTTGTACAGCTAATATTTTTCCTCGGCAAATCCTGTGATGCAAATACAGTCCAGCTCCTTTCACTGCCGCGATATTCAGCTGGATAGATGCATTTGCATCAACATGTATAATTGCACAAAACTAAATGTCAAATCAAGCTTGATCATCGGAACTGTTAAGGTTCTAATGGGAGGATTTTCCATAGGCATTCAAAAGAATTCAAAGATGAAGGAAAGAATGATTGCAAACCGCAAAGTCATTTTAAGAAGGTGGGGTGGGGAAAAATGGCCAAGTGTCAGGTTGTGACTGAAAACCACCACGTTCCTCTCCAGACACAGCCAGATTTTCTCACCAGATCTTCTGTCACTCTTTCACAAACAAAATCTGGGTCTTGGTTTGCACTATCACTCTGGTGGGGCGGGGCATGGTGGGGCTGGATAGAGCTGGCAAGGCCAGCTCCACAGAGCACAGGGCGTCATTTTTAAAAGACGCCCAATCTGTGGAAATAATAGATTCCCTCCCACACCCCGCGGCCACGAAGGACCCCCCCCTCCCGACCCACAAGCTTTGAGGTGAACACCCCACCAAAGAAGTATCGGGGGCACTCTCCCCCTTTTAATCACCCCCCCCCTGCTGTCCTCAGCGTGCACCACTCCCTCATCCACCACACATAAAGGAAACCCCCTCCCCCTCCCAAATGGAGGAGGATAGCGCCCCTGGCAGTGCCCAATTCACTGCTACCTGGCATTGCTAGTGTGCCGGGGGGCAATGCCCAGCCTAGGCCCTCAACCCCTGCGGCCTCCAGGCACCTCCACACCCCTGGCATGGTCATCACGCCTGGTTTTCGTGTTCGAAAACCAGTGGTGAATCGCGCAGGTGTGACATCACACTGCAGGGGGAGCATTCCACTGAGCTGGACTGTACGTTGTAGAGCAATTTAATTATACTTAAATTGTTTAAATTCATGTAAATAGGGCATGAACCTAATTATGTCGCTGATGGGGGCCCAGGAGGATCTGAGACAGAGATCTCATGGCGCAAATCCCAATATGGCCCTCTCATGAGATTCAGTGACCATAATGGGATTTGCACCTATGGCGAACGGACCGCTTAATCTCACCCTTGATGTGAAAGCCACCCTCAAATTTATTTACTTTGTTTTTATTGTACTCAGGTTTTAAAATTCAAAGATTGCTATTATCAACCTTATTTTGTTTTGTTCGCCATTGTTCATCTCCAAGGAACTCTTCTTCTGTATCATAGAAATCCTACACTGCAGAAGGAGGCCATTCGGCCCATCGAGTCTGCACCGACCACAATCCCACCCAGGCCCTACCCCCACATCCCTACACATTTTACCCACTAATCCCTCTAACCTACGCATCTCAGGACACTAAGGGGCAATTTTAGCATGGCCAATCAACCTAACCCGCACATCTTTGGACTGTGGGAGGAAACCGGAGCACCCGGAGGAAACCCACGCAGACACGAGGAGAATGTGCAAACTCCACACAGACAGTGACCCGAGCTGGGAATCGAACCCAGGACCCTGGAGCTGTGAAGCAGCAGTGCTAACCACTGTGCGACCGTGCCTCCCTGTATACCTGTATAACCTGTGACTGAGTCATACATTCATTGCTGCTCTGATATCTTGTTCATTTTATGCTCCAAAGCCATCCTTCCTTCGCCTCCTACATTCTCACTTGAACTCACTTGGATTCCCTTCGTCTTCAATTTTCTTTTATCCTGGGGACTTAAACCACAAGTTTTTAGTTAAAAAGAAATATCATAAAGATTCCACCTTGATTTTCCTCACATCCTTTTTCACTCAGTTGAATCTTGGTGATGTCCTAATTTATGGGACATTGCTCCTCACCTGGGATTGTCCATTTTTATCTTTACCAGGTGGAATGGCCTGACAATTCTGCTTGTTAACCCACTTTGCATTGACTCTGCATCTGTGGAATTCACTACCCCAAAGTGCAGTGGACGCTGCAACAGTGAGTAAATTTAAGGAGGAGTTACAGATTTTTAATTGGTAATGGGTTGAAGGGTTATGGGGAGTAGGCAGGAAAATGGGGATGAAGAGCATATCAGTCATGATCGAATGGCGGAGCAGACTCGATGGGCCGAATGGCTTAATTCTGCTCCTATATCTTATGAACTTATGATCTTGCTGTTGACCGTAAAATATTTGGCAATCACAGTGGATGCAAGAAACAGATTTAATAATATTCAAAAGAGAATTAAATACACTAAGTGGAAAGAAAAACATGCACTACTGGGAAATGAAGGGATATGGGATCAATTGAATAGCTTTACCAAAGAGGTGGCTCAGACACGATGGGTTTAATGGCCTCTTATGTTTTATTATTCAATGGAAAAGAAATGCTGGAAAGTATTGAAATGCAGCAAGACAAGAATTCTAACCTTAATAGCTAAATCTCGACCTTCTAAATCTGCAACAGGAACATCTATAACTTCCATTAGATACCCAGCACAGTAAACACCTAGGACAAGACACATTAATAGATCCCATGTGGTAAGGTAGCCGTATTTCTCTGCCTGATCTTGTACAGCCAGAAACAGCTGAAACAAAGCTAAAAGGTTCCTGTCCTCAGGTACTTTCAAAAACCATGTTTCAATCTCTCGAACCAGGTTTCTGCCACAGCACTGATATAGTCATTATCAAAGTCACAAATCACATCCTATCTTACTGTGACAAAGGTAAACTTCCCTCTTTGTACTTTTTTACCCATCTTCAGCCTTTGTTTGACAGAGCTGACCACACAGAGACTTCCCCGGGAATTATAGACCGGTGAGTCTCACTTCTGTTGTCGGCAAGATGTTGGAAAAAATTATAAGGGATAGGATTTATAGTTATTTGGAGAGTAATGAATTGATAGGTGATAGTCAGCATGGTTTTGTGGCAGGTAGGTCGTGCCTTACTAACCTTATTGAGTTTTTTGAGAAAGTGACCAAGGAGGTGGATGGGGGCAAGGCAGTGGACGTGGTATATATGGATTTTAGTAAGGCGTTTGATAAGGTTCACCATGGTAGGCTTCTGCAGAAAATGCAGATGTATGGGATTGGGGGTGATCTAGGAAATTGGATCAGGAATTGGCTAGCGGATAGGAAACAGAGGGTGGTGGTTGATAGTAAATATTCATCATGGAGTGCGGTTACAAGTGGTGTACCTCAGGGATCTGTTTTGGGGCCACTGCTGTTTGTAATATTTATTAATGATCTGGATGAGGGTATAGTTGGGTGGATTAGCAAATTTGCTGATGACACCAAAGTCGGTGGTGTGGTAGACAGTGAGGAAGGGTGTCGTAGTCTGCAGGAAGACTTAGACAGGTTGCAAAGTTGGGCCGAGAGGTGGCGGATGGAGTTTAATGCGGAGAAGTGTGAGGTAATTCACTTTGGTAGGAATAACAGATGTGTTGAGTATAGGGCTAACGGGAGGACTTTGAATAGTGTGGAGGAGCAGAGGGATCTAGGTGTATGTGTGCATAGATCCCTGAAAGTTGGGAATCAAGTAGATAAGGTTGTTAAGAAGGCATATGGTGTCTTGGCGTTTATTGGTAGGGGGATTGAATTTAGGAGTCGTAGCGTTATGTTGCAACTGTACACAACTCTGGTGCGGCCGCACTTGGAGTACTGTGTGCAGTTCTGGTCCCCACATTACAGGAAGGATGTGGAGGCTTTGGAGAGGGTGCAGAGGAGGTTTACCAGGATGTTGCCTGGTATGGAGGGGAGATCCTATGAGGAGAGGCTGAGGGATTTGGGATTGTTTTCGCTGGAAAGGCGGCGGCTAAGAGGGGATCTTATTGAAACATATAAGATGATTAGAGGTTTAGATAGGGTGGATAGTGATAGCCTTTTTCCTCTGATGGAGAAATCCAGCACGAGGGGGCATGGCTTTAAATTGAGGGGGGGTAGTTATAGAACCGATGTCAGGGGTAGGTTCTTTACCCAGAGGGTGGTGAGGGATTGGAATGCCCTGCCAGCATCAGTAGTAAATGCGCCTAGTTTGGGGGCGTTTAAGAGATCCGTAGATAGGTTCATGGACGAAAAGAAATTGGTTTAGGTTGGAGGGTCACAGTTTTTTTTTTAACTGGTCGGTGCAACATCGTGGGCCGAAGGGCCTGTTCTGCGCTGTAATGTTCTATGTTCTATGTTCTATGTACACCATCCTCCTCTCGCGCCTCTCTCTTTTGGGCAACTGGCCCAGTTCCACTCTAACCTATCTAATCGTGGTCAGAGTGTCAATCGCAATAGCCTCTCTTGCTGCTCCCACACCTCTTCACAACATTATCCAAAAACAGAGCATTAGTTTTCACATGGATGCTGAGATACTTATATCTCCATCTCACCCCTACCTTGCTCAACACCTCAACTATTGCTAAATGATCAGACTGCTTATCCGACATCCGGTACTGGATAAGCAGAAGTTTCCTCTAATTAAATATTGGGAAGACTGAAGCCATTCTTGGGCCTTTTTCCAAACTCTATTCCCTTGCCACCAACTCTATCCCTTCCTCTGGCAACAGTCTGAGACTCAACCAGACTGTTCGTAAACTTGTGCCATATTAGGCTCCAAGATTAGCTTCCGTTCTCGTATTCATGCCATCACTCAGGTCACCTTTCCCTTCCTGCATAACATTGCTTCAACTTCCTCAGAGTAACAAAAGGCAGCAGATTGCCAATCTGTAACGATTTACCTGCGTTAAAAATGAAAAGTGCCTGCCTCATCCGACCTTCCTGACTCAGGCTAGATGAGAGTGAAGGAGCAATGGAGAGGAACAGAGAAGAACTTGCCCCCTTTTTCCAGCACTAGCCCCGTAAAGCAGGTGAGTTTAAAGATCCCATTGAAAGGGACAAGGTAAGATTCAAAAGAAAAAGAATGGGAGATGGGGGTAAGAGTTCAGCTATCGGGGGGATCTGGGCATGGAGGGAGGATCTGGACATTGGGAGGTGGGAGGGTTCAGACATGGGTGGGCTGCTGGCAAGGGCATAAAGCTGGGTCAGGGGGTTTTCAGGACGGGTGGAAGTTGTTTGGGTTGACAAGGGGTCATGCCAGGGTGGGCAATGGGTTGGGGTGCTTGGGTTAGAGGGGTGTCAGGTCAGGAGGGCCGGGTCAAATAGTAGATCAGGTCGGGGGGGGTCAGGTCATGGGGGTCAGGTCAGAGGGTTCAGGAAGGTGGTAGGATGTCATTTGGGTCTGGGGTGAGGGTCAGGGGGGTTGGTCGGGCTGGTGTGGGCCAGGCCTGGTCTAGTCAGGGGGTCAGGTTGCGGAAGCTGGGTGGGGAATAACATGAGAGGGGCAGTTTTTTTTGTTTGGTGTGTGTGGGAGGGTTCACTAGGAGATTGGCAGTTTTGGCAGGGGTTCAGCTATCAGAATGAGGGGAGTTTGGACATCAGGGGATAGGGGCAGCTGTACATCAGGGTGATAGTGAGTAGGGGCATGGGGCCTGAATGGGCTGAGGGGTTTATCCAGGTTGGGTAGGTTGGGGGGCGGGGGGGGGGGGGGCGGGGGGGTGAGTCTTCAGGTTGGGGAGGTCCAGGTTGGGTGGGCTTTGGGTTATGGGGGGGTTTCATTCAGGTCAAGGGGTGAGTTGGGAGGTGGGTATTGGGTTGGAGGTTGTTGCATCAGAGGCAGGGTGGCGGGAGGAGTGGGCTAGGGCTGGGTTGTTGTTTGGGTCAGGTGTGGGTTCAGGCCTGGTCGGGTCGGGAGATCAGGTCAAAGTGGGGGATGGGGAAACCATGGCATATCGTGGGGGTTCTTGTTTGGGATGGGTGTGGGTGGTCCCCTGCAGGTGGTCCCGTGTAAGGCTCGGTCTGGCTGTTTAAAATAGTCACTGTGAAGCCAGAAGTTTTCCCCTTTTAACTCTTTCAGAGTAACCATGAATGTGAAATTTACAACCCAGCCCAAAGCAATTGTCCAGGGGAAGTTAGCCCCCTGTTGGGTACCCCCCAGTCTGATGCTGGGGAGCCAGGGAGTATAGTCTGACATTCCAACAGGTGACACTCTACCCTCTGTAAACTTGAAGTCATCGGCTGCCCTTGTCTTAACTCGCACTAACTCTTGTTCTGCTATGAGGAAAGATAAAATGGTTGAAGGACCATCAAATGAAGCCATGGCCAGTATGTAGTAAGCCCAACAAGAAAAGTAGTTCTGGGCAGGCGCACATTTTAGTAGTAGTGAGAGTGGAACGGAGTGTAGAAAACACAGGGATGAAATTTTAAAAATAAATTACAAAAGCAAAAAGAAGGCAGGAAAAAATATTGGTAAATAAAATCAAGGGAAATCTAAAGATGTTTCATCAGTACAGAAAAAAAACATAAGGAAACTAAAGAAAGAGTATGGCCAATTGGAGACTAAATAGTAATTTGTCCATGTGTATAAGTATATAGTTAATGATAATACATAATATTATAATATACAATATATATTGTTACCTGTAGTCAATACAGATATAATGACACAAAATGTAAGAAGATGTAAGATTTTTAATCTGTTCTAATATTTGATATTATTCATCCAGGTGCACGTGTTGTTTGCACTGCTTGGCTGCTGCATTATTGGAAATGCATTACAATGATTGAAAGTTCAATTGTCAACCGCTGTTATTACCTCACCAAATACATCTAGATTTCTTCAAATGTGGCCCTTTTATTTGAGCTTGCAGTAATGGCCACCGTTGGGTGCAACAGGAAACAAATGTGTATGTGTTTCCCCCTGTGCCTGAGCTTTCAGGCTGCCAAGTGACATTTTCCAATTAGAAACACAGCAGATGTGTCATCAAACTATTCCTAAAATATCCCTGCCCCAGAATGAATTCATTTGTAGCGCCAGTAATTTCTGTTTCGCATTGCACTGCACCTCGATGTCATCTCCCTTCGTTTGTTACTCCGGAACCATGTCTCGAGGCTAGTGTATAATACAAGGAACTAACAGGGCTAGGCAGGTTTCTCTGAAGTGCACAAATTGCTACATTTGCCACTGAAGCATTCTGAAAAGAGCAGTAATGTCCTGTCACACCGAATCGACAACCTCAGAGCTCTGGAAATATTCTTCATATGTTTAATATTTCTGCTCAATTTATACAATCTTGCGAACAATCTTTCCTAAAGTGGTTGCTTTGTACAGTGGTACCCTATCAACTGTGGGCCAGAAGGTTACGAGGTAAAGCTGCAGCTCATTACTTGAGCATGAAAACCAGGCTGACACTTATCCCAGTTCTGAGGTGTACTGCCGGAGGTGTGGTCCTTCAGATTAGACATCAAGTCAAGCTACTGTCTGCCTGTTCAGGTGGATGTGAAAGATCTAACCGTCATTCAGTTGGTGCCACTCTTAGCTCTATTTGATTTGATTTGATTGATTGAGGCTTTTTCCCAGGGTGGAAATGGCTGCTACGAGAGGACACAGGTTTAAGGTAGCGGGGGGTAGGTACAGGGGAGATGTTAGGGGGAAGTTTTTCACACAGAGGGTGGTGGGCGAGTGGAATCGGCTGCCGTCAGTGGTGGTGGAGGCAAACTCAATAGGGTCTTTTAAGAGACTCCTGGATGAGTACATGGGACTTAATAGGATGGAGGGTTATAGGTAGGCCTAAAAGGTAGGGATATGTTCGGCACAACTTGTGGGGCCGAAGGGCCTGTTTTGTGCTGAAGTTTTCTATGTTCTATGTTCTATGTTCTATTATTAGTAGTCATGATGTGGAGATGCCGGCGTTGGACTGGGGTAAACACAGTAAGAAGTTTAACAACACCAGGTTAAAGTCCAACAGGTTTATTTGGTAGCAAAAGCCACACAAGCTTTCGAGGCTCTGAGCCCCTTCTTCAGGTGAGTGGGAATTCTGTTCACAAACAGAACTTATAAGACACAGACTCAATTTACATGAATAATGGTTGGAATGCGAATACTTACAACTAATCCAGTCTTTAAGAAACAAAACAATGGGAGTGGAGAGAGCAGTTTCCAGATGCAATTTTACATCTCATCCGCTTCATCCTGGACCACAATATCTTCACCTTCAACAACCAGTTCTTCATCCAGACACACGGAACAGCCATGGGGACCAAATTTGCACCTCAATATGCCAACATCTTCATGCACAGGTTCGAACAAGACTTCTTCACCGCACGGGACCTTCAACCGGTGCTATACACTAGATACATCGATGACATTTTCTTCCTTTGGACTCATGGTGAACAATCACTGAAACAACTCTATGATGACATCAACAAGTTCCATCCCACCATCAGGCTCACCATAGACTACTCTCCGGAATCGGTTGCATTCTTGGACACGCGCATCTCCATTAAGGACGGTCACCTCAGCACCTCACTGTACCGCAAGCCCACGGATAACCTCACGATGCTCCACTTCTCCAGCTTCCACCCTAAACACGTTAAAGAAGCCATCCACTACGGACAAGCCCTCCGTATACACAGGATCTGCTCGGATGAGGAGGATCGCAACAGACACCTCCAGACGCTGAAAGATGCCCTCATAAGAACAGGATATGGCGCTAGACTCATTGATCAACAGTTCCAACGCGCCACAGCGAAAAACCGCACCGACCTCCTCAGAAGACAAACACGGGACACAGTGGACAGAGTACCCTTCGTTGTCCAGTACTTCCCCGGAGCGGAGAAGCTACGGCATCTCCTCCGGAGCCTTCAACATGTCATTGATGAAGACGAACATCTCGCCAAGGCCATCCCCACACCCCCACTTCTTGCCTTCAAACAACCGCACAACCTCAAACAGACCATTGTCCGCAGCAAACTACCCAGCCTTCAGGAGAACAGTGACCAAGACACCACACAACCCTGCCACAGCAACCTCTGCAAGACGTGCCGGATCATCGACACAGATGCCATCATCTCACGTGAGAACACCATCCACCAGGTACACGGTACATACTCTTGCAACTCGGCCAACGTTGTCTACCTGATACGCTGCAAGAAAGGATGTCCCGAGGCATGGTACATTGGGGAAACTATGCAGACGCTGCGACAACGGATGAATGAACACCGCTCGACAATCACCAGGCAAGACTGTTCTCTTCCTGTTGGGGAGCACTTCAGCGGTCACGGGCATTCGGCCTCTGATATTCGGGTAAGCGTTCTCCAAGGCGGCCTTCGCGACACACGACAGCGCAGAGTCGCGGAGCAGAAACTGATAGCCAGGTTCCGCACACACAAGGACGGCCTCAACCGGGATATTGGGTTTATGTCACACTATTTCACATAAATATTTCTGCTTTTTTCCTCCTGAGTCTTTATCATGCGATCCTAGAATCAGAATTTATGTCACACTATTTGTAACTCCCACAGTTGCGTAGACCTGCAGAGTTTCACTGGCTGTCTTGTCTGGAGACAATACACATCTTTTTAGCCTGTCTTGATGCTCTCTCCACTCCCATTGTTTTGTTTCTTAAAGACTGGATTAGTTGTAAGTATTCGCATTCCAACCATTATTCATGTAAATTGAGTCTGTGTCTTATAAGTTCTGTTTGTGAACAGAATTCCCACTCACCTGAAGAAGGGGCTCAGAGCCTCGAAAGCTTGTGTGGCTTTTGCTACCAAATAAACCTGTTGGACTTTAACCTGGTGTTGTTAAACTTCTTACTATTATTAGTATGCAGTGAAAAGTATTATTTCTTGCGTGCTATACAGACAAAGCACCCCGTTCATAGAGAAAGAAATGAGAGAGTGCAGAATGTAGTGTTACAGTTATAGCTAGAGTGTAGAGAAAGATCAACTTAATGTGAGGGAGGTCCATTCAAAAGTCTGATGGCAGCAGTGAAGAAGCCATTTTTGAGTTGGCTGGTAGGTGATCACAGACTTATATCATTTTCCCGATGGAAGAGGGTGGGAGAGAGTATGTCCGGGGTGCAACGGGTCCTTGATTATGCTGGCTGCTTTTCCGAAGCAGCGGCAAGTGTAGACAGAGTCAATAGATTGGAGACTGGTTTGAGTGATGGACTGGACTTCATTCACGACTCTTTGTAGTTTTTTGCGGTCTTGGGCAGAGCAGGAGCCACACCAAGCTGTGGTACAACCATAAAGAATGCTTTCTATGGTGCATCTGTAGAAGTTGGTGAGGATTGTAGCAGACATGCCAACTTTCCTTAGTCTTCTGAGAAAGTGGAGGCATTGTTGGGCTTTCTTAACTATAGCATCTGCATGGAGGGACCAGGACAGGTTGTCGGTGATCTGGACAAGTAAAAATTTGATGCTCTCGAACATTTCTATTTCGTCCCCATTGATGTAGACAGGGGCATGCCCTCCACTACGCTTCCTGAAGTCGATGACTATCTCTTTCGCTTTGTTGACATTGAGTGAGAGATTATTGTCGTCGCCAGATCTCTGTTTTTTACCTGTTCACCAGATTCTCTGTCTTTTTCCTGTACTGTGTCTAATTATTGTTTGAGATTCGACCCACAACGATGGCGTCATCAGCAAACTTGAAAGTCGAGTTGGAGAGGAATTTGGGCAAACAGCTCATCAGGGAGGGGTGCGTTGGAGCCAGTGATTTTACATGCCTTCATTTTGTGGCCTATTATGTCTTGCAGACCTTGCCATCGTCGGCGGGGCACCATTTGGCTAGCCTGGGATTCTAGCTTGGTCTGGTACAGTCTTTTGGCGTCTTTGCTGGATCTCTGTAGATTGTATCTGGCTTTCTTGTATAGGTTAGGGTCGCCTGACTTGAACGCCTCAGACCTGGACTTCAGCAAGCAGTGGATATCCTTGTTCATGTATCTAGTGCCAGAAGGTACATGTTCAAGATCCACTCCAGAGACTTGCACCGGTACTTTCCGCTCCTTTTTCCATCAGGTGGGTTTGGAGACAGGAGCAAGGTATCTCGCGAGACAATCGAATCACATTTCACACTGACATAAGCATGTGGCGTCATTGTCCCCACCCCCCACCAGTGATGTCATGCGTTTGTCAGGAATGTAATTTCCATACATTTGCCTATAATTATCAGGCCTCTACACCTAAATCATTCCTCCCCCCACCCCCATAAGAAAGTCCAATTATGTTGATGTGAGGGCAAACTGGGCGTCCCAAGGCATGCCCCTGGTGAGCAGACCTCCTGGAAGGTCATGCCTGGGCACCTCATGGGCAGTGTCAAAGGGCAGTCCTGGGGGCAGTGCCCAGAATGTGCCAGGGGCCATGCCCTGGCAAAGCCAGGGGGCAGTGCTGGGGAGCAGGGGTTGCCCGAGGGTGGGGTGCATGAAGAAGGCGTCCTGATCAACTGGGTCAGCCTTTAAAAAAGTGCCCCAACAAATAAAACTGCTGGTGAAGTGAGCTCATTCAGAGTCCACCCCTCCAGCGTGACATCCTGGGACACACCCCTTGCTGTTTTATTTTCCAGGCCCCGAACAATAAAATGGAGGGACTGTCATTGCTGCTGCTGGCCTCAACCCTGCCCACTTTGCCGAGTTTAGGGGAAATTCTGTGCTTGGTCCATGCTGACACTCTGTGCAGTGTGGGAGTACGAACCACACAGAAGTACCATCTCTCACACAAGATGCTGAACTGAGGCCTGTTCTCCCCCTCAGCTGGGTGTTAAAAAAATACTCATGGCACGACTATAGAAGACAAAGGGAAGTCCATATTAGCGTTCTAGCCCATATCTATTCATAGATAGAATCATAGAATCTGGCAGTGCAGGAGGTCATTCGGCCCATTGAGCTTGCACCGACCACAAACCCACCCAGGCCCTATCCCCAGGATACAACCCCATGCATTTACCCTAGCTATTCTCCCTGACGCTAAGGGGCAATTTACCATGGCCAATCCACCTAACCCACACATCTTTGGATTGTGCGAGGAAATGGGAGCGCCTGGAGGAAACCCACGCAGACACGGGGAGAACGTGCAAACTGCACAGATAGTGACCCAAGTCGGGAATCAAACCCAGCTCCCTGGCGCTGTGTGACAGCAGTGCTAACCACTGTGCCACCATGCTGCTCCAAATTATTCATCAATCCACATCACTAAAATAGATTATCTGGTCATTGTCACCTTGCTGTTTTTGGAAGCTCACTGTGAGAATATTGGCTTCTGTGCTTCGTACATTACAACACTGACTACACTTCTGAAATGTTCCATTTGTTGTAAAACACTTTGGAATGCCTTGAGGTCAAGGATTCATGCTTTTCTTCAGGGACCAGCATCTGTCACTGTTTCACTGCACCGAACTTAATGCCTGTTGAGCAATAGCATGGCAGCATGTGAGAAATGGGCAGGAATTATACAATGCACCAGATTATGGCTCGCTCATCCTCCAGTATCAGCAATGACAGCTTAATGCGAAAACGAAATGTTAGAATCATGTTTCCAGAACCACTCAGTGGCAACAAGAAATGGGTTATCAGGCAGAAGTCATTTAAGGTGATGATTTGTTTCCTTGTTGGTGAAACCTGCCCATTGTCCTGACTCCAATGGATAGGTCCCTCCTACCAATCTCAGGGATTGAGAAAATCCAATGATCGTCCAACTCTGCCACGCCGCCACTATAGTTAAGAAAGCCCACCAACGCCTCTACTTTCTCAGAAGACCAAGGAAATTGAGAGAGTCAGCTATGACTCTCAACAACTTTTATAGATGCACCATAGAAAGCATTCTTTCTGGTTTGTATCTCAGCTTGGTATGGCTCCTGCTCTGCCCAAGGACCGCAAGAAACGACAAAAGGTCGTGAATGTAGCCCAATCTTTGGGAAAACCAGCCTCCCATTCATTGACTCTGTCTACACTTCCTGCTGCCTTGGCAAAGCAGCCAGCATAATTAAGGACCCCACACACCGTGGACACACTCTCTTCCACCTGCTTCCGTTGGGAAAAAGATACAAAAGTCTGAGGTCACATACCAACCGACTCAAGAACAGCTTACATCAGTCTTTTGAATGGGTCTACCTTGCATTAAGTTGATCTTTCTCTACACCCTAGCTATGACTGTAACACTACATTCTCCACTCTCTCGTTTGTGGCCGGACAAGTGTGAGAACATACATTTTGGAAGATCTAATACAGATAGAAAATACACAGTAAATGGCAGAACCCTTAAGAATATTGATAAGCAAAGGGATCTGGGTGTACAGGTACACAGGTCACTGAAAGTGGCAATGCAGGTGGAGAAGGTAGTCAAGAAGGCATATGGCATGCTTGCCTTCATCGGCCGGGGTATTGGGTTTAAAAATTGGCAAGTCATGTTGTAGCTTTATAGAACCTTAGTTAGGCCGCACTTGAAATATAGTGTTCAATTCTGGTCACCACAGTACCCGAAGGACATGGAGGCTTTGGAGAGGGTACAGAAAAGATTTACCAGGATATTGCCTGGTATGGAGGGCATTAGCTATGAGGAGAGGTTGGAGAAACTTGGTTTGTTCTTACTGGAGCGACGGAGGTTGAGGGGAGACCTGATAGAAGTCTACAAGATTATGAGAGGCATGGACAGAGTGAATAGCCAGAAGCTTTTTCCCAGGGTGGAAGAGTCAATTACTAGGGGGCATAGGTTTAAGGTGCGAGGGGCAAGGTTTAAAGGAGATGTACGAGGCAGATGTTTTACACAGCGAGTAGTGGGTGCCTGGAACTCATTGCCAGGGGAGGTAGTGGAAGCGGATATGATCGTGACTTTTAAGGGGCGTCTTGACAAGTACATGAATAGGATGGGAATAGAGGGATATGGTCCCCGGAAGGGTAGGGGGTTTTAGTTCAGTCGGGCAGCATGGTCGGTGCAGTCTTGGAGGGCCGAAGGGCCTGTTCCTGTGCTGTAATTTTCTTTGTTTTTTGTTCTTTGTTCTTTGTTTCCTTCTCTATGAACGGTTTGCTTTGTCTGTATAGAGCGCAAGAAACAATACTTTTCACTAATACATGTGACAATAATAAATCAAATCGAATCAAATCAAATCATTGGAAACCAGGATCTTTGTTGGTGATATCACTCCCAGGGTTATTATCCTCACTGCGCTCTCTCAATCCCTACCCTTAGAACACAGAACAGAGAACATTACAGCGCAGTACAGACCCTTCGGCCCTCGATGTTGCGCCGACCAGTGAAACCAATCTAAAGCCCCTCTAATCTACACTATTCCAATATCATCCATATGTTTATCCAATAACCATTTGAACGCTCTTAATGTTGACGAGTCCACCACTGCTGCAGGCAGGGCATTCCATGCCTGAGTAAAGAACCTACCTCTAACAACTGTCCTATATCTCTCACCCCTCAATTTAAAGCTATGTCCCCTCATGCTAGCTATCACCATCCGAGGAAAAAGGCTCTCACTATCCACCCTATCTAGTCCTCTGATCATCTTGTATGCCTCTATTAAGTCACCTCTTAACCTTCTTCTCTCTAACGAAAACAACCTCAAGCCCCTCAGCCTTTCCTCATAGGATTTTCCCACCATACCAGGCAACATCCTGGTAAATCTCCTCTGCACCCTTTCCCGCACTTCCACATCTTTCCTATAATGCGGCGACCAGAACTGTACGCAATACTCCAAGTGCGGCCGCACCAGAGTTTTGTACAGTTGCAGCATGACCTCCTGGCTCCGAAACTCAATCCCTCTACCAATAAAAGCTAACACACCGTACGCCTTCTTAACAACCCTATCAACTTGGGTGCCAACTTTCAGGGATCTATGCACATGGACACCCAGATCCCTCTGTTCATCCACACTACCAAGTATCTTACCATTAGCCCAATACTCCGTATTCCTGTTACTCCTTCCAAAGTGAATCACCTCACACTTTTCCACATTAAACTCCATTTGCCACCTCTCAGCCCAGCTCTGCAGCTTATCTATGTCCCTCTGTAACCTGCCACTTCCCTCCGCACTGTCTACAACTCCACCGACTTTAGTGTCATCCGCAAATTTACTAATCCATCCTTCTACGCCCTCATCCAGGTCATTAATAAAAATAACAAACAGCGGTGGCCCCAAAACAGTGGCTCCTTCTCCAGAAATCATTGACTTCTGGCAGGGGAAATTACAAAGAGGTACAAAAAATATTTAGCAGTGATCAGGGCAGACTTTAATTCTCCAAATCGATGGTAAGATGAGAGTGACTGCACTTGATATCAAGACCACATTTGACCAAGTGTGGTGTCAAGGAGTCCTAGCAAAACTGGAGTCAATGGGAATCCGAGGGACAAGAATCCATTGGTTGGAGTCATACCTGGCACAAAGGAAGATGGTTGTGGCTCTTGGAGGTCAGTCATCTCAGGTTCAGGACATCACTGCAGAAGTTCCTCAGGGAAGTGTCCTGGGTCCAACCATCTTCAACTGCTTCATCAATGACCTTCCTTCCATCCGAAGGTCAGAAGTGGGGATGTTCGCTGATAATTGAATAGTGTTCAGCACCATTCGCGACTCCACAGATACTGAAGCAGTCCCTGTCCAAATGCAGCAAGACCTGGACAATATCCAGGCTTGGGCTGACAAGTGGCAAGTAATGTTTGCACCACATAAGTGTCAGGCAATGAGCATCTCCAACAAGAGAGAATCCAACCATGGCCCCTGAGCATTCAATGGCATTACCATCACTGAATCCCCCACTATCAATGTCTTGGGGGTTAACGTTGACCAGAAACTGAACTGGACTAACCATATAAATACTATGGTTCCAAGAGCAGGTCAGAGGCTAGGACTCCTTGACAACTAACACAGCTCCTGACTCTTGAAAGCCTGTCCACCATCTGCAAGGCACACTTCAGGAGTGTAATGGAACACTCCCATCTTGTCTGGAGAAGTGCAGCTCCAACAACACACTTCCATCTCACTGAGGAGGCTTCAGGCCAATCCACATCCAACAATCTGCTCTGAACATTCTGCTCACATTTTGACAGCTGCGCATTCCACCATAGTAGCTGAGACAATCGCAGACATTCTAAAACAATCAACAGCATTCTAAGTAACACCCACAACATTTTAAAATAAGAACAATTTGTCTATCTCACAATGTTAATGGGTTCTTCAAAAAAATTCAGGACCAGGAAGCTGATCCACATCTTCACCAAAAACCTCTTCAGCTCCCCTATCTGTGTACCAGGTTTGGTAGCATGGCCAAGCAGTGTAATGCGCTGGACTAAGACTCCACTCTCTGCGGGAGTGTGGGTTTGAATCCCACCGCTGCCAATTGTGATTTATGGGAGTCGGTTTCTTTTAGTCGGCTAGACAGCTGGTTCGTGATGCAGAGCGACGCTAACAGCACGGGTTCAATTCACGTACTGGCTAAGGTTATTCATGATGGTCCCGCCTTCTCAACCTTGCCCCTCACCGAAGTGTGGTGATCCTCAGGTTAAATCACCACCAGTCAGCTCTTCCCCTCAAAGGGGAGAGCAGCCTATGATCAGCTGGAACGATAAGTTCTTAAGTTCATAAGATATAGGCGCAGAATTAGGCCATTTGGCCCATCGAGTCTGCTCTGCCATTCGATCATGGCTGATATGCTCCTCCTCCCCATTTTTCTGCCTTCTCCCCATAACCCTTCAACCCATTACCAATTAAAAGTCTAACTCCTCCTTAAATTTATTCACTGTCCCAGCATCCAGTGCACTTTGGGGTAGCGAAATCCACAGATTCACAATCCTATGGGAGAAGTAGTTTCTCTTCAACTCTGTTTTAAATTTGCTCCTCCTTATCCTAAGACTATGACCTCGCATCCTAGAATACCCCACAGGAGGAAGCATCCGCTCCACGTCTAATTTATCCATACCTTTTATCATCTTATATACCTCAATTTGAACTCTCTTCATTGTTCTAAATTCCAGAGAATATAGGCCTAAACTGTTCAATCTCTTTTCATACGACAAACCCCTCATCTCTGGAATCAGACTATGATGACTTTACTTTTACCGGATTGTGTTGAAATGTTCCACTTCAGTAGTAGTTAACATTCCTGTCTCAGTCACCTTTGAATAGCTGATCAGCATTCTCTATTGCACTGGCAATTGGTAGGTATCAGTTAACTAGGGCAGTTGTGCTTGCTATAGGAATACAAGCTTTCCCTTTGCACTTACATCTGACTCCCTCAACCAGTTAAATTCACTCCACTATAAAAATCTACCTCTGACACTTTTCTGCAGGAATGATGTACAAATGAATCTGCATCACAATGCACTCTTTTCTTCTCAGGACTAATGAGTCACGGCAATTATCTTAGCTTTGCCTTCAAAAGATAACAAACAGAAGAATCCAGAGTTCCCAAACTGAAAGGCACAATCTCAGAAGATTACAGAGCAGGTACTTAATACTGACTGTCAATGTTGCCTTTTCAATCTTCCCCTTCTAATTCCGACATGAAATGCCTTTCCCATCAAAGCTTTCATTCTCCTCTCCATATCTCCCTCTGTATCATGGCAGTTGTGTTAAGTTGATGTTCTTAATAACGATACTTTAATTAAAAAATTAGACGTGTGTGTCTGCTCCCAGGTGTCAAATTACTGAGCATTCCATCATTTTCTTTTAACAAGTGAAACTTTTCCAGTGTATCAATTGGGTGAATCTGCACATGTAGTAATATAAAAAAGCCCACGTTTGTCTCTGTCAATTTGTGCCACATTGCCAAATGTAATTACCAAAGCGATTTGTTTCCTCACACTGTAAATGTTTTGCAGAATAGCCACAACTTCCCACTCATGCACTGCATTGCTGATAATGACACTTTATTCTGTCACCAATTGAATAAATTGTAAATTAATGCATGCATATTGCCTGCTATTGCTTTCATTCTGTGGGCAAGTAGAACATATGCATCTAATACATTGGGTGGCATGGTGGCACAATGGTTAGCATTGCTTCCTCACAACGCCAGGGACTCGGGTCCGATTCACGGCTTGGGTCACTGTCTGTGTGGAGTCTGCGTGTTCTCGCCGAGTCTGCGTGGGTTTCCTCCGGGTGCTCCAGTTTCCTCCCACAGTCTGAATGACGTGCTGGTTAGGTGCATTGAGTTATGGTGTGAATTAAGTGGTGGGAATTAAGGGCTATGGTGAGCAGGTGCATAAGTGGAGCTGAGGCCATGAAAAGATCAGCCATGATTTTATAGAACGGTGGAGTGGGCTCGAGGGGCCAGATGGCCTACTCCTGCCCCTAGTTCTTATGTTTTTATGTTCTTTTTATTGGCCATGCTAAATTCTCCCTCTGTGTACCCGAACAGGCGCCAGAGTGTGGCGACTAGGGGATTTTCACAGTAAATTCATGGCAGTGTAAATGTAAGCCTACTTGTGACACTAATTAATACATTTTAAATGAGTACATACACACATGTAGATAAATTTTAGTTATCTCCATGCCACCTTTGACCCTATGTTTTATTAAACCCATGAAAAAAAGCATTGGAGGAGGTAGCTATAGAGATAGTAGATGTGTTTGGTGGTTATCTTCCAAAATTCTATAGATTCTCGAACAATTCCTGCAGAATGGAAGGTGATAAAAACAATCCCACTATTTATAAAGGAGGGAGCAAGAAAACTGGAAACTACTGTATACGAGTGGTAGGGAAAATAATGGTAGGTTTGTGCAGAGTCAACAAGGATTTATGAAAGGGCAATCATGTTTGACAAAACTGTTTTTTGAGGATTTAAATAGCAGAATAGATGATCGAAAATCTGTAGATATGGTGTATTTTGGATTTTCCGAAGGCTTTCAATAAGATCCCCAAACAGGAAGTTAGTGTGCAAAGTTAAAGGGGTTGGGGGTAGTATGCCGGCGGGGATTGAGAATTGGTCAACATAAAGAAGACAGAGAGTAGGGACAAATGGATTATTCACAGGTTGGCAGGTTTTGACCAGTGTCCATAAGGATCAATGGTTGGGCCCAACTAAATGCAGTCTATTTCAATGATCAGGATGTGGGGATCAAGTGAAGTACTTACAAGTTTGCTGGTAACACAAAATGAAGATGCAAGTTGTAAGGAAGATGAAAAGAGGCTTCAAGGGTACTTAGACATGCCGAGTGGGCAAAAACATGACAGATGGAATAGAACGTAGAAATTTGCAACAACTTGGATACTGAAGCAGTCCATGTCCAAGTGCAGCAAAACCTGGACAGCATACAAGCTTGGACTGACAAATGGCAAATAACATTCATGCCCCACAAATGCCAGGCAATGAGCATCTCCAACAAGACAGAAATTAATCATCTCCCCTTGACATTCAATGGCACTAATGAATCCCCCACCATCAATATCCTGAGGGGGTTACCATTGTCCAGATATTGAACTGGACCAGCCAGATAATGACACCCTCTCCCCGCCCTCCCCACCCCATTTCCCCCCCTCCCCCCCCCCCCCCCCCCCAGCCCATCCATGATCCACAAGGCATAAGTCAGGAATGTGATGGAATCCTCGACACTTTGCCAAGATTAATGCAGCTCCATCAACACTCAAGAAGGTTGACACCATCCAGGATAATGCAGATTGCTTGATTGGCACCCCATCCACAAACATTTACTCCTTCCACCGCCGACACACAGTGGCAGCCATGTGTACCATCTACAAGATGCACTGCAGGAACTCACCAAGGTTCCTTAGGCAGCACTTTCCAAACTCACCACACCTCCCATTTAGAAGAACAAGGGCAGCAGTTGCATGAGGGCACCACCAAGTCCCCCTCCAAGTTTCCCTCCAAGTCCCTCACCAGCCTAACTTGGAAATAGATCATTGTACCTTCACCGCCTCTGGGTCAAAATCTTGGAACTCTCTTCCTTCCAGCACTCTGGGCATACCTATACCACATGAACTGTAGCAGTTCAAGAAGGCTAATCACCACCATCTTCTCAAGGGCAATAAATGCTGTCCTAGCATTTAAAATGCTCGCCGAGAAAAAAAATTGAAGTTATCTACATGGATAGGAACAACAGAAAAGCAGAGTTATTTCTTAAAAGGTGAGAGGTTGGGAAATGTTGATGTCCAAAAGGACATGGGTGTTCTTGTTCATAAGTCACTGAAAGTTAACCTGCACACATGGGAAGTAAATAGGAAAGCAAATGGCATGTTGCAAGGGGATTTGAGGCAGGATTAAAGAATTCTTGCTGCTAATGTTCAGAATGTTGGAAAAACCACTCCCTGAGTATTATGTACAGTTTGGTCTTCTGACTTAAGGACTTGCCATTGAGCGAGTGTAATGGAGGTTCACCGGACTGACCACTGGGATGGCCGGATTGCCTTACATGGTGGTTGGGCCTGTATTTTCTAGAGTTTAGAAGATTGAGAGATCTCATTGTAACATACAAAATTCTCACAGGGTTCGACAGGGTAGATACAGGAAGGATGGCTAGATTATTGCTTCCAGTTCCAAGTGCTGTACTTTGGGAAGGATTTGAAAGCATTAGAGAGAGAGTGCAGAAACAGTTCACGAGAATAGTTCCAGCGATGAGGAACTTCGGTTATTAAGTTAGAATGGACAAGTTAGGACTGTTTTCCTTCAAAAAAAAAAAGGCTGAGGGGAGATATAATAGAGATATGAGAGGTGTGGGCAGCCTGCTTGTCTGGTAAATTCATCAGAGTGAAAGAAAGGCTTTTATTTATCTCACACTTTCCTCGGATGTCCCAGTGAAGTACTCTATTTGATGTGTAGTCACTGTTGCGATTCTGGAAATATGACCACCATTTGTGCACAGCATGCTCCCACAAACAACAATTGAGAATGACCAGATAATCTGTGTTAGTGATGCTGATTTCTATTCTATAACCATTTAGAGTTGTCAATAAAACTGGTCACTTAACAGACACCCCACTGTGATAATGTCAGGTTATAAAATCGGTCATGCAGCACAAATCTTATAATTATAGCGCTCATGTAAAAAAAAGAGATATCAAGTACTGACTTTTCACACATTTTTAACTAAAAGCTCAGAAGAGTGAAATCCCTTGACAGCTCTGACAGTGCCGATGAGCTTTGACAGTTATTTCCCAGCTTGATAGTTCTTTGATAGCTTTCACGGTTCCTTGACAGCTCAACAGTTCTTTAACAGCTTGACTGTTCATTGACAGTTTGACTGTTCTTGACAGGAATGTCACTGAACAAAATTTGATAGCAATCCACATGAGATATTAGGACAAATGACAAAAAGCGTAGACAAACTAATGGGTCTTAAGGAACAAAATAAAAAAGAAATGAGGGAGAGGTACAGAATCAGAGAGGTTTTAGGAAGGGAATTCCATCAGCAGAATTCTATGGTCCTCTGCCCTTGGGTTTGCAAGTAGGGGTGGCCCATGGTCCTTTGGTGGCTTTCCCGCTGCCCTCCGGATCTGTCTGTAGTATGGTTATATGGATAGGGCCTGGGCGGGATGCTACATTAGAGAATCGGTGCAGACTCAATGGGCCGACTGGCTTGCTTCGGCACTAAAGGGATTCGATAATTCTGTGATGAAGTAACAGTGAGGGTTGATTGGAATAGTACAGTTGATATTGGCTCAGAGAAGTCAGTTTTAACTTAAAATGCTACCTCCGTTTTTCTCTCTCCACAGAAGTTGCCAGACCAGCTGAGTTTTGCCAGCACTTTCTGTTTTATATCAGATTGCCAGCATCTCTAGTGTTTTGCTTTTACTTTCCTTGTCCATATGGGCTTTGAAAAAACATTTTGATAAAGGGCTACACGATAGACTTGCTAACACATTTTAGCTCATGGTTAAGGGATGGTTGTAGCATGCGTAAAAAATTGACTAAGGGTAACAGAAAGCAGCAAGTAGTGATGAATGGGTGTTTTTCGCCTGGATGAAGGTGTACCGTGATGTTCCCCAGGAGTTACTATTGGGACCACTGTTCTTTCAAATATATATCAATGGCCTGGGTACAAAATGAGCAGGTGGCACGAAATTTGAAAATGTAGTAATAAACTTCAGGAGGACATAAATTGATTGGTGAAATGTGATTCATTTTGGTGGAACAAAGGAAGAGACAGGATGAGCGAGATGGTACAATTATAATGTAATTCCCATTAAATAAAATGTGTGTGACACAGAGAGCTGGATCCAGAGGAAGGAGAGATCTTGTTGCTGAAGCTGAGAGTGAAGCTGGATTGAAGTGGGAGGCCGAGGCCTCACTTGGACCCCTGCTCATTCTGGATACTGATGGGACCAACCTGGCAACAGCCTCCCTGAATGAGGCTGAGGGAAGATTTTTAGGTGCATGTTGGCTGTGGAAATTTTCATGATTTCCATGTTTGGCTGCCACGCTTGGGCTGCGTCCCATTTGGAAGTTAGGACATGGTAAATAGAGAACGGCAGACAGGTTTGAAGAGCTCAATGGCCAAAGTTATTTTCCTATGTTATTATCGCAACTATATTGCACAGACCACAGTAACATTCTATTGTCCCGCCCGCCATGGAACCAGAGCGGGCGAGGGGCAGACAACCGAAATGTCCGTTGACCTTGGGCGAGAATTTCTGTCTCGCTCGAGCGAGGCCATAAAATCCCACCCATGATAAGCAGCATCAATGTAGCCCAATCCATCACGCAAACCAGCCTCCCATCCATTGACTCTGTCTACACTTCCCGCTGCCAGCATAATTGAGGACCCCACGCACCCCGGACATCCTCTCTTCCACCTTCTTCCGTCAGGAAATCAATGCAAAAGTCTGAGGTCACGTATCAATCTCAAGAACAGCTTCTTCCCTGCTGCTGTCAGACTTTTGAAAAGACTTATCTTGCATTAAGTTGATCTTTCTCTACACCCTAGCTATGACTGTAACACTACATTCTGCACTCTCTCGTTTCCTCCTCTATGAACGGTATTGTCTGTATCGAGCACAAGAAACAATACTTTTCACTGTGTGTTAATACATGTGACAATAATAAATCAAATCAAATCAAATCAAAATCAAACTAACCCCAGTCAACTGCCCCTGTCCCCATCGATGGCAGTACATAAGCATGCCGGACTGCCAGA
This sequence comes from Mustelus asterias, assembly GCF_964213995.1. NCBI lineage: Eukaryota > Metazoa > Chordata > Chondrichthyes > Carcharhiniformes > Triakidae > Mustelus > Mustelus asterias. The sequence goes on along the minus strand of NC_135801.1, from coordinate 180,496,631 downwards.
GAGAAAATGGTTAAGTTCTGAAGTAGTTGAAGTTGATATTGTGGTCAGGGGCTATGAGTACCTGATAGGAAGGTGACGTGTCATAAAATCCCGACAGTGCAGAAGGAGACCACTCAGCCCATCGGGTTTGCACTGACCCTGAGATAGCATCTTACCCATTCCCTTTCCCCGTAAAGTCACGTATAATCTCCTCAACCTACACATCTTGGGACACTAAGGGGCAATTTAGCATGGCCAATCTACCTAACCCGCACATTGTTGGACTGTGGAAGGACGCTGGAGAGCCTGGAGGAAACCCACGCAGACTTCCGGGCTTGTGCAAAACTTCATTGAAATAAAGCTGGAGACAAAAGGAAGAGATCGCAAAGGGAAACCGGGGAAGGAGTTGCAGGAAGTTTATTGTTGCACTTCTGGATGGAATAGAATTGCTCAGCTCACCAATAATCTAATTTACATTTGGTCTCCCTGCGACACAGGATTCCAATCTGAATAAAAGTGATTTTTATCACCAGGATTTAATGAAAGGAAAATATTAATCTCATAAAATAAACATCTGAGAAAAATAATCTTCTGTTTCTGGCTTAAATTTTTAAAAAACTTATTTTAATTCTGATAGCACCTATTTCTTCAAACAATGAAAGTTGCTATAACGACATACATGGAACTTTCCAACATAACCAATGGGAATGTAAATTATTTCACTAATAAAATCGATGTAGGCTTCTTATACATCCAAAGACTGTCCTGCTATGAGACATAAAGGACTGAGTTCATTAAAAAAAAGTTTATTTATAGTCACAAGTAAGGCTTACATTAACACTGCAATGAAGCTACTGTGAAATTCCCCGAGTCACATTCCGGTGCCTGTTCGGGTCAATGCAGCTAACCAGCACATCTTTCGGACAGTGGGAGGAAATCAGAGCACTCAGAGGAAACCCTTGCAGACACGGGGAGAACGTGCAAACTCCACACAGACAGTGACCCAAGCCGGGAATCGAACCCGGGTCCCTAGCGCTGTGAGGCAGCAATGTCAACCACTGTGCCACCCACTGTGCCACTGTACCATGCCGTGCCCATACATCCAGCTCTATGACATATCACAAATTCCCTTCCAATGTATCCCATTCAGTTATTTCTTGTCAAAAAGCAAAATTTAGTCCATTTCTTGCCTTGTTCTTGATGTTTTTCTTTCTCTTCTTCCTCATTTATCCTATAGAGAACCTGCCAGTTGAATGGATTGCTATGATATGCTAACTTTGGTACTCTTGGTTTTCCAGCTCTCTGCTGCTCGAGTACTGGCCCACACTGACTGAAAAATATCCTTTTTACCACTCCTGATCTTGTAGGGGGGAGTAGAGGGAGGAAATTAACCTGATTTTCAGTACCTCATCCTAGCATTCTTCTATCAAACTAGAAACTGTGGGGTATTGGGAGGAAGGATGCACAGCGAGGGTGGGGGGGACGTGGTTAAGGGAATCTTAGTTCAGAGGAATCATAATCTTGCCTTCATTCTACAGCCTCCAAAGGCACTTTGTGGTTGAGTTAAAAAGTAGCGATGTGGAACTGGAAACATTGGATTATACTGAGAAGGTGGAGGTATCCCGGCTTCACGAACTCCGGCAGTCCCTGTTAGGGACACTCATCGCAATGTGCCGCAACGGAATGGCTTGCTATTAATATGTAAGAGTGAACTATGTTGCTGTGGGTGTGGAATCACATGTAGGCCAGATGGTGTAAGGACGGCAGATTTCCCTCCCTAAAGGATGTCAATGAGCCAGATGGATTTTTACAGCAATCCATTTTAGTTACACGGTCATCGTTACTGCTTATTCCAGATTGATTTGTTAATTGAATTAAAATTCCCCAGTTGTCATGGTGAGCTTTGAACACATGTATTCAGATAATCAGTTCAGACCTCTAGATTATTCACTCAATAACACAACCACTGTACCACCATTTGCCTCATATTCTGCACTCATTGTGTAACTTTCAAAATCTCCTTTTCTTTTCCTTTCTCCCTCGTATTCAGGAAACTTCCATTTAATTCCATCTATGCTATTTGCATCAGCTTCCCCTGGTCATAGTGAGTTCCACATTCAACCTCCCTAGTTACGAGCATAAGAACAGGATTAGGTCATTAACTACACATTCGATATTTTGGAGAGTTACTGGTCCTCAATCAATCTATGTTGTATCATGGAGCATTGGCGTTTCAAAGATAACATACAAATTAAGAGCAGGAGTAGGCCACTTGGCCCTTCAAGTCAGCTTCGCTTTGGGGTGCTGTGAGATTATATTAGCTGGAGTTTAGAAGAATGTGGGTGGAACTCATAGAAACCTATAAAATTCTAACAGGACTAGTCAGGGTAGATGCAGGAAGGATGTTCCCGATGGCGTGGGAGTTCAGAGCCAGGGATCTCAGTCTGAGGATAGGGGATAGGCCATTTAGGACAGAGATGAGGCGGAAGATTTTTACCCGGGGAGTGGTGAGCCTGTGGAATTCTCCACCACAGAAAGTAGTTGAGGACAAAACATTGTATGTTTTCAAGAAAGAGTTAACATAGAAGCAGGAGTAGGCCACTTGGCACTGCTTCACCATTCAATATGATCATGGCTGATCATCCAACTCAATAGACCAAAGGATATGCGGGGAAAAGTGGGAGCAGGTTACTGAGTAAGATGGTCAGCCATGTTCATAGTGAAGAGAGCAACATTTCCTATAATCCAGGCACCCATTGAAACTCGTAACTGTCTAAGGAAGAGACATTGAAGATGTATTGGATTGTAAATCCACAATGGGTGAACTATTTTAAAGCAAGGCTGCCCAACCACCAGAAAGAGATTGCAAGTGACACAGGTGGTGTCAAGAAAGCCTGCAGCAGAGGAAATAGCCGGAGGATTGTTTTCGCTCCTTCTCTCTCTTTTGGAATAAACATGTTGCCCAATTCAAGAAGGCAATTCTATCAGTAACCTCCCAGCTAACCGAGATCTCTTAATAATTGCAACGTCTTCTGTACCTGACCTCATCCAAGAAACCAGCTAACCTAAATCGGTCATGGCACTAAATATCTAGAACTCAAGGACAATCAAAGGGAACTTAACTGGATATATTTTTTACCTTTAGTTTTTTGGACTCTGAAGTGTGTGTGTGTGTGTATGTGTGTGTATGTGTGTGCGTGTGTATGGAGCTAAATGGCTACATGAGGGCTGAATGCACTTCTATTATTTTTTTCTCAGGTTCTGTGGCTAATAAATTTGCTCTTTCTTTGACTCAAGTAAACCTTGTTTGATTGGCTTCTTAGTGTCATAGAGTCATAGATTCGTACAGCACAAAAAAAGGCTGTTCGGCCCATCGAATCTGCACCGACAATTGCTACAACTAAAGTGGCGCTATTCTCATTTTCCAGCACTTGTCTCATATCCTTGAATGTTATGATGTTTCAATTGCTCATCCAAACGCTTTTTAAGGGTTGTAAGGTTTTTGGCCTCGACTACTTTCCCAGGCAGTGAGTTCCAGATTCCCATCACCCTCTGAATGACTTTTTTTTCTCAAATCCCCTCTAAATCTCCTGCCTCTTACTGAAAAACTATCCTCCCTTGTGATTAATCCCTGAACCAAGGGGAACAGCTGCTTCCTAGTCACCATGTCCATACTCCACATAATCTTATACACCTCAATCACGTCCCCCTCAGCCCTCTCTGCTCGAAAGAAAACAATCCAGACCTATCCAATCTCTCCTTATAGCTCAAATGTTCCAATCCAGGCTATCCTGGTGAAACTCCTTTGTACCCCATCTAGTGCTATCATATTCTTCCTATAATGAGGTGACCAGAACTGCACACAGTACTCCAGCTGTGGCCTGACCAATGTTCTGTACAGCTACAAAACCTCCTTACTCTGTGCCACAACTGATAAAAGCAAGTGTCTCATATCCCTTCTTAACTATCCTATTTACCTGCTCTGCCACCTTCAGGGATCTATGAATAAGTTCCCCATGATCCATCTGTTCCTCTGAGCTTCCTAATGCCCTGCCATTCATTAAATACCCCCTTGTCTTATTACGTCTTCCAAAGTGCATCACCTTGCACTTATTGCTCCCAGCTTAAATCGTTAAATACATTCTGAGATGGAAAAGTCATATCCTCATGAAGAAGAAACTTAAATCTTTATTGTGACTAACCATGGAGGTTGAATAGGGGGGAGCTAAATCACTCCTTCTCACCTGGTCATAACACAAGTACAGAAAGTTAATGGTTAATAAAAAATACATGTCCAAGGATGGAGGAACTATTAAGTCAGGAAGTCTTGTTTGTGAGAAGTAACTTTGGACTAAACACCTACAATTTTTTTTATGTGAACAGACTGTTGTTAAGGGATTCGGGGACTATTAAACTAAGTTTTGTCTTTAACATAGACCTTTGATAAAGGATAAATATGGTTTTTATAGGATTATGATTTTCAACAGTGTCGAACTAGAAACCAAATGTCACTCTCCAGGAGATTTTACTTATCTGAAGCCCAGGGAGCAGGTTGATCAGAGAGAGATGGACAAATTTTGGTCGGACAAATTTGAATGCGGATTACAGGGTCAACAGTAGGGTTCTGAGGAATGTGGAGGAACAGAGAGATCTTGGGGTTCATATCCACAGATCTCTGAAGGTTGCTCCTCAAGTGGATAGAGCCGTGAAGAAGGTCTATAGTGTGTTAGCATTTATTAAAAGGGGGTTTGAGCTTAAGAGCCGTGGAGTTATGCTGCAACTGTACAGGACCTTGGTGAGACCACATTTGGAATATTGTGTGCAGTTCTGGTCACCTCACTATAAGAAGGATGTGGAAGCATTGGAGAGAGTGCAGAGGAGATTTACCAGGATGCTGCCTGGTTTGGAGGGTAGGTCTTATGAGGAAAGGTTGAGAGAGAGCTAGGGCTTTTCTCTTTAGAGCGGAGGAGGATGAGAGGCGACTTAATAGAGGTTTATAAGATGATGAAGGGGATAGATAGAGTGGACGTTCAGAGATTATTTCCTTGGGTGGATGGAGCTGTTACTAGGGGGCATAACTATAAGGTTCATGGTGGGAGATAGAGGAGGGATGTCCGAGGTAGGTTCTTCACTCAGAGAGTGGTTGGGGTGCGGAATGGACTGCCTGCTGTGATAGTGGAGTCAGACACTTTAGGAACTTTCAAGCGGTTATTGGATAGGCACATGGAGCACACCAGAATCATAGGGAGTGGGATAGCTTGATCTTGGTTTTGGTCAAAGCTCGGCACAACATCGAGAGCCGGAGGGCCTGTACTGTGCTGTACTGTTCTATGTTTCTATGAGGACCTGGAGATGGAGGGAGCTCAGAGACTTCAAGGTGGGAGGAGGGGTGCTGATAGGAACTTGAAGGCTGGTGGGTTAGGTGTAGAGTTGTGCAATCAGATTTTTTTTTGCAGGAGAGGAGTGAATTGGAACCCTCACATTATGAGGAGGATTGGGGGCTGGTAGTATTAGTGGATTTGGAAGCCTTGGGGCGGGGGAAGTTGGCGGTGAATGTCTGATCGTAGACAGGTAGATAAGTTGGTTAAGAAGACATATGGGATACTTGCCTTTATTAGCCAAGGCATAGAATATAAGAGCAGGAAAGTTATGATGGAGCTGAATAAAATGCTCGTTAGGTCACAGCCAGAGTATTGTGTGCAGTTCTCATTGCCACATTATAGGAAGGATGTAATTGCACAGGAAAGGGTGCAGAGGAGATTCACCCGGGTGTTGCCGTTTCAGCTATGAAAAAAGGCTGGTTAGACTGGGATCTAATTAGACTGAGAGGGAGAAGGCTGAGGGGGAACCTGATTGAAATATACAAAATTATGAGGGATATAGATAGGGGAGATAGGAAGAATTTTTTTCCCTTAGTAAATTTAAGGTGAGGGGCAGGAGGATGAGGAGGGATTTGAGGAAAATCTTTTTCACCCAGGGAATCTAGAACTCACTGCCAGTTGAGGCAGGAAGCCTCATAACATTTCAGAAACAATTAGATGAGCACTTGAAATGCCATAGCATACAAAGCTACGGACCAATCAAAAAAGAAAATGCTGGAAAATCTCAGCAGGTCTGGCAGCATCTGTAAGGAGAGAAAAAAGCTGATGTTCCAAGTCCAGATTACCCTTTTTCAAAGCTGAAAAATGGGAAATGCTGGAAAATGGGATTAGAATGGATAGGTGCTTGATGGCTAGCGCAAACATAATAGGGACTCTCTCTCTGGTACTGAGAGTCTCTCTCTGCACTGTAAAACACCATGGGTGTGATCTTACTGGCCATTCACGCCCTGCTGCCGCTGCAGCAAGGATGGCGAATTTGGCCAAATCTTCGTTCACTGCAACGCGACCAGAAACTCCCGCTGGCGTGAACAGACGGAAGATTCCGGCCTATGACTCTAGATGTTAATGAGCTGCTTAATTACCTTGAAACACCCAATCAGAATGCAGGTGACTTCACCCTCCTGCTCTCGTAAAAATCAGTCGGAAGAGGCGGGATGTCAGGACACATGGTGCTGGAACCATTTTAACTTTGGCCACACGCCTTTCTGCCGACCTGATTCAATGAACAAAATCCTGCCCTAAGTGTCAATAAAGTTTGCCCTGAATGCTCAGGCAACCCGAGTCCTGCACTTACTCGAAACAAGCTGCTGACAACCAAGGAGAGAAGAAAGATGGTCTAACTTTCCGCCATTCAATTAGGATTATAGTTGATCTGCATCTTAGCACCATCTATTCACTTAATCCCCATACCAACTAAAAATCTATCACCCTTAGTTTGAAAGCTTCAGTTGACTGCCTGCCTCAGCTGTTCTAGTTTTCCACTCTGCTTTGCGTGAGGAAATGCTTCCTGACATCCCTCCTGAATGGCCTGGCTGTAATTTTATGGTTATGCCCCTGCTATCTGGACTCTCCCACCAGATGAAGTAGTGCCTTTCTCTCTCTATCTACCTTATCAAACCCTTTAATCATCTTCTGCACTTCAATTTGATCATTCCTCAAACTCCTCCATTCAAGGGCACACAAGATTATACACCCTGTCCTCATAATTTCACCCTTTTAGTTAAAGAAGTTTCTCTTTAATTCTCCACTGAATTTGTTAGTGACTATCTTTGATTCATGCCCACTGGGTGTGGTTTCCCCATAACTGAAAAATGATCCTCTGTGCCTACCCTTTAATAGTCTTAAAGTCCTCTATCAGGTCACCCCTTAGCACCTTCTTGAGCACAGGGTGCTGAGGCCAAGGTTAGTAGTCCAACCACTGCCATCAGCTATAGACCATAAGATATAGGAGCAGAATTAGATCATTTGAACCATCGAGTCTCTCTACCATTCGATCATGGCTGATTTGTTTCTCAACCCCGTTCTCCCGCCTTTTCCCCATAAGCTTTGATCCCCTTACCAATCAAGAACCTATCTATCTGTGTTAAATAATTCAATGAATTGGCCTCCACAGCCTTCTGTGGCAATGAATTCTACAGATTCACCACCCCCTGGCTGAAGAAATTCCTCTTCATCTCGGTTCTAAATGGTCGTCCCTTTACTCTGAGGCTGTGCCCTCAGGTTCTAGTTTCTCCTACTAATGGAAACATCTTCTCCACATTCACTCTATCCAAGCCATTCAGCATTCTGTAACTTCCAATGAAACTCCCCCCTCATCCTTCTAAATTCCATTGACTACAGACCCAGAGTCCCCAAACACTCCCCATTCATCAAGCCTTTCATTCTCGTGAACCTCCTTTGGACCTTCTCCAAGGCCAGTGCCCCCTTCCTTAGATACAGAGCCCAAAATTTCCTACATTATTCCAAATATGGTCTGACTATAACACAACATAAATTGTCCTTGGGTTGCTGGGACCAGCTTCCAAGCTGTTTGTGTTAAAAATTGCACAGGCACACAGAGTGCCTTTAAATTGAGCCATCAGAGACGATCAGCTATGTTTAAATTTTAAACGGAATAAAAGTCAACATGATCCTTTTAAGTTAAACCATGCTCTGCCAATTCACGCACTATTCAGCTGGCAACAAATTAGGATCCAATTCCAGTTGTCCACTTGGCCTGTGTAAATGTTGTGCTGATCCAAAAGGCTCAGCTTTCATTCTTCTCATTCTGTTCCTGGTTGTCAAACATAATCAATAACTGGTTTTCAATTTTAAAATGGAAACAAAACAAATCAAAATCTCGATTAGCGAGCAACATGATCGGGCTTTGCAATTTTTTCCCCGTACAATATGCGCAAAGAATACACCGGGTTAAAAAAAAAAGCAATTGAGAAAGTTATTAACATAATTGATTGACTAAGTCTATTTTAGTGTAAGGATATGTGATGGGAATCC